>NC_049248.1:46032901-46347694 GCF_011100685.1 Canis lupus familiaris | reverse complement strand
AAACTAGAAGTTTAAACCCAATTTGGTATTCATTTCAAATATTAATATCAAATTAAGATTCAGCCATCTTAATGCATACACAATTTTCTTATTGAGAAGATAGTTTTAACTTAAAATAATAATTATCCTTCCCCCTTATGTATTTATTTTCTTATTTCATTGGCTATAATGCTATATATAATACATATGATAAAAATATAATATTAAAATCAAAAAGGAATAACACTCTCAAACTTATTTACAATGATGAGATTATCCTGATGCCAAAACCACAGAAGTACACTAGTAGAAAACTATAGGTCAATATCCATGATAAATATAGATGCAAAACTTCTCAATAAAATGCTAGCAAATACAATTCATCAGCACTTTAAAAGGATTGTTCATCAGGATCAAGTGATTTATCTTTGTTTATGCACGAGTGGTTCAACATATGCAAATCAACCAAAGTGATACAGTACATTAACCAAAAGAAATAATCCTATAATCATATTAATAGACACAGAAAAATCATTTGACAAAACTCAACATCTATTCATGATACAAACTGTTGCCCTATTAGTCACAAAGGAACATATGTCAACAAAATAAAGTCCATATATGACAAACCCACATCATCATCAATGATAAAAGGTTGAAAACTTTTCCTCTAAGATTGGTAACAACACAAGAGTGTCCTCTCTCACTATTCTTATTCAATATGGTACTCACTAGAGTGATAAGGCAAGAAAAATAAATAAAAGGTATCAGAATTGGAAAGGAAAAGATAACACTTTTTCTATTTGCAGGAAACATGATTTTATATTTAGAAAATCCAAAAGCTTCAACCAAAAGCCTGTTATATCTAAACAATTCAGTAAAGTTGCAGAATACAAAATTAACATGCAAAAATCAATAGCATTTCTATGTGTTAGCAAATAATTTTCTAAAAAAGAAATAAAGAATTGGTATAATTTATGACACATCAAAAACAATCAAATATTTAGAAATAAATTTAAGGAGGTAAAAGATCTCTGCTGAAAACCACAAGATATATATTTCAAAAATTAAAGAAGACACAAATAAATGGAAAGCTAACCCATGTTCAGGGATTGGAAGAATTAATATTATTAAGGTACTGATACTATCAAAAACCATATAGATTCAATGCAATCCCTATCAAGATTCAGTGACATGCTTTACAGAAACAGAAAAAACACTTAAAATTTACATGGAACCATGAAAAACAAAGAAATCCTGAAGGAGGTGGGAAAGAGGTATCCAGTTCCTGATTTCAAGATACACTATGAAGCTATTGTTATGAATACAGTATGGTGCTGTTGTAAAAACCACCACCAACAACAAAAACAATGGAAGAGAATTGAAGACCCAGATTTAAATCCAAATCAACTAATAATTGACCAAAGAGCCAGATATACTCAATGGAGAAAGATGCTTTGTTTAATAAGTTGTGCTATGTTGAAGAAAGAAGAAGAAAAGAAAGAAAGAAAGAAAGAAAGAAAGAAAGAAAGAAAGAAAGAAAGAAGAAAGAAGAAAAGAAAAAGAAAGAAAGAAAAAGAAAGAAAAAAAGAAAGAAGAAAGAGAGAAAGAAAGAAAAGAAAGAAAGAAAGAAAGAAAGAAAGAAAGAAAGAAAGAAAGAAAGAAAGAAAGAAAAATGATAATTGGATATTTACACATAAAAGAATGAAATTGGTCCCATATCCATTTTTTTCTTTAAAGATTTTATTTTATTTTTTATTTATTCATGATAGACATAGAGAGAGAGGCAGAGACACAGGCAGAGGGAGAAGCAGGCTCCATGCAGGGAGCCCGACATGGAACTTGATCCCGGGACTCCAGGATCACGCCCTGGGCCAAAGGCAGGCGCCAAACCGCTGAGCCACCCAGGGATCCCCGAAATTGGTCCCATAACTTACACCACTCATAAAAATTAACTTGAAATGGGTTAAAGACTTAAATTTAAGACTTGAAACATACAGAAGAACATAGGAATAAACTTCTAAACGAGGGTCTTTGTAATAATTTTTGGATATGGCCTCTAAAGCACAAGCAACAACATCAAAAATAAACTAGTGGGATTACATAACCTAAAGAGCTTTTACATAGCGAAAGGAAACATCAAAAAAGTGAAGTGATAACCAATAGAGTGGAAAAAAATTATTTGCAAACCATATATCTGATAAGAGATTAATATCCAAAATGTGTCAAGAAATCAAACAACTTGTTAGCAAAAATAAATAACCCAATTTTAAAATAGATGACAGATGAAAGACATTTCCCCCCCAAAAAAAGATATACAAAAGGGAAACAGGTACATGAAAAGATGCACAACATCATTGATCATTAGGATGATGCAAATTAAAACCACAAGGAGATATCACCACACACCTGTTATATGCCCATTATCCAAAAAAAAAAAAAAAAAAAAAGAGAGAGAGAGAGAGAGAAATAACAAATGCTAGTGTAGATGTGGAATGTGGAGTAAAGGGAACCCTTGTGTACTGTTGGTGACATTGTCAATTGTCACAACCACTATGGAAAATAGTATAAAGAATCCTCAAAAAATTAAAAATAGAACTATCATATTATCCAGAAATTCCATTGGGAGTACAACCAAAGGAAATGAAAATATTAACTCAAAAAGATTTCTACAGCCCCATACACATAGTAGTGTTGTTTGCAAACAATGAAAGTGATTGTAAACGACCTAAGTGTCTATTGATAAGTGGGTGGATAAAGAAGCCATGCAATATATACAATACTATTCATCTAAAATAATGAGGAAATCCTACCATTTGCAACAACATAAATGGACCTTGAAGACATTATGCCAAGTGATATAAATCAATGAAAACAAATACCATATAATGTCACTTTCTGTGAAATATTAAAAAAAAGAAAAAGAAACATGTAGAAAAAAGAGATCAGACTTGTGGTTACCAGAAGCAGAGGGTAGATAATTGCCATAGTCCGTGTTGTTGCTGCTTTTGTTGTTTGGTTCATTCATTGTTTTGTGGTTTTATTGTAGCAGCTTCCAGGAGAGAAGGACCATTCTCACAAACATTGCAAGTTTTTCTATCCCTCTCTCTCTAGGAATTAATTCAGTTTTATAACTTAAATGAAAATAAATTATAGTGGTTTGAATAAAAGGGAGATCTCGTTGTCCTCCCAAGCATAGTGAATTAACTTTAATTCATTAAATATTTACAAATACTTATTTTCTTTGATGTAGGTCAGTCTATTTGAATTAGATGTTCTTACATTAGATAAATATGGCAGATTCCTATAAGAAACTAAATTCTGGGGACACCTGGGTGGCTCAGCGGTTGAACATCTGCCTTCGGCTCAGGGTGTGACCCCGGGGTCCCAGGATCAAGTCCCACATCGGGCTCCCTGCATGGACCCTGCTTCTCCCTCTGCCTGTGTCTGTGCCCCTCTCTCTCTCTCTCTCTCTCTGAGTCTCTCATGAATAAATAAATAAACTCTTTTTTAAAAAAGAAGAAAGTAACTCCCGGGGTGCCTAGGTGGCTCAGTGGTTGAGCATCTACTTTCAGCTCAGGTCGTGATCCCAGGGTCCAGGGATCAAGTCTCACATCAGGTTGCCCAGAGGGAGCCTGCTTCTCCCTCTGCCTATGTTTCTGCCTCTCTCCCTGTGTTTCTTTCATGAAAAAATAAGTAAATCTTAAAAAAAAAAAAAAAAGAAATTAACTTCCAAGAGTGACCCCCACAAAAAGTGACCATATGTATATATTGGGCTGTAAATATACAGTCTGTCGTATAAAAATCTTTTTGTTGTTGTTGTTATATAAAAATCTAATTAAATTCCTCCTTAAAGAGGAAAGAACCTGGTCTTAGATTAACTCAGATAACTGTTAGCAAGAGTTTCACAGCTTCAAGCACAGGTCAAGGAAGACAGACCAGACAAGGTACTACAAGGACTCTGTCTACAAATAAACTAAAATAGTAGCAGAGGAGTAGGATGTGACAAAGGGAAAGTCTCTCAACCATATGGTTATAACCAGGCTACAATCTTCATAAATAGTTTGCATGACCAGGTTGTGAAAAGGTGAACATTCCAGTCCCTGAAGGATTCTTAGAAGCTTGCAGACTGACATCTGAACGAGGGCAGATTTCAATCTTTCAGCATTTTCAAAAGAGTAGAAAAGTCCAGATATCTATAAAAACAAAAGTAACAAAGAGTTTTAAAATATATATTAATTCAGATCAGGAGGAAAACAGAAATAAAACAGAAAACCACGCTTCCTGAAGTTTGCAGTAAGGACAAGATGGCCAAATGATTAACGAAAGGGATTCCTAATGTCTCTGTCCTTAATGGAAGAAATGGAATTAGACGTGGCTAAGGATGAGATTCTCTGAGAAAGCGAAAGCTCCTGGTCACTGATGCCCAGTGAGACTAGTCAACCATCAGATTAGCCAAAGGAAATGGAGCCAAGATTCTAGGAACCCAGAAATGATGTTAAACCAAGTTGTGTTGTGAGGCTGGCAAAATGAAAATTTAGAAGCGAATATAGGCATGTTTCAGGGAATGATCATATTAACTGTCAAAGAATGTGTCAAGGCAAGTTAATGCACTGAGAATCTACTCATACTTTTGTAAATACACGAGGGAGAACAGTTTAAAATTTCTCTCACAGAAAACAAAGACAAGACTTAAAAAGGCAAAAGCAAAAACAGACTCACAAGTAAAGCCAACAATTGATATGTAACAGTTCTTGTTGTACCCATTTAGGATTGGTTGGTTGCAGCAGAGCTTATCAAGGAAAGAATGCTAACCCCCAAGTCCGTTTGTATTATTTTCTGAAAACTATGTTCACTAACACAATTCATTAAGTTGGGCTCTTTAAAGAAGAATGTCTGTGATGCCCTTTCTTTGGTTGACAACAAAAAGGCAAACTGGAGCAGTGTAACAAACAAAAATGAAATCCAATACCATATTTAAATATCTGTCACATAAGAAAACGTATTACCTATTTAATAATTAAAAATTTTAGAATAGAATGTAAATAAATAAAAAGCTAAATTTCAACCACCGTAAAATAAAATATGAATTATTTTTAAAACACTTTGATTTGGATTTAAAGTACCTAAAAATGTAAAACAAAATCCAACTATATGTTACTGACAGGAGATTTTTCTATGAAGAAAATACTATAGAAAATTAAAAATAAATAGTTGGGACAAATATACCAGATATATCACTTTAGTGTAGCCAAAGTCATGGGACTACAAACCTATGCTAAAACCTCATATTTAGTACAACAAATGTATTGATATAATTAATATCATAAAAGCATATAATAGGCAGTTTTGTTCATGTAGGCAGGAGAGCTCTTCTAATAATAAAGCTCCAAATAGTTTATACATTAAAATGGAAAAAAATATAACTTGTGAAGTGTTTAGGAATGAAAATAACAAGAAAAAAATAACCTGATGAAAATTAATGATACTAAAATGAAACTAAATAATAAAATAATCATCTGAATCATAAACAGTTATTACAACTCTCTCACAGTATGAATTCAGAAAAGAAGTAAATTGTTAACAATACAAAATCAATAGATAATTTTAATTATTATACAAAATGTTGAACAATATATTACATGGAAAGAAGGAATAACTTCCTACAAAAAATACCAAAATTTAGTAAAGATGAAATTTAAATGTTAAAAAGATCTCACTTTACCTTCACATCCAGAAAGTTTTGCAGGGTGGCCTAGCATAAAGGCATTCCTATCTCACAGAAACAGTTGCAGAGAATAGAAAATAAGTAAATGATACTTAACTCATTTCATAAATAAAATATCCCCTAAGTAATAAAAAAGACAAAACAAATAAGTCCCAATTATACCAATAGCCTGGAAAGAAAAAGTACTAAAGAAATGAGACATTTAATTATAAAACTTACATTATGCAAAAGAGACATACCTTTTGTAAAGATGTAATGATGATTCAGCATGAGATATATCCACTTGATAAAGGACAAGAACTTATGGTTATCCTCGATGATATAGAAATATGATTCATTACTACACTGGAATAGAATGAATGTTCTTTAATTTCTGGTTTTCTCCAAAAATATTATACTAAAATCATAGTAAAAGTTCATAAATATTTCCCTTAGTCATGACAACTTAAGGATGTCTGACCAACACTACCTTTCAACATTTCACTGCAGGTTACGGCTAATGCAATAAGGAAAATAGATAAGGATTGGAGGGAGGTTAAAAACCATTAACACGGCATAATTGCCCACAATCACATTCTATAAAATAAAATTAAAACTTGCATGAAGTTGTGAGGACTCTGAGCTCGGTCAACATGATCAATATAATGTTTCTTTATACCAATAATCAATTAGAAAATGTAATAGAGAAAACATCCCTTTTATAATAAATATTGTGTTATACATAGAAATAAATATAAAAATATGTGTAAGACTTTTTAAAGAACACTATAAAAAGTTGTTAGAAGATATAAAATAAGATATGAATGAGGTGGAAGGTCTATCATGATCAGAGGCAGATTCATCATGAAGCTGAAGAAGCTCAAATTCAATGCCTCCAACTTGCATGATCCCCTTTGAAGTCACTTAAGGGGTGGGAGGGCCTACCAATGTGTTTATCTAGTCATGTGTTTTAAATTTTGCAAAATACATCACCTGCAATTGATTGAAACTGCTGGGCTCCATTCTCTGATATTTCCTTTTGTGTCAGGTGATAATGAAGAGGTGATTGATTTTTGGATCCAGGTAACAGGACTTTCAGTTGAGATACACTTAAAAATTCTTAGTGATGTGTATTTTATGTTTCAGCCACATGTGTATGTGGTAATGCCAGCTATCCTAGGTGGAATGATTTCCAGGAATATTTTGCTGACTGTGTAGATTGCTGACAGTGTAGATTCATTGTTCTAAGAATGTGCCTGTTGGATAGGATATGGTAAAGTTGGTGCAGCCACAAAAGGAAACAAAGAAGCTTAGAAGAAGATGTATTTTGCTCACAGATACCAGGAAGAGGGGGTTAGGGGTAGGGATTAACGTATGCCTCGGAGGTCACAGGGAAAGACACCAAGATGGAACTCAGGAAACCCCATCAGCTATGGCTCATTGCTAGATCACTTCAGTGATCCTCTCTCCTCAAATCAGTTTAGGAGTGGAGAGCTTAGACCATAGTTTTTATTGGCATTTCCATAAGAAAGACATATAGGGCAGGGTAAATGGTTTAGGATTGGCTAGTTTGCATAATTTCTGCTGGCTCTAAACTATAATGGTGGTCCCTACTTGCCAAGTACCTGGCCCTGGAATGATTAAGGCAGAGGAATATTTTCTTTGGGAGATAAGGGCCTGATGGAGGACATATGGCTTCGATCGGTTGTTTGCCTATCAAAGGCATGTGCCTGGCTGGTTGTCTCTGACATTGGCTAGCCCTAGGAGGAACGATGTCTCCCCAGCCAGCAGAGTTACTTAAGATGTCAAAAAATCACACACAGAATTGTTTTTAATTAAAAAAAATTTTGCATGTATCCAGGCATGATACAAGGCTCAGTGCCAAAGGCTCTAATCTTAAAGTGTCAAATGGCGCCCAGCATAACAAATAAATTAACTAAAATCAACAAAAGAAACAATACGTGTTGGCAAGAATGTGAAGAAAGAGGAAACTTCCTGCATTGTTGGTGGAAATGTAAGCTGGTGCAGCCACTCTGGAAAACAGTATGGAGGTCCCTCAAAAAGTTAAAAATAGAACTATCCTAGGATCCAGCAGTTGCGCTACTGAGTATTTACCCAAAGAATACAAAAATACTAATAAAAAGGGATAGAGGCACCCTGATGATTATGTAACATTATATACAATAGCCAAACTATGGAAACAGCCCAACTGGCCATTGACTGATGGATAGATAAAGGAGATGGGGGGGGGCTGTATAATAGATTGGATTCTCTCACCTGCTCCTTCGCTCGGTTGGCTGCAATATCAAGCACTATGTTGCCTGAAGAAGACCTACTATACATTGTACAAGAGTGAAAGTAAAAGGGGATATAATATCTTGTTATTAACATAAAATAGTTTTGATTTTTCAGTTCTCCCAGGAGTTTCTAGACTATACTTAGAGAACCATAGTTTAAAGCCAAACACATTTTCTATTAAAATAATAAAATGATATTATATTTTGTATTATTTTTGCTGAAAAAATACAGCAATTAATTATCTCTACCATCTCATTCCTTCCCCGAATTAACATAGCATAACAATTTTAGAATATGTTTACCTTTCACTCAAGCTTAAATTTAAATGAATATGTATAATATTTCAAAAATATTTATGACAAAAATTAAAGGCATATTTCAGAAACAGGAATATGCTCCCCAAAAGCATATATGATGGCTCAAGAATGCTGAGTTAAGAAAGGATTAAATAGATTGATAAATTTGAATGAATAGTATTATGTAACATCAGTAATTGGCCCTTGGTAGGTTAAAAGAGCCTGTGGAGATTTCTAGGAATAATACTAAAAATAATCTGTTAAAAATAACCAATTCAAAAAAAAAAGAAAAGAAAAAGGAAGACACACAGAAACAGAAATCATGAAATTGGGATGCCTGGGTGGCTCAGCAATTGAGCACCTGCCTTTGGCTCAGGGCGTGATCCTGGGGTCCCCATGAGGAGCCTGCTTCTCCCTCTGCCTCTGTCTCTACCTCTCTCTCTCTGTGTCTCTCATTAATAAATAAATAAAATCTTAAAAAAAAAAGAAATCATAAAATCTGCTCAAAGAAAGAAGTCCAAAAATCAGTGTTACAATAAATTTAACTTGGTTAACTCGCCATCAAGTGTTGCAATGGCAAATATCTTCTGGCCGAATTAACAAAACAGTACATCTATGCTCTGATTCCCATTTACACATTCAAATATTAGAACAATAAGAGCAAAAGTATTACAAGTGTCCTAGTGCAACAGTACAGTGGGCGATGCATTCTTCACCCATCTGATTGACAAAATTAAGATTGCCGGCACCCGGTGCTGGTGGTGATGTAAAACAAAGAAATGTGTGCATTGCTAATGACAATATGATACATATTTATTTATGGAAAATAGTTAAGAAACATCTACTAAAATCGAAATGCAGAAAACTTTGGTTCTAAATCTTGCTTTGGGGAGTGTATTTCATATAGAAAAATAATCTGGTCGTGCATAAGGATGTGTGCAAAAAGACATTTATTAGTAGTAAAAACATAAAGTGAATACTCAACAATAAAAGAATGGTTAAGGAAGTAAGGAGAACATATAACATCAGACGTACTAAATTTTTTAAGCGTACAGTACAGAATCGGTGGCTATAGGCGTTATGCTGTATAGATCTCTAGAACTGACTCATCTGGGGTAACTGATGCTCGATACCTGGTGAACAACTCACCATTTGCTTTTCTCCAAGCCTCTAACAACCACCAGTTGACTCTATTTCTGCAAGCCTAACTGCTTGAGATACCTCGACAAGTGGAATCGTTATTTGTTCTGTGGCTGGCTTACTTCACTGAGCAAGTGCCCATAGTTTACGACTCTTAGGGTACACTTAAAATTTGTAAACGGTAGATCCCATGTTAACTGTTCGTACCATTAAGACAACCAACAGGGGCCTGGGTGGCTCAGTTGGTTGTGTCTACCTTTGTCTCAGGTCATGATCTTAGAGTCCTGGGACAGAGGGAGGCTCCTGGTCAGTGGGGAGTCTGCTTCTCCCACTCCCTCTGCCCCTCTCCCTACTGGTTCTGTGTTCTCTGCCTCAAATAAATAAATAAAATCTTAAAAAGCAACAACAACCAAGCAATCAAAGCAAAACCAAACCGAACAGAAAAACAATGGGGCAGGAGGAAACTGTTGGAGGTGGTGGGTATGTTTACTACTTTGATGATAGTGATGGCTTCACCGGTGTATGGATATTTCCAAATTCATTAAATTACATATATTAAATATGTCCAGTGTTTATGTCAACTACACCTCAACAAAGCTGTTTAAAAAAATAAATACATAAGGGGAAATTCACAAAATTTATAGAAAGGTAGAAAACGTGACTCAGAAAGTGAGTAGAATCTAATTCTGGACATCCAGACTCACAGCCAGAAATGCCACCACCAGGCTATTCAGTATTGGGAACCACACTTTTATCACCATCACCAATATTTCAGGACAGTGAAATGTCACCACAAGCAGTGATACAAAAAGGTCTTCATTTATTAGATCCTGTCATTGTCACCAACAGTGTTCATTTTAAACTGCTAAGGTTTCTTACCATTATTCTCTCCAATTCAAATCCCAGGCAAGAACATCAAATTAAAATTGGTTTCAGAGTACAAATATAACCACATCAGGTAAAATTAGCCCAAAATATTTCTTTTTAAAAAAAGAAACTCCATTTTATCTTGGGAATAGAACCCAGATGTCCATATCATTTGTGAATTGTCTGTTAACTTATGACATTGATTCAATGGCTAAATGGAATCATGTGAAAGCAAGAATGTGATAAGACTATACAGGCACCATCATGAGATAAAATTATGGCATGATTGGTTAAAACATTGCAACACTGAGTGTTTTTAATAACTTAAAACAAAAATTCAGCTCATATTTTTTAATTTGCACCTCTATATAGGAAATTTCTGCCACCATACAAGATAACTCCTTATATTTTATAGCTGAGAGATGAAGCTGCAGAAAACTGAACCTCAGAGTATGATTTTTTTTTTCTTTTTTGGTTCATTGACTACAAAACCGGTCAATTCATACCTCTGACATCTTTTACACAAATAAACTCTGGGCATCTGGGCATGTTAGGTTACTTACAACAATGTCAATATCCTGATATTTTCGACACTTTTCCCCCAAGCACCTTTGCATTGGAAACAAATCCACTCATTTCCCTGATAGAATTCTTTCCTACTTGTTTTAAAATACCATGACTCCTAAGGACATTTCATGAAGGAGGAAGCTAAATTCCCTTTATATACTGCTTCTAATTTTCATGAGTGCAGTTACTAGAATCAGAACCCAGCATGCTGAGAGAGAAATACTGCTCCAAAGTGGATGCAGAATTTATGGAAGACTGACTTAAAAATTTGAGTATTTTTTTGGATATGTATTGGCAAAATGCAAAGTATGTTGGTATGAATGAATTTTGAGGGCTCTTTCACCGGAGTGGTGAGGGAGAAAGTGGGTAGAATTTGTACTAACCAGAGACTTGAAAATTAATGTGCTGGTTCATGCAAATAGTCTAATAGTTTGCTGGATTGATTAGTGCAAACTATGAATTAATAATGGATGGGTCTAAAGAAGTTGAGACACTAGAAACACTTTGAGAAATCTTAAATTCAATCTTTGGAGGAGACAGTCATGCTGAGGAGGGTTAACCATAGATGTTCTGGTCTCATATGCCCTGGTTAGGTGCCCCTGAGATGTTAGAAAATCTTCCCTTCACAGTAACAGAGGGAGCAAGCAGCAACTTCCAAAGCATCTGCAATGTTTCTCTCTTAGGATGTTGGTGGGAGACATTAAAGTTAGATGGCCCCCCAATATCAATGGGAATAGTGCAGTGACCAAGCTCAAACTGTGACATTTGACTGAGGGAGCAAAGGAAGGTTTGGATAACATGATAGTAGTAGCTCTGGCTTATTAGTCAAAGTAGATGGATGTGGTCCAGCAATCTCCACCTAAGATTAGTTAATCATGAGATGTCTAGGAATAAGATCAGTGGGCCCCCTTCTGAGAGACGGAGACAGAGAGAGACCTGACTTGAGCCACCATGACTCAGATCACATCAGTTCTCCAATTCCTAGACCTGAGTTGCTTTACACAGAGCCACCAGAACACGGAAAAGCCTTGATATTCTCTAAAGATGTGAACTGAAATCCTCCTAATCAGCTGTTATAAAATATTTCAGTAACTAATTCTTGGGTGATCAAACACTGAAGAAAAGTATATACTCAACATTTTTTGGACTTTAAAAAATATTTAGATCCTGTGTCAAAATTAATCAACAGAGAGACAAAGAGCTGAATTCTTGTGAAGTAAATATTTCCAATAGTGTGGCATGAGACAAGTGTGGATCCTGTTTAGAAAATTTTTGTCTCTTTTCTACTTTCTTTTTTTTAATTTAAATTCAATTAGCCAACATTTAGTACATCATTAGTTTCAGATTAAGTGTTTATCAATTTATCAGTTGCCTTTAACACCCAGTTCTCATCACATCACGTGGCCCTTTTTAATGCCCGTCACACACTTAACCCACCCCCACCCCCCACCTCCATCCCTTCCAGGAACCTTCTATTTGTTTCCTGTAGGTAAGAGTCTCTCATGGTTTTTCTTCCTCTCTTATGACTTTCCGTTCAGTTTTCCTTCCCTTACCCTGTGATCCTCTATATTGTTTCTTATATTCCATATATGAGTGAAACTATATATGTCTTTCTCTGACTGACCTACTTCACTCAACATAATCCCCTCCAGTTCCACCCACATCAGTGTAAATGGTGGGTATTCATCCTTTCTGATGGCTGAATAATATTCCATTGTATACATAGACCACAGCTTCTTTGTCCATCATCTGTCGATGGACATCTCAGCTCTTTCCACAGTTTGGCCAGATACAAACAAAATTTATCTGCCTAATTATTTAGTTTTTACCTAAGTCATCCAAAGTTAATTTATGTAAGTTGCCACACAAGAAACCTAAGTACAAGATATTCAACTGAAGAAACTGATGCCACTCAGCACAATGCCAAACAATGTGAATAAATGGACGATTATTAAACATTAGTAAGGGAAGAAGACTATTTCTAAAGTCTAGAAACCATATTTCATAAAAGGAACAAATAGGAAAATCCATCTTTGGTTAAAATTCTTGTTTGGGGGGTGCCTGGGTGGCTGTCGGTTAAGTGTCTGCCTTCAGCTCAGGTCATGATCCCGGTGTCCTTGGATAGAGTCTCACTTCCTTCGGGCTCCCTGATCTGCCTACTTCTCCTTCTCCATCTGCCTGCCACTCGCCCTGCTAGTGCTCTCCCTCTGTCAAATAAATAAATAAAAAATATTTTTAAAAGTTCTTGTTTTTGTTTAGAAAATTTACCCCAAAGATACAGATGCAGTGAAAAGCTGGGACCCATGTCCCCCAGTGTTTATAGCAGCGATGTCCACAATAGCCACACTGTGGAAGGAGCCTCAGTGTCCATCGACAGATGATGGACAAAGAAGCTGTGGTCTATACATACAATGGAATATTCCTCAGCCATTAGAAACGATGAATACCCACCATTTTCTTCAACATGGATGGAACTGGAGGGTATTATGCTGAGTGAAGTAAGTCAATCAGAGAAGGACAAACATTATATCGTCTCATTCATTTTGGGAATATAAAAAAAAAAAAAAACAGTGAAAGGGAATAAAGGGGAAAAGGAGAGAAAATGAGTGGGAAATGTCAGAGAGGGAGACAGAACATGAAGACTCCTAACTCTGGGAAATGAACAAGGGGTGGTAGAAGGGGAGGAGGGCAGGGGGTAGGGGACTGGGTGACGGGCACTGAGGGGGGCACTTGATGGGATGAGCACTGGGTGTTATGCTATATGTTGGCAAATCGAACTTCAATAAAAATATACAAAAAATACCAAATTGAAATAATTAAGAAATTACTTTGAAACTCCTTCCTTTTTTCATGTTTTCACCTCCAAGATACAGTTGTTTGTTTGTTTGTTTTTTCTTATCCTATCTCTTCCCTCTTCCCCTCCCTCACCAGGCTTCACAAGTAAATAGCTTTGTCCTCACCAAGATCTCTAGATAATAGCTTACCCACATTCAAAATTTTATTAAATTTATGACCTATGCTGCTTTCAAGGGATTGGGCAAAGTGACATCTCATATTCAACATACAAGAGTAAGAATAACAGTCCAATATCAATTCAACATTACAACATTTTACAATATCTAATGGGTTCAGCTTCTCCAGGCTGAACATAACACAATAAGGAGTCGAAACTATCCTAAGGGAAGACAATGAAGCAAGCTCTGGGTGCTTGTCCATAGATGCTTAATGCAGTCATTTTAACTTGTGTTAGTGAATCAGTGCTTGATTACCATTTGCAACTATCGAAGTCAGAGAATGGTAGCATCCTGAAAATGAAAAATATTATTATAAACGCCCTCACCAAAGTTCTGCATCGTTACACTAAATAGTAGGTAAATGTCAACATTATATAAAATTCAAAGACAAAATGCAATACATGACGTTACAGGACAATGAATATATGTACACGTTCAAAGACTTGTAATCCAGAAAGACGAATCATGTCGTACACATAAGTTAATAGCGTATGAGATATTGAATTCACTCTTCAGCCTCTCAAGATGATACCACTATGAAAAGATTTCTCCATGTGGACTTTTGTGTACAATTTTAAAGTCAGCTGTAAATAACAACTTATTATATCTATGTCGCAGAATGTAGTCTCCAACGTCTCTTGGATATAGCAGTGTTTCATAAACAATCCATACGTCATTAGACAAAAACGACTTTGTCAATGAGAACCAACATAAGGTTGGTAAGACACTGGGGTGTTCTGCTGGCATCTTAATGGCACAAGGAACAAGAAAGATATAAATCAGTCACTACTTTTCATAGAAGACCACCAAGGAAAGTGTTTATGGCAATTAAAAGAGAATTATAGACCTGATTTAGCACCTCTGAAAGTGTTCTGCCTTGGTTTTCAACTTCCCTAGATTCCCACAAACGCTTCAAGTGGTTCCAGCAATGCCACTTACGAGGTTATGCCCTGGAATACTGTTTTCTGTTCTGGCTACAAAACAGGAAATACAAGTCAACCAGACTAAAAACTAAAGCAAAGGAATTTAGGCTGTATTCAGCATTCCATTACCTCCTCCCAGCAGTCCTTAGGAACCCGCACCTGTTAGATCTACAACAGAGGGACATTCTAATGCTGGTAGACATCCAGATGTAAAACCTAACCCTAAAAAGAGTGTTTTCCAGGCTAATGATAATCAGTGCCAATGATCACTTTCCCAAGCTGATTGGGATTCCTATTTCACTCTCAAAACTAATGCAATCTTCGCATGTTTCTGCTTCTTTGGCCACTTTAATTCAACAAAGATCCCTGGTTATTCTATCTTTCCATTTCCTCCTCATTATAAGCACACGCTGTCTTATACTTTGCATGACATCAAAAGCAAAGCACACAACACTAGCATTTATATGGAGTATCATTGGTGTGTAGACCATTGGGTCACACAGTTTCTAAGTTAATCATCATACTAGGTATTGTCTGTACCTCTATTTCACTTAGGCATGCCGGGAAGAAAAACTATAAAATTCTGTACTTCTCCATTTGCATAACATATTATTACCTGGAGAGTGAGAAATACATAACTCTTTGTAGAATTGCAGCAAATTTTCATGGTGTCCAGAACTTTCAGATTTAACATTGCCTTGAGAAAAAGTGAATATGTTATTTGGAGCTTTCATTATATGATGTTCATAATGCTGTGGAATAAAACAGTTAAGGTGGGTTTTTCTTTGGGAGGGGGCGGGATTTTTCTGTATATTATTATTGGAGTTCGATTTGCCAACATATAGCATAACACCCAGTACTCATCCCATCAAGTGCCCCTGTCAGTGCCCATCACCCAGTCACCCCAACCCCCCGCCCACCTCCCCTTCCACTATCCCTTGTTCATTTCCCAGAGTTAGGAGTCTCTCATGTGCTGTCACCCTCACTGATATTTCTCACTCATTTTCTCTCCTTTCCCCTTTATTCCCTTTCACTATTTTTTATATTCCCCAAATGAATGAGACCATATGATGTTTGTCCTTCTCTGATTTACTCACTTCACTCAGCATAATACCCTCCAGTTCAGTCCACTTCAAAGCAAATGGTGGGTATTCAATGTTTCTAATGGCTGAGGAATATTCCATTGAATACATAGACCACAGCTTCTTTGTCCATCATCTGTCGATGGACACCGAGGCTCCTTCCACAGTTGAGCTATTGTGGACATTGCTGCTAGAAACATCGGGGTGCAGGTGTCCTGGCGTTTCACTGCATCTGTATCTTTGGGGTAAATCCCCAGCAGTGCAATTGCTGGGTCGTAGGGCAGGTCTACTTTAACTCTTTGAGGAACCTCCACAGTTTTCCAGAGTGGCTGCACCAGTTCACATTCCCACCAACAGTGTAAGAGGGTTCCCCTTTCTCCACATCCTCTCCAACATTTGCTGTTTCCTGCCTTGTTAATTTTCCCCATTCTCACTGGTGTGAGGTGGGATCTCATGGTGGTTTTGATTTGTATTTCCCTGATGGCCCGTAACGCGGAGCATTTTCTCATGTGCTTGTTGGCCATGTCTGCGTCTTCCTCTGTGAGATTTCTGTTCATGTCTTCTGCCCATTTCATGATTGGATTGTTTGTTTCTTTGCTATTGAGTTTAATAAGTTCTTTATAGATCTTGGATACTAGCCCTTTTTCTGATAGCTCATTTGCAAATATCTTTTCCCATTTTGTAGGTTGTCTTCTAGTTCTGTTGACTGTTTCTTTTGCTGTGCAGAAGCTTCTTATCTTGATGAAGTCTCAATAGTTTATTTTTGCTTTTGTTTCTCTTGCCTTCATGGATGTATCTTGCAAGAAGTTACAGTGGCCAAGTTCAGAAAGGGTGTTGCCTGTGTTCTCCTCTAGGAATTTGATGGAATCTTGTCTCATATTTAGATCGTTCATCCATTTTGAGTTTGTCTTGGTGTCTGGCATAAGAGAATGGTCTAGTTTCATTCTTCTGCATATGGATGTCCAATTTTCCCAGCACCATTTATTGTCCTTTTTCCAGTGGATAGTCTTTCCTGCTTTGTCGAATATTAGTTGACCATAGAGTTGAGGGCCCATTTCTGGGTTCTCTAACCTGAACAGGCCAATAACCAGGGAGGAAATTAAACAGTCATCAAAAACCTCCCAAGACACCAAATTCCAGGGCCAGATGACTTCCCAGGGGAATTCTATCAAACTTTTAAAGAAACAATACCTATTCTACTAAAGCTGTTCAGAAAGATACAAAGGGACAGGATACTTCTAAACTCATTTTATGAGTTTTATGAAGTTTCATTTTATGAAGCCAGCATCACCTTAATTCCAAAACCCACCAAAAAGGAGAATTATACATCAATATCCATGATGAACACAGATGCAAAAATTCTCAACAAGATACTAGCCAATAGGATTCAACAGTACATTAAGAAGATTATTCACCATGACCAAGTGGGATTTATCCCTGGGATGCAAGGCTGGTTCAACACTTGTAAAGCAATCAACGTGATAGATCATATCAACAAGAGAAAAAACAAGAACCATAAGATCTTCTCAATAGATGCAGAGAAAGAATTTGACAAAATACAGCATCCATTCCTGATCAAAACTCTCCAGAGTGTAGGGATAGAGGGAACATTCCCCAGCACCTCAAAAGCCATCTATGAAAAGCCCACAGCAAATATAATTCTCAATGGGGAAACACTGGGAGCCTTTCCCCTAAGATCAGGAACAAGACAGGGATGTCCACTCTCACCACTGCTATTCAACATAGTCCTAGGAGTCCTAGCCTCAGCAATCAGGCAACAAAAAGAAATAAAAGGCATTCAAATTGGCAAAGAAGAAGTCAAACTCTCCCTCTTTGCAGATGACATGATACTGTACATAGAAAACCCAAAAGACTCCACCCCAAGATTGCTACAACTCATACAGCAATCCGGCAGTGTGGCAGGATACAAAATCAATGCCCAGAAATCAGTGGCATTTCTATACCCTAACAATGAAACTGAAGAAAGAGAAATTAAGGGGTCAATCCCATTTACAATTGCATCCAAAAGTATCAGATACCTAGGAGTAAATCTAACCAAGAGGTAAAGGATCTATACCCTAAACACTACAGAACACTTCTGAAAGAAATTGAGGAAGACACAAAGAGATGGAAAAATATTCCATGCTCATAGATTGGAAGAATTAATATTGTGAAAATGTCAATGCTACCCAGGGCAATTTACATATTTAATGCAATCCCTATCAAAATACCATGGACTTTCTTCAGAGAGTTGGAACAAATCATCTTAAGATTTGTGCGGAATCAGAAAACACCCCAAATAGCCAGGGAGAATATTGAAAAAGAAAACCAGAGCGGGGGGCATCACAATGCCGGATTTCAAACTGTACTACAAAACTGTGATCATCAAGACAGTATGATCCTGGCAGAAAAACAGACAAATAGATCAATGGAACAGAATTATTTTTTAAATAAACCTGTGCTTTAGAATGCCTGAATCTAGAAGATCAGGTAAACAAATTGGTACAAGAAACAGTAAAACAAGTAAAAACAGATTTAAAGTAAAACTTTTTTCTTCCATAGGACTTTTTTCATGGCATCTTTAACATCCTTATTTCTTAGAGAGTAGATTAAAGGGTTCAGCATAGGTGTGAACAAAATGTAACATACTGAAGCCACTTTACGAAGTTCAGGGTTACTTGGGGGTGTGAGATAGACAAAGGAGACTGTCCCATAGAGCAAACTTACAACCCCCAGGTGGGAGCTGCAGGTGGAGAAGGCTTTCTTCCTCCCTTCACTAGAGCGGATTTTTAAAACTGCAGACACAATATACATATACGATACCACAATAACAACTATCGTGGGCAAAATAATGAGGACAGCCAGACTAAATGACACCATCTTATTCATAAAGATATTGGAACAGGAGATCTTCTCAATTGGGTTTGAATCACAGTAGAAGTGATCAATGACTCGGGAAGCACAGAAAGACATTGAGAAGGTTACACTGATTTGAAGGATGGAGCTGACCCAGCCGCAGAGATAGGAGCCAGCCACCAACTGGATACAGAGGCTTCTTGACATGCGGATAGTGTAGAGGAGCGGGTTGCAGATGGCGATGAAGCGGTCATAGGCCATGGCTGCCAGGACAAAGGCCTCTGTGACCATGAAAAGCGCGTAAAGAAATAGCTGAGCCACACAGCCTGCAAAGGAGATGGTCTTTTTCTGAGACAGGATGTTGACCATGGCTTTGGGTACAATAACAGTGGAGTAGGAGAGGTCAATGATGGAAAGATTGCCTAGGAAGAAATACATTGGTGTGTTCAGCCGGGGGTCGGTCACAATGATGCCAATCATGCTAAGGTTCCCCAGGAGGACCATCCCATAAACAACCAGGAATAGTAGGAAGAGGAGACTGTGGAGCTCTGGACGGACCCTGATGCCTACAAGAATGAAGTCAGTCACTTCTGAGTGGTTGTCTCCTCCCTTGTCACCCATGGCAAATTTCTGCTTAAAAGCATAACAGAAGGTCAGCAAAGTTGCCACTATTTCTCTACTATCACATATAACACTTTTCACATTTAAAAAGACCTTGTAGTTGATGGAATGCTTTCAAGTTGAGTCCCATGATGTTCACACACATGAGCAAATTAAAAGTGAGAGATACTTGATGTGCCTAAGGTAACACCACTGGTTAAGGTAACACAAGTAGTTAAGGTTCCCTCTAGAATTTGAACTCAAGGTGAAATATTTTGTACTCAAGTTTATTGCTAATTTCAACACAACAAAAGTTGATGCTTCCTTATATGTAACTTGTCACACGGATGGTTTGTGAGACGTCATTTGTGATTTCCAAGAACAAAAGTCTAACTCTTCATACTACCAAAGACACTTCTTTAAGTTTCATTTATCATTTTGTATTCATTTTTTTTATTAATGCTTTCCTTCAACACAGTAATAAAAATAATCTAGGAAAGGAAGATTAAAGTTCATTTCAAGATAATATGAGCTTCCTGCCAAAAAGAGCTCTTACAACAGCAAGTAAAAAAAAAAAAAAAAGAGCTGTCTTTGACATCTTTAAAAATAAAATCAGACAAACTTCTGGAAAAAGCATAATTTTATTTAAGTTCAAAACTAAAATGTGACTGATGCCTTTATAATTTTTACCCTGTAAAGTTTGTTGACACTGTTTTTGTCTATATAAATCAGGAAATCTAGGCCATCTCCAACTTCTGAGCTTGAGAAAAAATTAGAAACTTCAAAGTGAGGAACAAATCAAAATGCTGACCGTGTAAATGAATATATTAGATTAAAGAGCAAGTTTTACTAAGCTTGTAACCTAATGGTTAAAGCTCAGTAGTTTAAAAAAAATAAATTTTGATTTTCTAGAAGCACCTAAATGAACCTATTTGGTTTGGGGTCACCTTCTAAGCAACCAAAGCAACGTTAGTAAATGTGAAATATTTTTGTTATTTTTTCCATGAAACAACACATTCACTGTCAGCTAAGGCTTACCTCACACATTTTTTCATCACTGGTGGCATTTAAACCAAGTGTCATTTAGGATTTCCAGGAGAGGTATGAATAATAAAAACAAGCAAGTGATCCAAGAAAAGTCTTTACAAAACTTGAAATGAGTGACATAGCAGCAAACAAAATTAGGGAGTATTCAGAGTTTCTCCTTGACTCTCTCCTCCCTCAACTGTAAGAAGTTTACCTTTTTTTTGTTTTTTTGTTTTTGTTTTTTGACTGTCTACAAAAATCCCCCAGATTCTAAAACCTTTGTGAGTTTCTTTGCCTCTTCCATTTTTTGGATCTTCCAAAACTCTGTCAAAGAAGGACATGAAATGGGTTCATATAGAACCAAACCAGGGGGTGGGGGAATGAAATATATCACCATCCTCAGTCCTCAACCCGCTGCTCCACAACATATTTGGAATCCATTCGAGCAATTGCTTAGGAATTTGGTTTTATTAGGAGCAGGGAGGGTGCATTAGGTTTACAGGTTAACATATATGAGGATGATGGTATTTTATTCTAGAACTGATAAAATGAAGCTTTTTTTTTTTTTTTTTTTAGGCATAAAGCTAAACAGAGCATTTCCAAAGCCATCATTTACTGGTTTGAGATGGAAAAAAGAGGGTGGCTAAAGGAAACAGGATGCCCTTTTAAGACATGCTGACATTTTTTTTTTTCACTCAAAACTCTTCTTTCTGCAAAGAGCACAAGCTTAGGAGGTCTTGTCCTTTGGTCTTTTTTAAAAAGAAGGAGGAGGAGGAAAAAAAATCTTAAGTTCTTATACCGAACCAAATGTTATTTTTTTGACACTATATCAATGAAAGTAACACATTATTATTCCAAGGATACACATTTTTGTCTATCTGATTACCCATTAATGTGTTTATTCAGTATTTTTGAGTATCTAGTCTATGTCAAGCATTGTGCTTGGCACTGAATACGAAGACAAAAAAGAACTGAAAACTATAAAAGCTTATGGCTTGATATGATCCTGGATATGAAATATTTATTACAAAATTATAAATATACTTAAGGCATCGCTATATGTCTAGTAATCAACAAGTAAATTCCCTACTAGTTTTTTAAGAACATACTTTTAAAATATTAAACTGTGGATAATAAAACTTTTAGCCATGAAATTATATGACCACAGCAACCTTAGTATAGGCAGGCTTTGAGAGCAATCCTGATGTCAAATGTCTCATCTTATGTTCTGACCATCTTATGTCACAAGTTTTGGTTCAGAGAATGTCAGTGTACCTGAAAGGAGAAGATGGTGGATCTAACCTCGAGCAATAAAATATAGTAAAGTAATATTGTTTATCACTTTTAAACAAAATTATAGAATATGGATGATGAGTCACTTCCATTCATAAATGAATGATAAATAGTCAATATTAGGTATGAAATAATCAAAACAGCAATGATAGAGGATTTTTATGGTTGTGAAGTCTTCAAAGCAACGGACCAGAGAGATAGGATATATGTCACTAAGACTGTGTTTTAGACACCAGTTATCATACTCCCAGTCTGATTTAGTTATGATCTTTCTTCAAGCCATAGAATATAAATCACTGAGATTTATTTCTACCTTGAGAACCTTATATTTATGGCATACTACATTCTGATACTCAAAAACCATCTTTTAAGCACACAGAAAATGTCCATGGCTATCTTAGTAAGTGACTAAAGTAGATACAATTGCTTTGCAATTATTCTTACCTGAACTTATATTTCTTTCCTATCTTGGGAACTTGTTCATGTGAAACTGCAGAGACTCAAATCCTTTTTTCTTTTCAGCCTAGGAAAGATGTATTTTAAAAGCAAAACTATCAATGAGGTTGCCAAAATTAAACATCTCAAATAATGCTTAATCCCCAATAAAGTAAGAGCCTCCTTAAGCCTGGCATGACCGTGCTCTTGGTTAGGGGCATTGCCTCCAGGTCCATAACTTGCCATTACCTATTATTAAAGTTTGCTCTTTCTTTAATATGATTTTGTTCAAAAACCTGCTGTATCTGTCTTCCTGAACACCAGATGAAGAGGATGGACTAGGAATCTTTTTCTTAATGAATTATGGGTATTTCTCTACCAAAATTGAAATAAGAGTCAATGAAGCTGTGAAATTAAGCGGCATGAAGATCTCTGCCTCCATGCTGACATGTTCTGCAAGCCTCAGAGTGAAGATGGGCACAACCTGGAAATTTAAGACCAATAACCAGACTCCCGACTCTCTGACGACCTACAAAAATAGCAGCAGCCAGAAACCATGGTAGTTAAAGTTTTTTTTTCCAAACCCATGAAACTATTTCAGAGAATTGCAGCATAAAGTTTGTAGAATAAAGTTTTTGGAGGGAGAAGTCCCTCTGAGAGAGGACTGAAATAAGTCAATTATAATTTTGTAACAAGGGCAAACTCCAGGGCCATCCCCTGGGAACTGTGTGAGGAGCACTTGTTGAACACTCTCGGGACAATTACAAAGTTATTTTGGACAAGGCTCCTTGTTAGAAAGTTTTTTTCTTATATTAAGCTACAGTTTGCTTCTCTGTAACATCAACGCAGCTGATTGTTCTCTTCTTTGTAATTTCTACCTACTTTTCAGAGCGTCTACCCAAAGTTGAGCTTTCTGAAGCAAAACTAAATCTTCATGGGCTTAGTTTTGGGACAGAAATAATTCAAAATTGCTTGAGAAAGCCTCCCTACAGGTTTATGAAGATTTGTTATTCAGTATAAGAAACGTACACTTGCAGGAGCCTGGGTGGCTCAGTCTGTTAAGCATCTGCCTTCAGTTTAGGTCATGATCCCAGAGTCCTGGGGTCAAGCCTTGGGACCAGCTCCCTGCTCAGTGGGGAGTCTGCTTTTCCCTGTCCCTCTGCCCCTCACCCCAGCTTCTGGTAGCTCCCTCTCAAAAAAATACATAAAATAAAATAAAATAAAAAAAAGAAAAAGAAATATATACTTGCTAAATCAGTATAAATCCAGCCTTTTTCACAAAGACTCTAATAAAATAGCTCATTCAAATAAAGATACATTATATGACAGTCTTTTGAATATTACTACAGGAATTACTTTATTCTGGAAAGGGTTTCAGTTCAACTTTTCCTGATTCTGGACTTACCAAACAACTTTATAAAATCTAAGAAGAGCGGTGCTTGGGTGGCTCAGTTGGTTAAGCATTGGACTCTTGATTTCGACTCAGGTCATGATCTCAGGGTCCTGGATGGAGCCCCATGTAGGGCGTCACGCCCAGCACAGAGTCACAGAGTCTGCTTGTCCCTGTCCCTCTGCTCCCCCTCCTGCTCACTTTCTCTCTCTCTCTCTCTCTCTCAAATAAATAATAAATAAATAAATAAATAAATAAATAAATAAAAATTTTAAAAATATCTAAGAAGATATCAGGGGAAATACCCAACCAATATATATCAACCTTTATGATATGTATACATAACTACAAAATTAATATGTAAAATAACTTTCTGTGTATTAGTAATTTTGTCTACGGATAGACCAAATTGTCATCTCAGAAACTGCTCATGTGTGTGAGCTAAATTTTGTGTTCCTAATTCACAGAGCAGAGAATCCAGAGGATTCAATGAGCTTTGTAATCTAGGCCAATATAAGCTTCTTGTAATCTGGCTCCATAACAGATATTTCCAGCTTCAAGTCCTACTCCTTCAACTCTTTCAATTTATCTCCAATTTATACTATTCCCACTGCCTGAATAAATTTTAGAGTTTCATGACTCCCTACTGTTATTCATACCTATTTTATTGACCTGAATATCTTTCCTACCTTTTTATTTTCACTTCTGTATTGGAATTCCTTAATAATATCATCATCGATAACCCTAAACTCTTACCATCATGTATTTACTTACCACTATATCTTAAAATGTCACCTTAAGAATATAAAAAATAGTGAAAGGGATTAAAGGGGAAAGGAGAGAAAACGAATGAGAAAAATCAGAGAGGGTAACAGCACATGAGAGACTCCTAACTCTGGGAAACGAACAGGGGGTAGTAGAAGGGGAGGTGGGGGGGTTGGGGTGACTGGGTGACCGGCACTGAGGGGGCACTTGACGGGATGAGCACTGGGTGTTATTCTATATGTTGGCAAATCGAACTCCAATAAAAACATATACAAGAAGAAATAAAATATATTTTAAAATTTTAAAAAATACTGACACAGGATAATAAGCTTTGTATCTGGATTTAAAGATTAGAGTTGAAAAAATAAAAGGACACTCTAGTTGCAAAAAACAAAAGTCACCTTAATGTGAATTTCATTACATAGAGTTTCAAACCCAGGGGTCTATTTAGATGTTCTATTAGCATTTCAAACAACATCGTGACAACCCACCTTTAATCTTGATTTCATGGCATTGAGATGTATATGAAAGAGAGGAAGAAAAAGAACAATTGCTTCCCCCCAACTAATGGATTTTCATCCATTTAAGGCATCATAGTGACATGATGACCATTGAGAAACTCATGAAAAAAATTTAGGTTGTATAGAGTAAAATTAAGAACTGATCTTGATGGAAATATCAGAGATGAGGTAGTAAATCTGTGCAAGAGACAAAAATATGTTACTCTCGTGCTCACACTCTCAGCCTGTGCCCCCATTCTCTGCCTCCCTCACCCCCGCACAGCTACACACACTTGCGTTAGCTAGTGGTGAAAACTTTTAATGAGTTCTATCCTAGTTATTAAGTTACTGTAAGTAATAACACAATATTTTCTATTATATAAGAAAATATTTTTAATTCAGTACTTAAAATAATCACCAAGTTCATTCTATTAAAAATTTGCAGTGCTACGGTGATTATCCAAATTTGGAACACCTCACCTCAGCTTGAATATGGCCCAAAAAAACAAAAAACAAACCCACATAATTACCATCTTCTCCTTATTTAACTTTCCAGATTTATCTTCCTAAAATGTTATTTTAAGAGCACCTGGGTGTCTGAGTCAGGCATCTGCCTTTGGCTCAGGTCGTGATCCTGGGGTTCTGGGATGGAGCCTCTGAGCAGGGAGTCGGCTTCTCCCCTGGCGTCACCCCCCCACACCCCGCTGTTTGTGTCTTGTGCTCTCTCATTCACTCTCTCCCTCTCTCAAATAGATAAAATCTAAAAAAATTTAAAAATAAATATTATTTTAATCATGTCACTCCTTTCTTCTTTTTTTATCTTTTCTGGGATTTTTAAACCTTTATTTAAATTGGTTAGTTAACATACAGTGTAATACTAGTGTCAGGTGTGCACTACAGTGATTCGACACTTCCATACATCACTCATTGCTCATCACAAGCGCCCCCCCTGGATCCCCATCATTTATTTCACGCATCCCCCACCTCCACTGCAGTAACCAGCAATTTGTTCTCTGTAGTTAAAAGACTCTTTCTTGGTTTGCCACTATATCTCTGGGTTTTTTTCCCAATTTGCTCAGCTGTTCTATTTCTTAAATCCACATACGAGTGAAACCAGACAGTATTTGTCTTTCTCAGACTGATTTATTTTTGCTTAGCAGAATACTCTGACTCCATCCACATCATTGCAAATGGCAAGATTTGATTATTTTTATAGTTAATATTCCATTATATATGTACACTTATGCATCTATATGTATATAAATATATATACACCACATCCTCTTTATCCATTCATCATTTGACGGACATGTGAGCTGTAAACGACTTATAAATCTAACTAGCCCAACCAGCTAGGTTTATATCAGATTCAAATCTATTCTTTATTTTTGCCTTATGCTTTTATTTTTTTTCAAGTTTTATTTAAAGTCTAGTTAGTTAACATATAGTGTAATATGGGTTTCAGGAATAGAATCTAGTGATTCCTCTCCTACATATAACACCCAGTGACATCACAAGTGCCCTCCTTCATACCCATCACCCATTTAGCCTATTCCCTTGCCCACTTCCCTTCTATCAACCCAAGTTTGTTCTCAGAGTTATGATTTGCCTCTCTTTCTTTTTCTTCTGTTTCCCTACGTTCATCTGTTTTGTTCTTAAACTCCACATATGAGTGAAATTATATGGTATTTGTCTTTCTTTAATGGATTTGTTTTGCTTAGCATAATACACTCTACCTCTATCTGTCACATTGCAATTGGCAAGATTTCATTCTTTTTGATGGCTGAGTAATATTCCTTTGTGTATATACACCACCTCTTCTTTATCCACTCAGAAGCCAATGGACGTTTTAGCTCCTTCCATACTTTGGCGACTGTTGATCATGCTTTAATAAACATGCATGTAACTCTTTACATCAGTGTGTTTGTGTCCTTTGGTAAATACCCATTAGTGCAATCGCTGGACCCTAGGGTAGGGTTTATTTTTTACTTTTTTTTTGTTTTTTACATAGACTCCATGCTCAGTGTGGAGCCCAGTATAGGGCTTGAACTCACGACTCTTGAGATCAAGACCTGAGCCAAAATCAACAGTTATATCCTTAACCAATGGAGCCACCCAGATGCATCTCAAAGGTTTTGAACTGTTGTGTTTCTGCTTTCATTTGTTTCCATGCATTTTTCTATTTCTTCTTTGATTTCCTGGTTAACCTTTTCATTCTTTAGTAGGATGTTCTTTAACCTCCATGTTTTTTGTGGTCTTTCCAAATGTTTGTGTGTGTTTGACTTCAAGTTTTATAGTGATGTGCCCTGAAAACATGCATGGTATGATCTCAGTCTTTTTGTGCTTGTTGAAGCCTTATTTGTGTGATCTCTTCTGCAGAATGTTCCATGTACACTGGAAAGAATGTATATTCTGCTTTAGGATGAAATCTTCTGAATATATCTGTGAAGTCCATCTGATCCATTGTGTCATGCAAAAAGCCAGTGTCCATCTAGGTTAGCTGCTCTCAGCATCTCTGCTCCTATGCTAATGAACAAGGAAGCTCTTTGGCACCTGCAGGCTCGTTTGTCCCCAGAGAGGCAGTGCCACCTTTCCCAAATGCACTCCAAGAAGGGAAGCTATATCTCCCACTGTGATCCGGGGGATCCTCAGATGTTGCTGTCTGCTCCCAGTGATATAAGAAAGACATTAGGGTTCAAAGCCAATGGCCAAGAGAGAATTCTTGAGATGTCTTTGATGCAAAAAGATGATTTTATTAAAGCACAAGAACAGAATCTCGGGGCAGAAAGAGCTGCACTGGGGTCATGACAAGTGGCCCATTACATATTTTCAGGTAGGAAGGGGGCTAGGGATATCATGAGTCTCTAAAGAATTTTGAAGTAGTTTCCAGGACCTTGAATAGGCTAGCTATTGTTGGGAAAGTTCATTTATTACCATCTAATAAAACTTGAGTCATGAGACCTTTCAGATGTATATTGGTGGGCATGTGCTTGGGGGATGACTGCCAACATGTATCTTGGGAGATTTAGAGATAAAGAAAATTTCTAGAGGAATTTATATATGTTAAAGTAGACTTAGAGCATCCTGGAGGTCAGGCTAGGATTGCCTTTTGCCCTTAGCAGAGTATTAACATCGAGGCAGCTGAGTTCCTAGAGGAATGTCAAGGACTTGTCAATGAGCTGTAGGTAGTAAGGAATTTTAATAATTTCTCTTTTTCCTTTGTTTCCCACATCACCAGACCCCTGACATCTTTCTCCACAGGAGCACTGCAGCATCCACCTGATGATGGCACAGACTTCTAAAACTTAAGTCTTTGAGCTCTACTACTTGTAAAAACTTGCAATAATCAAGCCCTCTTATTTTCCTTGTCAATGGTTTTGAGGAAGTGTTTTCCTCATGCAATACCCTGTGCTTCTCTCTCTCTTTCTCTCTCTCTCTCTCCCTGCCACTCTCTTTTTTTTCTCCCTCCCTGATCAGGGATCCTTCACTTCAGGAGCACCAGAGATTCTTTTCTCTCCCAAATACTGTCTCCTCATCTCCTACCTATTCCAATCTGGCCTATTTCCTCCCTCAGATTGTGCAACTTGTTCTCTCATTCCTCAGATCGATTTCCTGAGTGTTCAGAATGATTTGATATTTATCTATCATTATACTCTGTTTCTAGGAGTTTGACTTTTTAAAATTCCACACGTAAGTGAGATCATTCAGTACTTGTCTTTCTCTGTCTCACTTATTTCACTTAGTCAAACTCATAAAAAGAGTAGAATGATGATTTCCAGAGGCTGAAAGGTGAAGGAAACGGTCAAGGGTAGTCAAAGGTACAAACTTCTAGTTACGAGTAAGTTCCAGGGTCTTACTGTACAGTGTGCTGCCTATAATTAATTGTACTATATACCTGAAAATTGCTAATAGAATAGATCGTAAATGTCCTCACCACACACACACAAAATTTAAGTATCTATGTGAAGAAACGGATGTGTTAACTTAACTTTATTGTGGTAATCTTTACATAGTCTATACAAGTATCAAACAATCATTTTGTACACCTTAAATGTATTCAGTGCTATATGTCAGACATATCACAACAACACTGGAAAACAATAATAATAATAAAAGTTAGTACTTATATGTATATAGTACATATATATGTATTGGTAGAAAGTCAATACATCTAATGTTGCATTAACATACACGCATGTATTCATAATGAAATAAGAAGGAAATGCTCAACTTTTTATTTGTTTGTTTAAGTGGAGTTGAATAATGGAGATTTTTGTGTCTGGGAAATTCCTGAAATCATTGAAAAAGTAACAAACTATTCCTTGCCTGTGATATGTAAAATTCTTCTGAGCATTTTCTCAACCATTAAAATGTACTGCTAGGGATGCCTGGTTGGCTCAGCAATTGAGCGTCTGCCTTTGGCCCATGGCGCGATCCTGGAGACCTGGAATCAAGTCCCACATCGGGCTCCCTGCATGGAGCCTGCTTCTCCCTCTGCCTGTGTCTCTGCCTCTCTCTCTCTGTGTGTCTCTCGTGAATAAACAAGTAAAATGCTTAAAAAAATAAAAATAAAATGTACTGCCAGTTGGAGTGGCTTTCTGATTTACTTGCATTGCATTTCACTCTGTCCATTTTCAAGGGGAGTAAGATTGGACATTTGAGGAGACTATACCTGTTACTCTGAGTGGCGGTGTGAGGGACTGTTCCTTCAGTGAACATATTGCATGGCCTTGGAGAGAGACTCTGGGCTGTCAGCTCAGATAAATTCATCAAATACTCCTTTCAGAACTCTTGTGTCAGTTACATGATGTGGCCAAAAATCCAAATTGTGCAGTTGCATTGTTACAAACATGCAATATGCTGTAAAAACTCAGTACAATTTAAATAAAATCTTTGTATTAGTAAAAAAAAAAAAAAAAAAAAAAAAAAGAAGCCTTCTTAACAGACTGAAGATTCCCTCATAAAACTGTGATGTATCTGTACTATTGATTGGTAACCAATGTGTTAAAGGAGCCAAAGATTGACTGCACTCTTCCCTCAGTTATAGCTCATTGATTTGCTTTCAAATTAGCAAATCTATCTTTCCTTCTGTCTCTCTGCCTCTGTGTCTTTCTTCTTCTGTTACACAACCTTGGAATTGTATTTGATTTTAGAGTCTGTACAGTTCCAGCACAGTGGGGAATCTGCATGGATAAGACTACCATTACATTTTCAATAAAATGTCCTTCTTTGCACTGACCTACAAGTCAATAAATTAATAAGTATGTTATTCTTTCCTCCCATAATTTTTTTAATACAAGTAGGCAAGATGCTACCTAGAATTGTGTATCATACTTATGGGTAGCACTTTTTCAGTTATTCATGGTATGAAGATATTGAGTATTTTGTTTGTACTGTTCCAGTTCTGAGCTATAATATTTCATCGTATAATTGAAGAAGAGTTTTTCATAAATAACTTTAAAGACGAGCAGCCTGGGTGGCCCAGTGGTTTAGCACCTGCCTTTGGCCCAGGGCGTGATCCTGGGGACCCGGGATGGAGTGCCATGTCGGGCTCCCTGCCTTTTACATTAAAAAGTATTGTTTCAAAGCTTTTGTCTGAGTACTTTGGCTGTTTCAGGTGAGAGGCTCTTGTTACCTTATCCTGACTAGAAGCTGAAGTTAATGGATTTTTAAATATCAAAAGCTAAAACTTCTTTTCATTTTTTCAGTTGGGGATTATTATATATGTTGAATGGATCATAAAGAAATCTTAGCTGAAAACTCATTACTAAAGAAAAAAATATATATATAATATTATGGCCCACAAATCAGAGCACTGTTTAAGAAGTTGAAAAGAGGTAATCCACACTGCATTCACAATGAAACCATCCCTACCAAACAAGCCAAGAGCCTTCCCATTGGGATTTATTACACCCAAGTTATGTGGGGTTAGTAATTACTTTTTAATGAAATTTAAATTAATTAATTCTAAAGTAAATTTTTTTAATCCTTTTGTCTTACTGTCATGTAAACATATCCAGATTTGTGATTTTTTTCTGTCACTACCAATGTTATTATTTTGTATTAACTTTCAGAATAAAACCAGTCACTTAAAAAGAGAACCAGTTATCCAACCATGAGATATACAGGACGTTTTATTCTGTCAATATATTGTTCACATAAGCCATTGGAAATAATCTTTTAATACGTTAGCATTAAATTATTTTTGAACAACAACAAGAAAAAAAGCATGATCAAACACCTTACCATTTCAGCATTTTTAAACATCTAATTTGGGATGAATAGAAACAGGCTCCAGAACAGCTAGAGTGAAGATAAGAAAGAGGAGGAAAAATAAATTAATTCATCTATATAAAGAATAGTGAGCGAAAATGGGCTATTAAATAGTCCATCTCATAGGACTCAGTATTGGATGTCTAGTAGATGGTCATTTAGCATTTACTAAGTCAAAATTACCTACTTTGATCATAACTATTAACCCTAGAAAATATTCCTTGGTAAATAATCCCTCTATGCAAATTACAAATGCATGAGGATTTTATTACACTATCACTGAATCTGTCACTTACACCCAAAAAATATGTGTATGTCATACTATTATGCTGAAAATTAACAATTAAAGGAAAAAGCATTAAACATTTATCCTCTCTTTTCTGAAACATTTATCCTTTTTTTTGGAAATAGAATAGGAATTCTATTTCGGGAAAAAAAAAAAACTGTCCTATCAAAAAATGGCAGCCAATAAATGTAGAGGCCATTAAGGAATAACTTGCTCAAGAATCATCAGTTTTTTACAGTTTTTTCGGCCATTAGCCGAAAGAATGAAATAGAATTAGGTATTCACATGGCATTAAAGAATCACACATAAATTATTTGCTATTGTAAATGGGAAAAAAATTCTCCACATAATTTTAAATCAACAAGATCAGCTGAAATCACCTTAATCCAGGGGTAAAATTCTTCATCACTAGTGGGGTACAACTTAACATGATGTATCTGTAATATGATATAACAAGAATATGTGTCTGAGGTATTCCTGCCAAAAAAGTTTAAATTGAATTGAGACTTTAGGTCTAATTTCCAGTTTGCAAAAAATACAAAAAGCAGAAAAAAAGTTAAGTATCACCTCAATGAAACAATAAGACAAATTCACACGGATCATTTTACACAAAAATAAGCCTGATCTCTACAACCAATCAGTATTGTGGGAAAAAAGTGCTCAACTGTTCTTGATTCTAAAAGAAAACTGACACACAGGAATTCCTGGGTGGGTCAGCAGTTTGGCACCTTCCTTCGGCCCAGGGCGTGATCCTGGGGTCCCGGGATCGAGTCTTGCATTGTGCTCCCTGCATGGAGCCTGCTTCTCCCTCTGCCTGGGTCTCTGCCTCTCTGTCTCTCATGAATAAATAAATAAAATCCTTTTTAAAAAGGACCTGTTTTTTTAAAGGCCTTCAAGATAATTATCAATTTCTTCCTTCTTACTTATTATAAAATAATACATTGGTCCCTGGTACTACCACAGCCATCCAATAATGTCGTGGCTGACCTGCGGAGGATGGCAGGACTGAAGATAGGGAGAGACCTGTGTCCCTGTTGTGGTCCTTGTGCGGCTGAACCCACCCTGGAACCCAGGCATCTCCAGCAACCTTGTTCTACGAATAGACCCCATGAGCTTCCAGCTACCTTCAGTGAGTCTTTAGTTAACTCGGTGCCGAATGCCTCATATTTGATTCAGCACATATGACTGGAAAGAAAGATGGGAAAGAGTGATTTGAACACGTGATCTAAAAACAAAAAAAATGAGACTGCTTAGAAGTCATCGAAGCTTCTGTTTCCCTTGTCTTTGGAGACTTGTCTAGCAAGAAGTTGCTCCCAAGGTTTTCTAACTTCATCAAAGAAAGCCTGCAGATGTTTTCTTTCTCTTTTCTGCTGGCTGAGCCATAGCCAAATTCTTCTTAGTTAAAAAACAAAACAAAATCAAACAAAGTCCTGGAGATATCTACACATTAAAAGGATCTTCTTAAAGCCCAGCCAGAAAGAATAATTTGATTATTACTTTGAAACTCTCTAGCCATGAGTTCCTTTACCTAGTAAATGTGCTTTCAAAGTCAGAATAAGGTTTCTATCTTTAAGGTCATACTTAAAGGTGAATAAATTTGACTACTTTTAAATTTTTTGAACATCTGTATGACAAAACAGACCATAAACAATATTTTTAAAATAACCTACAAGCTCAGAGAAAATGCATGCAGTGACCACAACATCAAAGGATTAATATCCAGTATACATAATTATTTCAAATAAATTTTTAAGAAAAAAACAATTAATGGACAGTGGGTTAAGGATAATAGGCAATTCATATAAGGGGAAACTTAAGAATTTTAAATTGCACTCAATACCACTAACAATCAAGTAGGCATTAGAATCCTTATTTTTTCACACCTGCCAAACTGGCACATGAGAATCAAGAAAAATGGAGGTTCTTATATTTCATTTGTAAATTGGTACAACCCACTTGGAAAGCCACTGATGAATACCTAAGAAAATAGAAAATACGTATATTGCATAACCCAGCAATTCCAATTCCAGGCATATACCCCAACAAGCTCTCGGGTAAGTGCACAACAGACATATATGTGGAAGTATTTTTCAAGAAAAATGAAAACAAAATTCTAACCAATGTGATATTCAATAAGCAATGTATTGATCTAAATGTTACAGTTTTTATGCATGTGCATATACATCTATTTATGCATATTAGGATGTGTACATCTTGCAAACAATGATAATGAATGATGGAAAGAAATTAAATAAAATATATGGAAGGACATAGTTTTCATAAATTGTTAATATACTGAATATATATGTATTATCTGTGTGTCTAAATATAAGTAGCAGAAGTAAAAATCTATGCATGGAAGAGAGGATAAAATGATAGAGACATAAGATTTTAGTGATGAAAGTATCAATTTCTTGTTTAATTTTAAAAAGAGAGAGCTTGGAGCAAATATGGAAAAAGTTAAACCTGTTGAATTGAGGTAGTTCATAGATGCCACATGTTTCACTCTTTCCAGTACTTTCCATAGCGCTGAAGTGTTCTTATTTTAAGAATTAAAAGCAAGATAAGAAGTTGTCTTAGCAAAAACTAATGGGTATGGGCTTAGTCTTTGTCTTCACTCCCCCGCCCTTGAATGTCACGAGAAACCCACCTGTCTCGTGTGCCCTGCCAGTCACAATAAAGCCACACCAGCCCGTCCCAAATTTTGCCCGCTGACTTAATCCCACAGTCTAGCTCACCATCTACGTCTCCTATGTGTCACAGTTTGGAGTGATTGACCACATTCTCGGATGAGCCATCAGGTGGGCAGCAGCCGTGCAAACCCAAACACCTCCCCACACACATCACTGGATTGTTACTGATGGAAAACAGCCAGTTTTGCCCGAGATGCAGGGCTTCTTAGGGCACGGTGGCTTCGTACAGAGCAAACTAGTGGCAAGTATATTTTTCCTCTGACCGAGGTCACTGGGGCTCCAAGGACCAAGACCAAGCCTGGGGTGGGGGCGGGGGACAGCTACACGGTTCTTTCTTTTCCAGACCCCACTTCAGCTTTGTTTGACTTGGAAGAAGGGAAGAAGAGAGATATGGGACAAAACTGATATGAGCAAATAGACCCCTAGATACACGTCTAAAGGACTTAGACATACACCTCATTATCTCTATTTCTACAGTAATATTTGCTCTGTACCTAAATAAGTGCCCATCACGTAAAAGGCGCTCAGCACAGGTGAGTTCTGTTCGTTATTGTTCCCGCAGTGGGTGCGGATCCACTGCTTCCTAGCAATACAGGCCGGGCTGCGGAGAAACGGGGAGCGGACTGGGTCTACATGCTTTGAACAATGTATTTCCTAAAACCAGTCAGGGGCAATGGTTTATGCATGTGACATAAACCTTCTGCAGTCACTGTTTAAGAAATAATAGGCTTCAGGGGCGCCTGGGGGCTCAGCGGTGGAGCACCTGCCCTGGGCCCAGGGCGTGACCCCGGGGTCCTGGGTTCGAGTCCCGCGTCGGGCTCCCTGCGTGGAGCCTGTTTCTCCCTCTACCTGTGTCTCTGCCTCTCTCTCTCCCTTTCTGTGTGTCTCATGAATAAATAAAATGTTTTTTTAAGAAATAATAGGCTCTAAATCTTATAAGTTCATGAAATACATTCATCTTTGTTAATTAAAAAAAAAAAATTGTATGCAGACGGGGTTTGTGCTCGCTTACGGGGCCACCCAGTAGAAGGAGCTCTAGTACCCGGAGGCCTGAAGCTCCTGCACGTCCAGCGAACGGTTCCTGGAGGGAAACACGCAGCCCGACCGCGCGACCGAGCCTGCGACGCCGCGGAGCACCAGCAGGGGGCAGCAGCAACCCGCCTGCGCGGCCCGCCCCCGCCCCCCCCCCCGCCCCCCGCCCGCCGGGCGATGCTCGTGCCGCCGAGCCTCCAGCCCCCGGCCGCCGAGCCTCCAACCCACGGGGCCGCCCAGCCTCCAACCCACGGGGCCGCCCAGCCTCCAGCCCCCCGGGCCGCCGAGCCTCCAGCCCCAGGCCGCCGAGCCTCCAACCCCGGGCCGCCGAGCCTCCAGCCCCAGGCCGCGGATCCCAGCGCCAGCCGGTCCATCTCGCGTCTTCCCCCGTCCTCTTCCAACGGGGACAGCGCCTTCCGGACCATGACGGCGTCCATCCAAAGGGAGAGCCAGAAAGGGAGATAGAACATGGAAGACTCCTAACTCTGGGAAACGAACTAGGGGTGGGGGAAGGGGAATTGGGCGGGGTGTAGGGGGGACTGGGTGACGGGCACTGAGGGGGCACTTGATGGGATGAGCACTGGGTGTTATTCTATATTTGGCAAATTGAACTCCAATAAAATATAAATTTATAAAAAATTTAAAAAAAAATATAAAGGGAAGGAGCCCAGGCCCACCCAGCGCTGGGATCCGAACCCGGGCCCTGTGGCCTCAGGGCGCCACATCCAGCCTTCGGTGCCTCCTCCTTCTTCTCCTGCCACAGAGCCCTAGATGCTGTGCAGCCCAGGCTGCGTGGACGGAGGGGCAGAGACTGCGGGGCGGCCGCCCCTGACCCACTGTACCCCCTGGAACCCATTCCCTGACCCACCTCCATCCCCCCCAGGCCCAGTTCCTGACCCACCTCCATCCCCCCCAGGCCCCTCTCCTGACCCACCTCCATCCCCCCAGGACCAGTTCCTCACCCACCTCCATCCCCCCCAAGGCCCAGCTCCTGACCAACCTCCATCCCCCCCAGGCCCAGTTCCTGACCCATCTCCATTTCCCCCAGGCCCAGCTCCTGATCCACCTCCGTCCCCACCCCTAGGCCCAGTTCCTGACCCACCTCCATCCCCCCCAGGCCCAGTTCCTGACCCATCTCCATTTCCCCCAGGCCCAGCTCCTGATCCACCTCCGTCCCCACCCCTAGGCCCAGTTCCTGACCCACCTCCATCCCCTCCCAGACCCAGTTCCTGACCCACTGCCGTCCCCCCCTCCCCACCTTGCTGCCAGCAGGGAGTTTGGAATCAGTGAGGCCTCCCCAGGTGGCTGGAACCTGGCTCCCATCCGCGACAGGAGGAAGGCTTATTCCTGGGGTTGAAGCAGGACCTTGGGTGACCCTGGCATTGGCCCTACAGCCAGACCCTCCTTCAAGCTAAAGACAGAGTGGCCACCGGCCCTCCTGAGGGGCTGGAAGACCCAGAACTCGGGCCTTTACTTCCACACGGGGCAAGTCCTGTGCCAGGAAAACCAGTAAAGTCCATCCTTCGCTCCTCAACCTGGACTCAGCTTTGTGGAAGGAGGGACAGTGCGATGGCCTAGAGACAGTGGGTCTGCATGGTCCCTCCTCTCTCCTGCCGTCTACACAGTGGGCCCCACACAGTCCCCCCTCCCACTGTCCCTCCCTCAGGCAGCCCAGTGCATGAGGCCATAGGAGACTCCGGGAGCTCAGCCAGGATCCCGGGGTGAGCGCAGGGTGCACCCGACGCACCAGCAAGATCCCCAACAACACTTTAGCGCCTCTGCTCCAGGGCAGTCGGTACCCAAGCTGGAGGACCTTGTAACCCCGGTAACTCGAAACTGTATGCACCATTTTTATCTTTTTTTCAAATAAAACCTAGTCGTTTTCTTAAAACTGCGTGTGCTAACAGCCTGCTTTTGCCAAGCGCATGCCGACTCCGTGCAATCCCGTTATTGGGGCCCTTCATCGCCCCGGGCCCCAGCCAGTGGCCCGAGCCCTGGGGGGGACCCTGCAGAGCCCCCTAACTGCAGGACAGGCCGGTCTGCAGCCTGAACCCCCGGCCTCATGCCCCCGCTGCGGTTCTGCATCTGCTCCAGCAGAGGGGCCCTCGTGTGCCTGTCCACACTCGCAAAGTGGCCTCCGGGACCGAGGAACTGAATCCGACCTTCCCTGCGTTCTGATCCAGGTGTGTCCAGGTCAGCCTCAGCCACTGCGTGGGCAGAGGGGCGCGGCGCCCTGAAGACAGAGAGGGTCCCAGGCCTGGGCTCCCGGCCCTCAGAGCCCTGGTGCAGGGGACCAGCCACAGGGACCACAGAGATACGCTCCTGCTTCTCTGTCTAGGACCCAGCAGGTTGGCCCCTGGGAAAAGACGCAACCACAACTATTATATCACACACTGGGAGCTTTAAGTGGATCTGCAAAATATTTGGCACTAATTATCACTAAATATGTTTTGTTTGTCTCTTAAAGATCTACAATGGTTGGGGGGCAGCTGGGGTCTCAGCGGTTGAGCATCTGCCTTGGGCCCAAAGTGTGACCCCGGGTCCCAGGATCGAGTCCAGCTGTCTGCATGGAGCCTACTTCTCCCTCTGCCTGTGTCTCTCCCTCTCTCTGTGTGTCGGTCATGAATAAATAAATAAAATATTTTTTAAAAAAAAAAGTTCTAGAATGTTTGGGAAGAAAATTCATGTAAGTTCCACTTAGCACGATTCACATCAGAAAGCTCCTCCCATCATCATAGAATTGGGTTTCTATCATTACATTCTCTCGTAGAATTGTCGTTGGGTTTAAAACTTTGATGACGGGTGTTAAGAACCGCACAGCTGTCTCAGCGACCAGCACAAGGTAACGTGCGGTGACGTCTCTGTCCCCGTCATCTCCCTCAGGACTTAGCACAGCTGGTCTTTTAAAAACCACACAACACCCTTGGTGGAGGGCACGGGAAAGGTCAGAAGGAATAACCTGTTTACCTCTCTGAGGTCCCAGGATAACTGAAATCTCACTTCGGGCTCAGGTTCAAGACACAAGCGTTACACTCTCACTTGATAAGTGAGGGTCGGTTTGAATGATGGAAAAATGGTGTGACCCACTGGAAACTTCCTGGAGGTGTAAGTTACGCCGAGACGGATTTCATTTAGACCTGGAGTCGTCCTGCGGTCATCTGTCATCCTGAACCTCGGGTTTCCCCGCTGGGAAGTGGGTGGAAGCCCCTTAAGTCTCCCTCAGAGTCGCGTGAGGATCAACACGCTTCATTATATGGATGTTCCTATCGATGTGACTTACATTTTCATATTGGCGCTGTCCCTTGAGCACGGGCGCAGCACCGCGCGTGGGTAAGCTGTGGTTCATGCCACACCGTCACGAACTGAAAAGCACTCAGCAGCAATTACAGTCATTAGGGAAAACCGAACATATCTTCGTCTTCCTGACCTGGAAACAGGCTCGAAACATTAAGCGACTTGCCCAAGTCACACTCAAGGCCAAGTTCTTGAGCACACACTTCACTGACTCGACTACCCTTTCAGAGAAAAACGCTAAAGCCAATCCCCACAGGGTTGAGTGAGACAGAAGGGTTGGCCTTCCACGGGGGTGACATGACTGGCCCTTCGAGAGGTTGCCTGACTGAAGCGGGTCATGAGACAGCGGTCGGGGGGCCAGGTGACCGGGGTCACAGGTCTCTGCACCCCGCTTTCCTGTTCTTTCCCCGACTGGGCCGAGTGGCCTCACCCCGCCGAGCTGGCCTCGAAGGTGGCCCTTCCAGAGTCAGCGGCCGCAGACGGAGGGCCAGCCCCAGGGCTCACGTGAGCCAACAGACCAGGGCCTGGGCCCTCATCGCTCGCCCACAGGCCGGCGTGGGGCGAGCACAGCAGACCCACAGCAGGTGGGGCCGAGCCCTGGGGCTGTGGGGGGTCCTGACCCCTTCCCAGCGGGACCTGTGCAGAGACCTGGAGGGAGGCAGCAGAGCAGAGGACAAGCCTCCCCCCGAGGAAGAAGCATCCCCGCTTGCACGCCCTTCCGAGTCCCACTGCAAATGGCCCAACGCCCGGCATTCATGCATCCCGTGGGTCTGTTCTCCTGCCTCGGGACCTCCCTCCCCCTACGGCTGCTGCTGCTGAGCCCCCTGTCAGCACCCACGGGTGCCAGCCTCTCCCAAAGCCGGGCCCGGGCCCAGGGCGGGACACTGCACCCGCAGCAGGAGCTGTGCTAACCGGAGAGGGGCCAGGGCGGGGAAGAGCAAACTTCACAAAGCGAAGAACAGTCTAGATACTTGTTTATGACTCAGGTATTTACGGGTTAGGTTCTGTGGGCAAAGCGCTCAGTTTAAGGCTAGTTCCCATCCTCCAGCAAGAAGAGATGAGGCCCTTCACGAAGGAGGTAGGAGGGACTGTCGAGCTGTAACCCTGCCCATCAACCAATCCATGTTATTGATCCTTGAATCAGACCCCTTTAAGGTGGCATGTGACTAGGGATCTAAGGTTGGGAGGCATAACGCTACCAAAGTTCATACCACCCCTTATAATTTGTAAAAAGATGTCAAAAAATAAACACCAGGCAAACTCGAGGAGCTACAGGGTTATTCTTTGTCTAGGAGTCGAGCTCCTCAAATCAAATCAAATCATCAAATCAAATAAGAACCTCAGCCGTCTGGGTCTGTCCATGCCTCACCCCCTGACCAACTCCCAACCCCCCTCATCGCCCATATCACCCCTTGGTGAGAACACCTGGGCCCTGGGCCTGTCACGCCCTCAAATTTACACAAGTATCTCAGATTAGCAGGAGTGTCCCTGATTTTGTATTATCAATTTTTCCCCTAATAAATACGTCAATTTTGGCTTTAAAGGAAACAACGGTCACACAGTAATTCATGTTTGCTTTCTTTGCAAAAATCTGGGATGAGGAAGTGAAAAGTGAGGGCTAATGACAGGGCACAACCAGAAAAATTTTGAGACTATAACAAGATGTCCAGAAAATACAGATAAAGATACACGTGGATAATCACCAAGTCATTTCAGTTTGGTTTGAAAGTAACGTGGGATCATTGGAAACAAATCGATGCAGCCTGAAAACAGTGATCAAACCTGCAGATTTTCCCTGCATGACACATTCTGGCTCTTTGAACATCACTGTGTGACCAGCTTAAAGGAAAAGACTATTTCATGCGGCTCCATCCAGGAGAACAAGGACAGACGGACGGCCTGCAAGTGCGGGGCCTGTGCTTTGCTGGTGGGGCCCCGGGGTGACCAGGCTCTGCTGGGGTCGGGGTCTGGGACCCCGAGGGGCCCGCACACCCAATGATGGTGGCCTGTGCGGTGGGGCCGCCCCTCGGCCTCCTGGCCCTGAGGCCCTCCGTGCCCTCCCCACACCCTCCCTGCCACGGGGAGCCCAGCGCCCTGGGGACCTGGAGGGTCAGCCACGGGGACCTGGTGCGTCCCCGGCTCTGCAGTACTGAGGGCCTCGGGGACTGTGTGGAGGCCGAGGGGGAGAGAGGTGACGTGGGGGCAGGCCTGTCCCCCGGACGCTGGCAGGTGGGCACCTGGAGGAACTTTCCCGTGGGTCAGTGGACAGGCAGGATGGGGGCAGGAGGGGGCAGGAGGGGTGAAGGGCAGGAGGGGGCTGGAGGGGGCAAGAGGGGTGGGAGGGGCGGCCTGACAGGGGGGTGGGGAGACAAGGGCAAGGGGCCTCCCGCAGCCCTTGGTGCACAGCTGGGCAGGGGCCTGGGGCCTTCCATGTCCCAGTTTGAGGGGGGCCTGGTGAGAACATCTTCAGGGGCTGCTATTCTTTGGGGGGCTGCTTCCTCCTCAGGGGCTACTCCTTCCTCGGGGGCTGGTCCTCCTCAGGGGCTGCTCTTCCTCGGGGGCTGCTCCTCCTTGGGAGCTGCTCCTCCTCGGGTGCTGCTCCTCCTCAGAGGCTGCTTCCACCTCGGGGGCTGCTCCCTCCTCGGGGGCTGCTCCTCCTCGGGGGCTGCTCCTCCTCGGGGGCTGCTCCTCCTTGGGGGCTGCTCCTCCTCAGGGGCTGGTCCTCCTCAGGAGCTGCTTCCCCTTGGGGGCTGCTCCTCCTCGGGGGCTGCTCCTCCTCAGGGGCTGCTTCCTCCTTGGGGGCTGCTCCTCCTTGGAGGCTGCTTCCTCCTCGGGGGCTGCTTCCTCCTCGGGGGCTGCTCCTCCTCAGGGGCTACTCCCTCCTCGGGGTCCCCAGGGGCTGGCAGGAAGACCCCCTGTGCACCCGCAGCCCTCCGGGGGGCCGGTGGGGGGACTATGCACAGCGGGCTCCCCGCACTGGCCCCGAGGGCGGCTGTGGTCCTGACCCCGCGGCCCCCAGGTCCCCGCCTCCCCGGGGCCTGCCCTGTCTTGCGGCTCCGCGTCCCGCGCGTCGGGAGGCGGAGGCCGCGTCCACGCTCCTTACACGAGGATGGGAAACGGCACTTCCACCCGCGGACTTAAACTTTCGGATTTTTGACGGTTTCTCCGAGTCCAGAGGCCCCGGGCATGACGTGCGTTGCGTCCCCCTCCGAGATCCCTGCTCCTCCGCACTGGGTCCCAGCGAGCCCGCCCTCGGGGACACCTGCCTGCAGCCCCGCCGCACCTGCCCCGCAGCACCTGCCCCGCAGCACCTGCCCCGCCGCACCTGCCCCACCGCACCTGCCCCGCCGCCGCCTCACACCTTTCCTCCCAGAGCCGCCTCTGGGGGCCGCCTGCCCCGGGTCACAGGGGGCTGGTGGGCTCAGGGCGGGGCGGGTCGCCCACAGGCCCCCCGGAGGCCGGTCACCCCGAGACCCGTCAGCCCGAGGCCCGTCACCCCGAGGCCTGGTCACCCCGAGGCTGGGTCACCCTGAGGCCGGGTCACCCCAAGGCCGCGTCACCCAGAGGCCCCCCAAGGCCATCACCCCGAGGCCGGGTCACCCAGAGGCCCCATCACCCCGTGGCCGGGTCACCCCGAGGCCGGCTGCGCACTGCCCCCCGCCCCCCCGCCTCCCATAACCCAGACACTGGGGCTTACTTTCTGCTGCGGCGTTTCCCGGCGCCTGTGACACAGAGTCAGAAATAAGAGCATTTTGCGGAATTTTCGGGCCGCTTGAGGAGTGTGTGATGTAAATTTGAGGGGGACATAAACGGGGACAAAATGTTCCGCTTTCAGATGAAACTCGTTTTCTGCAGATAAGATGGAAGCATTTTACGCCTCAACTTTATGAGATTGTTGTGCCCAAGATTGAGAATGCGAGAAACCACCGAGGAGCCGACACCGATGCAAACACATGAGGGTTGATTTACCAGCTCGAGCTTGCATCCAAGTGCACCTGACACAGCGGAGCAGGGACTTAGACCCCCAGGTGGGTTTCAGCTTAGTTTTAAGGGCTGGTCTCGGGGACCTCCAGGAGGGGGGAGCAATTCCTCAAGTTTATGTTTTGATATGGGGCCTTCAAGGGCATTGAGCTCTGTTCTCATTCTAATAGGGGCTTCTGGCCACTGGCTTGGGCTCATTTCTTATTCTAATATGGGGCTTTCTAGGACGTCAAGCTGCAAGCTGTTTTCTTCCTGTAACTGAAGTAATGTAAATCTCAGCTCTTATTCCCAGGGGCCTGGGATGGCTGGACTTGTGCTAACGCTGAACTTAAGGTGGAACAACCTTCATTTTCTCAGCCTCCACAAGATGTTTACAAAAAACATAGTAGCAGGAAACTGAAAAAGGCGCCAGTTGTGCGTAGGGAGCCTAAGGAAAGAGCAGGGTCGGGGTGCATGACCCGGTGCCCGGCTTCGTGACCTTCGTGACCTGCAGCTGGATGGCAGGGCCCTCACGGCCCTGTAGGCGCGGCTTCCCCCGACCTGGCAGCGCTGGGGTGCAGGGGTGCAGGGGGGTTGCGGAGGGCGCAGGGGGCCCCCCTTCCCCAGGACACGCAGCGACCTGGCGGGGCCACCAGTGCCTGAGCCCATGCGGGGAGCGCGGGGCGCACAGCTGCCCAAGGCCCCGCAGACCTTGGCCCCAAACCAGCGCCCGTGCAGGGTCCCACACTGTAGGGCACATTTTGCAGTTTCCTTTCAGAATTTAGGAGGTTCCAATGCAGATATTTGGGGTGCGGCATCCCGGAGGAGAGGATGGATAAAAGGAAACTGGGCAGAAAGAACAAAAGCCCAGAAGGGGCAGAGGAGAGGTGGATAGAAGGAAAACACAGTTAGATTTCAGAGCTGCCAAATACCTATAGATCCAGCGTCCCTGTCCCCACCCCCCAATTCTGAGGATGGGAAAAACATCACTGTATGAAAAGAAAAAGAAATCCCCTCACTCTTAGAGTTTTTGTAAAGCAAAGATAAATAAAAGAGGTTAGATCCTCATCTGAGCCCGATTTTCTGCAAAGCTGGCTGCATTAGATGCTAATCCTTCAGGCCTTAGGGGGTTGCCGCGCCGTCTATGACCTCTAATCCCCTCTTATAGGTCCCCTAGAGTAAGGGACGCTGCGCGGCGGCCTGCAAGGGACCCTGGCCACATCTGGTCCCAGGACCCTCTGCTCCACATTGAAATAGAAGGATGGATAAACAATTTGGACTTTGTCTTATTCTCCCTTTGAAGGGTGCAAACTTATTACCCAAAGTGCTGAGCCCCTGACTCAATTAGTCTGCTAATGTGATTATATGCTAATCTGGGTTTTATTTTGCATCTGATTTTCATGTTATTTGCTTGATTTTAACATAAGCAGAAGCCCTCCTGTCTATGGTTCCCAGTTCCCAATAGGGATTCTTACACCCGACACCATCCAGGTGTCCTTTAATTTCCAGTCAGATAAGTCCAATGGGAGAACCTGTGTAGGAATACCGGTCCAGCTCTCCTTTTTGACATTTTATGAATCCTCACAGTATTCTTGGTTTAGTCCCTGACACGGATGTATTCCCTGAAAGAAGAAAAAAAAGTTATAGCCACTCAAAAAAATGTTTCTCCAAAGAAATCTGAATACATGGGAATGAATTATAAGTGACTTTTATATGTTTGATTTTGCATCTCTGTTGTTCATGATTTTTGAAAATAATAGCTGTACATACAGCAAATATTTATATGGCACTTTCTTATGCCATATAAAGTATGTTGCAAAAGATCTTTTAAGAAGAGAAAATTATTATGCATGTGTTTGTAATAAATTTATTTTTTTATTTTCGAGTAGCCAAATACCCGACGTGGGGCTCAGACTGACAACTCTCAGAACAGGAGACACATGCTCTATAGACTGAGCCAGCCAAGTGCACCTATTATCCCTGTTTTAAAGATAAGGAAACCGAGGCACAAGGAAATCCTGTATGCCCAAGATCATATTACTGGTGAGAGGTGGAGCTGGGATAAAGGATGCTCTTATTATTTGTTTAGTAAAACTTAAAAATAAAAAAATATAAAGAATGCTACCACGTTGCCTTGTAGACGGATGAATGCTGAGACAGTTTTAACTAAGTTTATACAGAATTTCAGGAAAGCCATATATCGCTGTGGGACTGCCCAGACCTATACTTTAGATTATAATGTCTTAAGTAAGAACAATTATAATTGGGTCAGGGGCAAGAAAAGAGCAAATGGCATTAAAAAAAAAAAAAAAAAAGAAAAGAAAAGAAAAAAAAACACTCCACTTTTATATCTCACTTAGTTTTGTGATTGGCTTGCTCGTTGTTCCCTTTGGAAAGGGGAGTTAGGCGAGTCCGGTCGGGGGGTCGGGGGGGCCATCCTTCTCCCGTGCACGCCTGTGCCCCTCGAAAGCCTCTGTCAGGGCCTAGGACTCGCTACTGAACATGGGCTCTGCGCAGGGCTGCAGAGGTCAGTACAAATAACAATAGTAGACCCGGAGGTTCAAGAGTTTATGGCATAGAGAAGATAAGGGGAAACTGTGCAAAAGTCCCTAACCCAAGGCCAAACATGACAGATTTCCTTGGGAGCATCCAACGTGTAAAGGTGGCTCCGGACAGACAGACCACAGCCCCAGGGCGGAAGCCGGGCTCCAGACCCGGACGACTTTGGGCTCCACGGGGACAAGGAAGACCGAAGCCATGCAGGGGCCCCGACAGGACGTTTGTCCCCGAATGCAGAGGCCAGTACTCCCTTGGGGAGAGAAGGAAGGCGGGGAGAGGTGAGGATGCGGGAGTCCCCGACAGAGAAAAAAAGTCAGAAAGACTGCAGACGCCTGGGCTCTGCCCAGGAAATGAGGGTAAGAAAATCAAAGAAAAATATCTCTTCCCTATGGCCCAGTCCTGGGGAAAAAAAAAAAAAGACAAAATCTAAAAAGTGAATATTTTTTTCCTTTAAAAGAAAAATCGTCGTTCTTTCCACATTGTGCTCGGTAAGCTGTTGCCGGGCCCCACGGCCGACCTTGCTAGCACAGATGGGGCCTTTCAACCTAGCGGGAGTTTCTATTCTCCGGCTAGCACCAGACTCCAGCCAACAAAAAACTCCCCTCCGATTGTAATTGAATCCACACTTTTATAGTTCATTACCTCTGTGATAGATTAGATTAGATTAGGCTGAAGCTGTGGCCAGCCCAGCCCTTGGCCCGGATGGAGCACAGAGCACAGAAAAGGCGGAGGGCTGAGGCAGGAAGCAGGCACCTGACGCACGACCTGCTTTGCCTCCCAGCCACTGACACCTTTCTCTCCCGTCCAATCCCCCCCCAGGCTCGCTCACACCCCTGCCCAACACACACATATCGGCCCTGGAGGGATTAAAGGCTGAGACTCTTTGTAAAATCAGGGATTGAAAGAGATGCACAGAACCCAGAGATCATCTAGCCGTAGCGATTTTGTTTCATAAATGAGAAAATTGAAGCACAGATTTAAAAAAAACAAAAAACAAAAAACTCCCCAAAGTCAAATAACAGAGAACCCAGGTAGGATGGTCATGGAAATGCACTACCGAGGTCTTCTGGAGGAGAGCCTGCTGCAGGGAACATAGCTGACCAGCAGCCCCAGCTTCCAGCCCTCGGCGTCCCCCATCGTCATGCAAGCCACATGGCCATAGTACTCCCAGTTAGTGAGGAAGCCCGGCACAGGTCCCTCAACGTGCAGGACTCCCCCAACAGATGATTTGGGCTTAGGGACTCCCCACCGACCTGGCTGCAACTTTCCTAGACTGTGCTTCAGTCTGCATTTCTTCCTGCAGGACCCTACTTCCCTCCCCTCTCCTTCCCCGGCCTGAGGAATTTCCCTTCCAGTTCACGTCCCCTCTCCTTTATCCTTCACAGCCACTTCTTTCTTCAAAATCCTTTTCTTGTTTAATCATATCTTGGCATCTTCTTCTCAAAGATCCCAAACTAACGTACTTGGCCTCTTGCCTTACTCATCTTGGATGATACCCTCTTCCCCACACAAACATAAATATGTATTTACTCAGTACATAAATATGTACTTCTGTCTCAGTTGACATAAGAAGTCCCCTCTATATACTTGTTTGAAAATCATCTTTGTTTCTCTCTTTTTTTAAGATTTTATTTATTTATTCATGATAGACACAGAGAGAGAGAGAGAGAGAGAGAGAGAGACAGGCACAAGCAGAGGGAGAAGCAGGCTCCATGCAGGAAGCCTGACGTGGGACTCAATCCCCGGTCTCCAGGATAAGGCCCTGGACTGAAGGCAGCGCCAAACCACGGACCATCTTTGTTTCTTTTATATGTTGTTTCTTAGAGTAAAATTTTCTAGACTTGTGATGGTCTTTATCTTGTTCTCACTTCTCAGGGTAACCTCGAATAAGTCCTCCCTAGACACAGGTGGAAGGACGGCTATGAAAGACTTAGGTTATGCAAGAGTGTTGTTCAGAACTCTTCTTTGGCCCTTTTCTGGGGCCGTTTCAGTCTGCCCATTCCCTCCCTTTGAACTCCATGTTAACACATACTGTCTTCCAAAGAACACTGCTTTGATTGCAATTATTGGAGGGATTGTGACAGAATTTAAAGAAAGGATTATTCCCGTACAAATTCTGATTAAAGTGGGCTCCCTCAACCTCAGCTGAAAAGATTAACAACTGCCCAATCTCCTACAGCCAGCAAGTCTTCGTAAATAACTCCCCATCTCTTTCCTGTGAGTTTATCTGCTAAGGATTAAACGGAGAGGCTGCTCCCAAAAATCTATATTAAAATAACCACAAAATATAGTCTCTGGTTCCTGGCAGCTGTTGAGCTCAAAGTGAGGGACCTAGAAATCTCTCTCCAAAGCATATCTAGGGAGCCATCGGTATGGGGTGCGATGGGAGGAGAGTAAAAGGGAGTCGCCTAAGTTAGAAGGTGTCTGGAGGGATATGATTTATATTTAGTTACTGGATATAATCAGAAAGGTCAGGAAAGTTCCATCTTCACATTGTTTTAATGGAAAACATCCCAACAGAGTAGAAAGAATTGAAAAGTTGTGATCAGAAATTCCGAGTTCAAAGTCAAGGTTGGCCATTTGTGCCTCGTAGTGCCTAGTTTTCTCATCTGTAAAGGGAAATCATACGACCATATTACTCGCCTCACACTGAGAATAAGATATGATTCACGTTAAAGAAGCTGTGGTCTCTGTGTACAATGGAATATTCCTCAGCTGTTAGAAACGACAAACACCCACCATTTGTTTCGACGTGGATGGAACTGGAGGGTATGATGCTGAGTGAAGTAAGTCAATCGGAGAAAGACAAACATTATATGGTCTCATTCATTTGGGGAATATAAAAAGTAGTGAAAGGGAATAAAGGGGAAAGGAGAAAAAATGAGTGGGAAATATCAGAAAGGGAGACAGAACATGAGAGACTCCTACCTCTGGGAAATGAACTAGGGGTGGTGGAAGGGGAGGTGGGCAGGGGGTGGGGGGGACTGGGTGATGGGCACTGAGGGGGACACTTGATGGGATGAGCACTGGGTGTTATTCTACATGTTGGCAAATTGAACACCAATAAAAAATAAATTTATAAAATAAAAAAAAATATGATTCATGTGTCAGGCTTTAAAGACTGTAATCTGCTTGCAGAGAAGACCATGGAGACTCATCAGTACCCATTTTTCTGCTCTCACCTGGAGTATAAGGTGAAACTGAGCACATGGCTTCTCAGCATCCTTCACGGCTGGGAACGGCTACGTGATCAAGCTCAGTCATCGCTCCAGGGTGATTTACAGATCATTTTCTTTAAGAGAAACCCTATGCCCACCTTTTCGTCTCTTCGCCCATACCTGCCTCCCTCCCATCACTATCCTTCCTTCCGGCTGGAATGTGACTCTGATGGTGGCAGCAAGGGCAACCACCTTAGAGATGAATAAAAGTTGCATGTTTAGGAAAGAAGAAGAAGAAGAAGAAGAAAGAAGAAGAAGAGGAAGAAGAAGAAGAAGAAGAAGAAGAAGAAGAAGAAGAAAAGAAGAGAAGGAGAAGGATGATGAGGGGAGGAAAAAGATCTGAAGATACCTTCAACTTGACTTGTTGCTTCTTCTACTTATTCTATCCTCTCCGTCAGCCTCACTTCGTATCTTCTCTCCTCTTTCTCCTCTCCCTCTCCCTTCTCTCCTATCCCCTCCTCCCCTCTCCTCCTCCCGCCTCCTCCTCCTCCTCCCTCCTCCTCTCCTCCTCCTCCTCCTCCTCCTCCTTCTTCTTCTTCTTCTTCTCTTCCTTCCTCTTCTTCCTCTCCTTCTCCTTCTCCTTCTTCTTGCTTCTCCCTTCTTCCTCCTTCTCCTCCTCCTTCTTCCCTCCTCTTCTCCTCCTCCCTCTCCTCTTCCTCCTCCTCCTCCTCCTCCTCCTCCTCCTCCTCCTCCTCCTCCCTCCTCCTCCTCCTTCCCTCCTCCTTCCTCCTCTCCCTTCTTCTTCCTTTTCTTCTTCCTTGTCTCTTGGGGAGGAGAGGAGTTCCTGGTCCCTGATAACTGTGTAGTTACCCTACTACTCCTGGTCACCCTTTCTGGACTTTTTTTTATAAGTGAGAAATAACCTTTTATCTTCCTTAAGCCACAACTATCTAGGAGTCATTTGCTATAGCAACTAAGCTGTTATCCTAACTACTAGACCACTCTATAAATATGAATCACTGCTCTTACTAACGTTATTCCACCGCTGCATATGGGCAGGGGTATCCCAAGGCCCTTCGGCCTACACGGTCCCCAAGTAGGCTTCCACATTCAACTGCTTCCATAAACCAGATGAATGTATTCATTTTATTCCCAGTTGAATCCAAGGAAAAAAATTAGTAGTATTATTTTGAAGTGACTCTGCATCCTCGGTAGCCTTGCGTCAGACGGGGACCGCCACCTTCCTTTGCCTCACCCTTCACCCTGAGGTCACCAGGACTTCTTCTTTCACAAGTAGTTGAGCTCTGCAATTCACAAAAATCCCGCCCTTTCTTCTCTCATTTCACTATATGACTCTTCCCTCCTCCTTGGTCCCTCCATTCACAAGTCTTCCAAACTTCTATCCATTTTATTCTCTTCAAACGTGTTTTTTAGTCTGCTAAATGAATAGCTTCAGTCTGAAGCCCTAGGAAAAAATATATATATATATATTTTAGTTTAGTCTCACTGCAGTTCTTATGCGTTTTCCAGGGTAGCCATGCCTACTAAATATGAATCTGCTGATATAGCCCTAAAATCTGCATTATAGGGGATCCCTGAGTGGCTCAGCAGTTTGGCGCCTGCCTTTGGCCCAGGGCATGATCCTGGGGTCCCAGGATCGAGTCCCGTGTCGGGCTCCCGGCATGGAGCCTGCTTCTCCCTCTGCCTGTGTCTCTGCCTCTCTCTCTCTCTCTGTGTCTCTCTCTCATAAATAAATAAACAAATCTTTAAAAAAAATCTGCATCTTAGCAAGCTCTCCCATCCTTCCCCTTACCCCCAACACAAGCACAAATCAAAGAATTCTGGTGCTTGCTACACTCGAAGCACCACCGAACTCTCCAAAAGCCATCCATAGGCATTTCCCATTTTCTACTTTCTAAAATTAAAAAAAGTTACTGAACAATCTTAGGATAAATTCTCACAGTATTAGAACAGGGAAGAGAGGATTTCAGAAAAGATGAGCATGGTTTCATTCATCAACAAACTTCAAGTTTTTTGAGTTCATCGAATCATAGCTACAAACCCTTGCATAAAGAACGCTCATCCTCGCATCTAACTTTAGTGACTGCCTTGGAAGGTTTAAGATGTTGCCCTTTGCTGTTGCCCGAGGAACTGCCTGAGAACAACAGGTTACCCTGTGAGACTTCAAGGAGTCAAGAGTTGCTTTCAGGCCAAAGGATGCAATGCGGAGACTAGCGGTGCCTTCTGGACCTGTGCTCAGAGGCAGATGCTATTTCCTCTGGAAGTATAGCACGTTTGCTGGCAAAGGAAATCTCCCTCCAGGGCAGGCAAGGGAGGACAATAGAGCCACGTCACCACCCACCATCTGTCGTGAAAACAGACACCAGCTGACAGAGAGAGAAGCTCAAAATCCTGCTCCCGCCCCCACACCAACGTCAGCAACCTCCCTGCCTGACCTCCTGAGAGGGGGCCCCCTGGGAGGGACAAGGTGGGGATTAGCCGCAGGGGCCCATAGTGATCGAGTTCGGGGTCACCCTGCCCAGATTGCTGCAGTCCTCCCATCAGGGCCTCCAAATCATCGAATCTTCACTCTGATCTGTGACATGAAGGGACAAACCGAGGCAGGTAAGCAGGGATCAGTGTACGAAGAGCCCAGAAACACAATCCCACTTCTGCGTGGCCAGTCCGCCCTGCCTCTGGGTGTCCAAGGCCCCGGAGGACGCAGAGACACGGGAAAGGCAACCTTGGAGAGCTGGCGACAGCAACACCGGGCTCACAGTGGCAATCGGGGAAGAGAGGGGGGAAATAGGAACAGAGCTCCCAGAGGGAAGGCGCTCCGGAGGGGAAGCACTTGGTTTCCCAGTGAACGTGTTCTGCATTCTTGCGGAGGGCATAGCGCCAGGCACCCAGGTTCTGCCCCTGACGTGGACGCGGCCAAGGGCAAGTTCCTTCCTTGTTAAAGAACTTGGTCTCCTCCTATAAATTTATGAGGCCGGACGAGGAGATTTCGAGGTGTCTTCCCTGACTCATGAGTGACCCAGGCCAAGGTGCAGGGAGATGCCACCGGGAGGCAGAAGATGCACTGCACGGGGCTGAGATGGAGCCACAGGGTTCCCGAAGCTCAAGGAAATAGAGCAAGTCTCCCGGTGTAACAGGGTCACGCCTTAATTTACAGAGCAGGTGCTGATCTGGTGCCAGTCGATGCTCTACTAGATCTGCGAAGGAGCCCAAACCATGCAGGTCAGGCCGCCTGCACTGATGGAGGCCTGGGCACGGTACGCACTCGGCCAGACCCACAAATGATCACAAAAAGGAACTTCGTCTAAAAGCGAGCAGATGACCCTCAAAACAGGGTGAGTCCCGCTAAGCCACAGGTTATCTGAGACCTGAGACCCTGCCTGGGAGGGTCTTAATATTCCCTTCAGCTGAACCTAAACTTAGACAAGCTTCTTCTTGGCTGTAGGTCCCCATCTGCCTTTACTTAGGGCATTTTCTTTAGAAAACTTGACGGGGTGAGCACTAGGTGTTATTCTATATGTTGGCAAATTGAACACCAATAAAAAGTAAATTTATAATAAAAAAAAGAAAACTTATCATTGTAAATTCTTTCTCTGCCCTTTGAGAGATAAATATGTTGGAAGGCCCCGTTTTACAATTTGCAGTCATCTTTCTCATGGATGTGGGCGCCATCTCTTTGAAATGCTGTCATCAGGGATCCCTGGGTGGCGCAGCGGTTTGGCGCCTGCCTTTGGCCCAGGGCGCGATCCTGGAGACCCGGGATCGAGTCCCACGTCGGGCTCCCGGTGCATGGAGCCTGCTTCTCCCTCTGCCTGTGTCTCTGCCTCTCCCTCTCTCTCTGTGACTATCCTAAATAAATAAATAAAATATTTAAAAAAAAAAAAAAAAAAAAAAAAAAGAAATGCTGTCATCAAGGAAGAAAACATTTCTATTTCCCAGTCTCTGTAGGAAGGTAGGAGCCTAACTTCAATGGGAAACTAGCTTGCCCCAAGTGGTAAAACTACCTATTTTCTTATTTTTACTATGGATAAAGCTAATGAGCAAACAGGTGGTTTGTGACTTCTCCCCCAATGCCTGCCCATACTTTTCCACTACATCACCCAGTGTTTAAAAATCCTCCCACCCTTAGTCTTAGCAGAGTTCGGGTGGCCTCCTGGCCTGTCTCCTCCACCGCAATAGCCTTAAGTAAAATCTTCCCTATCTAGTTAACTTGACCCAATGCAGTTTTTGCTTCGACAACCTCCTCAGTACAGTCGCTGCAACTCATTTTGTTTCCCGTACTTTGGGTTTATAATCTGTTGTGCAAACCAAACTTACGATTGATTGAAGTTTTTCATTTACTAAATAAATATTTATTGAATATGTACTATCCATCAGGCTTTGACCTAAGTCCTGGCTTGGCTATTTTCCATTAAAATATACTGTTCCATAACTTATGGTGGGCATAATCTACGACAGATTTTTAGAAGTTACACCAAGAGTTTCTCTATTTGGCTTACATGGGCACGGCCTAAGAGCCCACTTAACCAATCATTTACTGAACTCAGGAACTACATATTTACTTCACTGCACCAGACTTTGTGCTACACCTGGGAGAGATACAGAGAGCTCAAAAATAATAATAAATCATATCTCTGCCCTCACTTTAATCCAAGGAGAGAGACTAAATGCTAAATGGGTCACAACAACCTCTTCATTAAGATCTAGCAGAGTGGGGGCAGCCCGGGGGGCTCAGCAGTTTAGCACCGCCTTCAGCCCAGAGCGTGACCCTGGAGACCCAGGATCCAGTCCCACGTCGGGCTCTCTGTATGATGCCTGCCTCTCCCTCTGCCTCCCTCTCTCTCTCTCTCTCTGTCTCTATGAATAAATAAATAAGATCTTTAATTGAAAAAAAAATTCTACAGAATAAAGGCAGCCTGGGTGGCTCAGTGGTTTAGCGCTGCCTTCAGCCCAGGGAGTGATCCTGGAGACCCGGGATCGAGTCCCACATCGGGTTCCCTGCATGGAGCCTGCTTCTCCCTCTGCCTGTGTCTCTGCCTCTCTTTCTCTCTCTGTGTGTGTCTCATGAATAAATAAATAAAAATCTTTAAAAAAAAATCTAGCAGAGTGAATTTCATTACACAAGCGGAGGGCCCTGTGTACACAAGTTCTTTCAGTCTCTGCTCACTAAGGGGTCAGTGAGTACAGAGTATACACACAGACAAAATTAAAATATTAAATGCAGTCTTGGATAGACATCAAGCTGTTTGCCTCACAGAAAGCTCAGGTGCTAGACTAAGATCTGGAAATACACTGAAGGAGTCCTGAATATAAAATGGGCACAGTGCACAGGAGTAAGGGATGTGCCGTCCTTAATCAATGACTCTGTAACTATGACCCTTCCATAAAACCTGTGGAAGCTGGAGTCCTCCAGACTATTATCATGTCCATGCTGCTACCTCCCAGCTGAAGCTGATGCTGGAGCCTAAAGGCAATATGAGAATGCAGCATTCTGTTCCATTTTCCCTAATCTAGTGCTTTGTAAGATCCAACTTGCCCTCTTCATTGGGTTTCCAAGTGACTGAGAAGAATTTAATTTTAGGATAATGTGGGGGGAGAGTTTTACAGCTCGTTGGATATCTATGTACACAAAGGTTGTGTTCTTCTGTTAAACTTCAAATAAACACAAAAGGAGACACAAAATGAGAATATTTCCAAATGTAAATGTTTCAAATACTAAATCATAAGAACAGAAAAATGAACAAAACAAAGAAATAAACGGGAATCAGGAGGGTCTTAAAGAAACACTATTGTGTAATCCATAGTGAAAACACAAGGTTCCCCAAATTATCCCCAAAACTTGTATCGATGACATAGGTTTCTGTCTTCTACATATGAGGGGTAGAAAAAGCATGAGATTTGGTAACTTGATACCAAAAACCCCAGAGGAAGTATCCGTTAGCAGGAAAAATTGGCTAAGAATCTAGAAAGACCTATAAGATTAGGTGGAGGTAAAGGTAAGACCGTGGCATGCAAGACTGATTATTTAGGGACCAGTAAGTAGGAATATGAGTATGACCACGGAGTAGGCTTCAAAAGATTATTCATTTTACAACAGAAAGAACAAGCATGAGGTATACACACATGCATACATTAGCTAAGTTCCAAATTGAGTCAAAATAAAGGATTTTGTAATGACTTTCTAAGATACCAGTAGAATCAGGAGAAATTCTCCTTTACTTTGCTCATCACTACTGTGGGTCGTAGCGGTGTTAGGTCACCAACAATCTGTCCCATGCGTTAGTCTAGTTAAGCATCATGATAGCCGTTTAAGGGAGGTACTATGACCATACCTTTTTTACAGATGAGAAAAACTGAGTCCTAGAAATGTTAAATAAAATGCTTAAGAAGGAAAAAAAATATAGTAAAGGACAGACTTGGGATTCAGACCCTGGAATCCTAATGCTGGATCCAATGACAGTGCTCCAAAGTTGATCTTACAGAAATGACCACCGACTCCCAGCTAATTTTCTGATTTTACAGAATGGATGCAGTAAATTGAGAGGAAACACTCACAAGTGCTAGTGTAGGACTGCCTCCTTTAACATACGTAGCTTCACAGTTACAGCAATCACGCCTGATATCAGCGCCTTTTATGACCTGTCGGAGTTATGTCTTCTGTGGTACTACTTGTTGGAGGACTTAGCTTACCTGCTTCCTCATTTTACCCTAGTTTTTGCCATGAAATGCACACGTGTACACACACACACACAAAAAGGGAAGTAAATTTTCCAGAAAAGAAGCACTTTGAAATTACCAAATTAAAATATCCTGTTCAAAGTATGAGAACAAAAAACACAAAAAAAAAAGAGAACAAAAACAAAACAAAACAAAAAAACAAAGTATGAGAACAAAGACACAGGTAATTATGAGAGGAGACACCTAGCTTACAGGCTACCACTTGTGACTGGTGCATCCTTCCTGCTGCCGTTGGCCTTCACCTGGCCACAGGTGCTCAGGTTCAGCAGCACCTGCATGGGTTGAGCCCTGGAACCTTCAGTCTATGCCCAGCGCCCCCTCTTGTAAGATCTATAACCTTTAACAAACAACCTATACTTTCTGTGTCTGTTCCCTCACTCCTAAAAGTCCTCTGATCCTAAACAGTATGTTCCTGTATGGAAAACCCACGATTATGGGAGACAGGGTATGATTAACTGAGAGAAATTACTGTCATATCAGAACCATGAGGAAGCGGTTTACCCACAACTTCGATGGTGACTCTGGCGACATGGTTGGGCCCCTACTCAGTGGCCATTCCCATTCCCCTTGTTTCCAATCATGTGAGGCTGCCTCAGGGGACACAGTAGGAATACAAGGAACAAATCTCTCTTCCAGCCAGAAACATAAAAGGAATTCTGTTAGGTGGATTCCCGGAATTTTTTTTTCTAATTAAAAGAAGAAAGGAAAATAAATAAGAACACTGTTCCCCACCCATACCCCCTTTCTTTCTGAAAGCTCTTGGGGGGGAATCGTGGAGGACATAGGGCTTAGACCTGTGCCGGCCATCTCATGATCATCCTAGCAACAAAGATTTGATGAAGACCTACCATGTGTAAGACATTTGGATTATCAGGGATTAGAGAAGAACTAGGCCAGAGGGAGGATTATGGTTCATTAGTATCATGAAACCGATCATGATTTGTGTATCCCTAAAGCTTACGGCATTAGGTAGGGAAAGCGCAGAACCCCTGTGGTGCCCGCTGAAACCAATGTAACACTGCATGTTAGCTGCACTGGAATAAAAAATAATAAATAAAAATAAAGAGCAAACTTTGATGTATGCTTCAAGGGGGAAAATCACACTTGCAGAATCAGGATTTTTAGGATCTTTCTGAAGAATAGAATCTATCCAAAGCAGTTAGGGAAGGAGAATTTCTGTTGGCTTTCAGAAGGCAGATGCAACCTATAGTCCCTTTCGTTTAAAACTTAGTTTTTTCATTCTTACCTAAATATTTCCCATGAGATTCTCATTTATTTCCTCCCCTCCTACAAAAAAAGCATATAGGAAGTAGTTTATGTCATGTATAATAAACTTTATAAAAGCTCTTCAAAACAAATCAGTAGCAAATTTTTCCGGAAAGGAGTGTGGTGAATGGGCTGTTCCTAGAGATCACCGTGTTCCTCCCTTTGCCCGGGGCCACGCGGGCCCACACCGCCCGCCTTTCCCACTGCCATTTCCTTAGCTAGAACCGCTCAATTCGCGATCTAGGAGTCAGAGCCCAGTCAACTGAATTTCAATTCAGCCTACTATATAAAAACTTTTTAGGATTGGATTATACAGTATAGATTTTAGAAGTCATTCATATTAGACCACGATTTATAAAATTTAGGGTTTTTTGTTTTGCATTTAAAGATTTTATTTATTTATTCATGAGAGACAGACAGACAGAGGCAGAGACACAGGCAGAGAGAGAAGCAGGCTCCCTGCAGGGAGCCCGATGTGGGACTCGATCTGGGGACTCCAGGACCACACCCTAAATTTTAGGGGCACCTGGGTGGCTCAGTGGGTAAGCATCTGCCTTTGGCCCAGGGCATGATCCTGGGGTTCTGGATGCCCCTAAAATTTAGTTTTTTTAATGTCTCTCATCAAGATTGAAAACCACCCTAAGGTGATGTTGGTAATTGGTAACGGAAGGAGCTTCTGGGTATTTCTTCTGTCTCAGGACTCTGCACAGAGCATGGAAAGGACGAGATCCTTTAAGTTGGAAATCATTCCCAGGAACAGGGTATGGAGTACCACGATGCCAGGGTAGAGACTGGGAGCCCAAGCTTTAGCTTTAGCTGTGTTTATTGAAATCATTCAGAGCTAACAGGGAATCGAAAGAAAACTGTAGCAGAATAAAAAAAAAAAAAAAAAAAAGAAGAAGAAGAAGAAGAAGAAGAAGAAGAAGAAGAAGAAGAAGAAGAAGAAGAAGAAGAAGGAGATAGATTTCCCATTTGCCCACAACTGCCGACCTAAACTAACTAGTCCTTTCTCCCTATAAGGTCTTAACTGAGGGAAGAGAATGGGGAGAAAGTGAGCAGGGAAAGCATTTTCTAGACCCACATAACATGTTAATCTAGACACATTATCATTTCTCATTTTCATAAAAGTTGTAGAAGAAAGATTGTTGTTGTCCTTGTTCTATAATTAAGAAGCCAAAACCCAGGGGATCCCTGGGTGGCTCAGTGGTTTAGCGCTGCCTTCAGCCCAGGGTGTGACCCTGGAGACCCAGGATCGAGTCCCACGTAGGGCTCCCTGCATGGAGCCGGCTTCTCCCTCTGCCTGGGTCTCTGCCTCTCTTTCTCTCTGTGTGTCTCTCATGAATAAATAAATAAAATCTTAAAAAAAAAAAAAGAAGCTAAAACCCAGAGATATTAAGTCAACTTTCCCGAGATCACATAGCGGCAAAGTTAGAAAGTAAAATCCAAAGGCACAGAGCAGGATCTTTGTTATGAATCATGTTCCGCTGGGAGAAGGACGCTCCAAACCCTGCTCCTCATTCCACCAACTCCCATGAGTTGAAGGAGGACAGCTCATGGCCAAGTACATAACTGAGCCATTACAAGCTGCAAAATCTTTTCTTCTGAAGCTACAGTAAGGTCGTTACTAGGTATATGGCACAGAATCGGGCCTGCCCCTTAGTCCTGGTAGACCTTAAAGGAGTGTACTTTGAAAACATCTTGTGTTTGGGGAGGAGGTGAGACAAAAGTAAATAAACGAATGATAATCTGAACAGGAAAATGCAGTTCAAAATGGAAAACATGGATCCTCTCCCTTATGATGATGATTCATCTTCTTCTTAAAGAAGAACATGAAATAATCCCTTCTACCTTCATTTTCTGTAAGTCCTAGAGAAAGGAGGCCTATTAAAGAGGAGTAAAAAACCGACACTTGAGTGATTTTTTTGATCAGCTCATTCACTCGACTGTGCCATTCAGGGAAGAAGAGTTGGACGTGCCCGAGACAAGTCAGGTGCCGGCAACTACTCAGAGACGGTAGTTAGTGGTCCCAAGTGTGTATCTTCAGAGTTGTTACAAGGATAACAGGAAGAGAGGATGCTTGCATCAAATAAGTGAGAGAATGTACTGCATCAGTCAAAAATACATCTGAATGGAACTAATAGTTCACCTACAATCTATCGTTTACTCAACAGATATTCACTCAACACCTAGTAGATGCTGAAAACTATGAAGATGTCTCGTAGCACCAAACACTGTTACTAGTTTTTGCTACACACTAATTAACGCGGATAATTAGAAGCGATCTCTTGGATGCTAGAGGTCAAACTATAATAATTTTATAATTATTTCAATAATAATAATAATTTTTAAATATTATCAATACGAGCAAGTAGGTTATTAGAAGCAAACAGGCAGCTGGAAACTGCATTACAACCTTTTCTTTGAACCTCAGGTGTTTACGCCAATATAACTAGCTGCCCGTCCCTGGAATAAGGATCATCCCTGACTGCCTAGAAGAGCAGTTTTATTCCATCCCTCCCCCTGACTTCATCCATATGAAGGATGAAGTTATGAAGGTATGAAGGATCATACCTCCAGGTAGTGATCCCTCCGCTGGAGCAGGGCCTTCAGATGAAGATGTCGCAGGTCTATCAGCTAGAAGTTATTCCTCCGCTCTGATTTCAACAGTCTTCCCTATCGTGGCAGGACACCCCCCCCTTATGTTGTCCCTGTGAAGGCACTGCATAGTGAGCCAGCCTTCTGTAGTAAACTTTCAGTGATGGGAAGCCTAGCGTAGGACTCCTTGTCCTGAGCAGACAATCTTCTGGGTTTTCCTAATCTTTACTATTCACTACTCCCTTTTTAATTTTTAAAAAATATTTTATTTATTGGGGCAGCTGGGTGGCTCAGCGGTTGAGTGCCGCCTTCCACCCAGGGCCTGATCCCAGGTCCACGTATTGAGTCCCACATCGGGGTCTCTGCATGGAGCCTGCTTCTCCCTCTGCCTGTCTCTCTCTCTCTCTCTGTGTCTCTCATGAATAAATAAAAATCTTTAAACATATTTTTATGTATTTATTTATTTATCTGAAAGAGAGAGCTAGCAGGAAAGAACATGAGTGGGCAGGGAGGGGCAGAGGGAAAGAGACAAGCAGACTCCGCTGAGCCCAGGACACTGAGATCATGACCTGAGCCAAAGGCAGATGCTTAACTGACGGAGCCACCCATGGGCCCCTCCTTTTAATTTTTTAAAATAAACTTTTAATTTCAGAAAACTTTAAATCTGCAGAAAATTGTGAAGATAGTGTAAAACTTTAGTAGAATCAGGAGAAATTCTCCTTACTTTGCTCATCACTACTGTGGGTCGTAGCGGTGTTAGGTCACCAACAATCTGTCCCATGCGTTAGTTTAGTTAAGCATCATGATAGCCGTTTAAGGGAGGTACTATGACCATACCTTTTTACAGATGAGAAAAACTGAGTCCTAGAAATGTTAAATAAAATGCTTAAGAAGGAAAAAAAATATAGTAAAGGACAGACTTGGGATTCAGACCCTGGAATCCTAATGCTGGATCCAATGACAGTGCTCCAAAGTTGATCTTACAGAAATGACCACCGACTCCCAGCTAATTTTCTGATTTTACAGAATGGATGCAGTAAATTGAGAGGAAACACTCACAAGTGCTAGTGTAGGACTGCCTCCTTAACATACGTAGTTCACAGTTACAGCAATCACGCCTGATATCAGCGCCTTTTATGACCTGGAGTTAGCTTCTGTGGTTACTGTTGAGGAGACTAGACTTACTACCTGCTTCCTCATTTTACCCTAGTTTTGCCATGAAATGCACACGGTTACACACACACACACAAAAAGGGAAGTAAATTTTCAGAAAAGAAGCACTTTGAAATTACCAAATTAAAATATCCTGTTCAAAGTATGAGAACAAAAAAACACAAAAAAAAGAGAACAAAAACAAAACAAAACAAAAAAACAAGTATGAGAACAAAGACACAGGTAATTATGAGAGGAGACACCTAGCTTACAGGCTACCACTTGTGACTGGTGCATCCTTCCTGCTGCCGGTGGCCTTCACCTGGCCACAGGTGCTCAGGTTCAGCAGCACCTGCATGGGTTGAGCCCTGGAACCTTCAGTCTATGCCCAGCGCCCCCTCTTGTAAGATCTATAACCTTTAACAAACAACCTATACTTTCTGTGTCTGTTCCCTCACTCCTAAAAGTCCTCTGATCCTAAACAGTATGTTCCTGTATGGAAAACCCACATTATGGAGACAAGGGTATGATTAACTGAGAGAAATTACTGTCATATCAGAACCATGAGGAAGCGGTTTACCCACAACTTCGATGGTGACTCTGGCGACATGGTTGGGCCCTACTCAGTGGCCATTCCCATTCCCCTTGTTTCCAATCATGTGAGGCTGCCTCAGGGGACACAGTAGGAATACAAGGAACAAATCTCTCTTCCAGCCAGAAACATAAAAGGAATTCTGTTAGGTGGATTCGGAATTTTTTTTTCTAATTAAAGAAGAAAAGGAAAAAAATAAGACACTGTTCCCACCCATACCCCCTTTCTTTCTGAAAGCTCTGGGGGGGGAATCGTGGAGGACATAGGGCTTACACTGTGCCGGCCATCTCATGATCATCCTAGCAACAAAGATTTGATGAAGACCTACCATGTGTAAGACATTTGGATTATCAGGGATTAGAGAAGAAAGGCCAGAGGGAGGATTATGGTTCATTAGTATCATGAAACCGATCATGATTTGTGTATCCCTAAAGCTTACGGCATTAGGTAGGGAAGCGCAGAACCCCTGTGGTGCCCGCTGAAACCAATGTAACACTGCATGTTAGCTGCACTGGAATAAAAAATAATAAATAAAAATAAAGAGCAAACTTTGATGTATGCTTCAAGGGGGAAATCACACTTGCAGAATCAGGATTTTTAGGATCTTTCTGAAGAATAGAATCTATCCAAAGCAGGTAGGGAAGGAGAATTTCTGTTGGCTTTCAGAAGGCAGATGCAACCTATAGTCCCTTTCGTTTAAAACTTAGTTTTTCATTCTTACCTAAATATTTCCCATGAGATTCTCATTTATTTCCTCCCTCCTACAAAAAAAGCATATAGGAAGTAGTTTATGTCATGTATAATAAACTTTATAAAAGCTCTTCAAAACAAATCAGTAGCAAATTTTTCCGGAAAGGAGTGTGGTGAATGGGCTGTTCCTAGAGATCACCGTGTTCCTCCCTTTGCCCGGGGCCACGCGGGCCCACACCGCCGCCTTTCCCACGCCATTTCTTAGCTAGAAACCGCTCAATTCGCGATCTAGGAGTCAGAGCCCAGTCAACTGAATTTCAATTCAGCCTACTATATAAAAACTTTTTAGGATTGGATTATACAGTATAGATTTTAGAAGTCATTCATATTAGACCACGATTTATAAAATTTAGGGTTTTTTGTTTTGCATTTAAAGATTTTATTTATTTATCATGAGAGACAGACAGACAGAGGCAGAGACACAGGCAGAGAGAGAAGCAGGCTCCTGCAGGGAGCCCGATGTGGGACTCGATCTGGGGACTCCAGGACCACACCCTAAATTTTAGGGGCACCTGGGTGGCTCAGTGGGTAAGCATCTGCCTTTGGCCCAGGGCATGATCCTGGGGTTCTGGATGCCCCTAAAATTTAGTTTTTTAATGTCTCTCATCAAGATTGAAAACCCACCTAAGGTGATGTTGGTAATTGGTAACGGAAGGAGCTTCTGGGTATTTCTTCTGTCTCAGGACTCTGCACAGAGCATGGAAAGGACGAGACTTAAGTTGGAAATAGGGATCCCGGGTGGCGCAGCGGTTTGGCGCCTGCCTTTGGCCCAGGGCGCGATCCTGGAGACCCGGGATCGAGTCCCACGTCGGGCTCCCGGTGCATGGAGCCTGCTTCTCCCTCTGCCTGTGTCTCTGCCTCTCCCTCTCTCTCTGTGACTATCCTAAATAAATAAATAAAATATTTAAAAAAAAAAAAAAAAAAAAAAAAAAAAGAAATGCTGTCATCAAGGAAGAAAACATTTCTATTTCCCAGTCTCTGTAGGAAGGTAGGAGCCTAACTTCAATGGGAAACTAGCTTGCCCCAAGTGGTTAAAACTACCTATTTTCTTATTTTTACTATGGATAAAGCTAATGAGCAAACAGGTGGTTTGTGACTTCTCCCCCAATGCCTGCCCATACTTTTCCACTACATCACCCAGTGTTTAAAAATCCTCCCACCCTTAGTCTTAGCAGAGTTCGGGTGGCCTCCTGGCCTGTCTCCTCCACCGCAATAGCCTTAAGTAAAATCTTCCCTATCTAGTTAACTTGACCCAATGCAGTTTTTGCTTCGACAACCTCCTCAGTACAGTCGCTGCAACTCATTTTGTTTCCCGTACTTTGGGTTTATAATCTGTTGTGCAAACCAAACTTACGATTGATTGAAGTTTTTCATTTACTAAATAAATATTTATTGAATATGTACTATCCATCAGGCTTTGACCTAAGTCCTGGCTTGGCTATTTTCCATTAAAATATACTGTTCCATAACTTATGGTGGGCATAATCTACGACAGATTTTTAGAAGTTACACCAAGAGTTTCTCTATTTGGCTTACATGGGCACGGCCTAAGAGCCCACTTAACCAATCATTTACTGAACTCAGGAACTACATATTTACTTCACTGCACCAGACTTTGTGCTACACCTGGGAGAGATACAGAGAGCTCAAAAATAATAATAAATCATATCTCTGCCCTCACTTTAATCCAAGGAGAGAGACTAAATGCTAAATGGGTCACAACAACCTCTTCATTAAGATCTAGCAGAGTGGGGGCAGCCCGGGGGGCTCAGCAGTTTAGCACCGCCTTCAGCCCAGAGCGTGACCCTGGAGACCCAGGATCCAGTCCCACGTCGGGCTCTCTGTATGATGCCTGCCTCTCCCTCTGCCTCCCTCTCTCTCTCTCTCTCTGTCTCTATGAATAAATAAATAAGATCTTTAATTGAAAAAAAAATTCTACAGAATAAAGGCAGCCTGGGTGGCTCAGTGGTTTAGCGCTGCCTTCAGCCCAGGGAGTGATCCTGGAGACCCGGGATCGAGTCCCACATCGGGTTCCCTGCATGGAGCCTGCTTCTCCCTCTGCCTGTGTCTCTGCCTCTCTTTCTCTCTCTGTGTGTGTCTCATGAATAAATAAATAAAAATCTTTAAAAAAAAATCTAGCAGAGTGAATTTCATTACACAAGCGGAGGGCCCTGTGTACACAAGTTCTTTCAGTCTCTGCTCACTAAGGGGTCAGTGAGTACAGAGTATACACACAGACAAAATTAAAATATTAAATGCAGTCTTGGATAGACATCAAGCTGTTTGCCTCACAGAAAGCTCAGGTGCTAGACTAAGATCTGGAAATACACTGAAGGAGTCCTGAATATAAAATGGGCACAGTGCACAGGAGTAAGGGATGTGCCGTCCTTAATCAATGACTCTGTAACTATGACCCTTCCATAAAACCTGTGGAAGCTGGAGTCCTCCAGACTATTATCATGTCCATGCTGCTACCTCCCAGCTGAAGCTGATGCTGGAGCCTAAAGGCAATATGAGAATGCAGCATTCTGTTCCATTTTCCCTAATCTAGTGCTTTGTAAGATCCAACTTGCCCTCTTCATTGGGTTTCCAAGTGACTGAGAAGAATTTAATTTTAGGATAATGTGGGGGGAGAGTTTTACAGCTCGTTGGATATCTATGTACACAAAGGTTGTGTTCTTCTGTTAAACTTCAAATAAACACAAAAGGAGACACAAAATGAGAATATTTCCAAATGTAAATGTTTCAAATACTAAATCATAAGAACAGAAAAATGAACAAAACAAAGAAATAAACGGGAATCAGGAGGGTCTTAAAGAAACACTATTGTGTAATCCATAGTGAAAACACAAGGTTCCCCAAATTATCCCCAAAACTTGTATCGATGACATAGGTTTCTGTCTTCTACATATGAGGGGTAGAAAAAGCATGAGATTTGGTAACTTGATACCAAAAACCCCAGAGGAAGTATCCGTTAGCAGGAAAAATTGGCTAAGAATCTAGAAAGACCTATAAGATTAGGTGGAGGTAAAGGTAAGACCGTGGCATGCAAGACTGATTATTTAGGGACCAGTAAGTAGGAATATGAGTATGACCACGGAGTAGGCTTCAAAAGATTATTCATTTTACAACAGAAAGAACAAGCATGAGGTATACACACATGCATACATTAGCTAAGTTCCAAATTGAGTCAAAATAAAGGATTTTGTAATGACTTTCTAAGATACCAGTAGAATCAGGAGAAATTCTCCTTTACTTTGCTCATCACTACTGTGGGTCGTAGCGGTGTTAGGTCACCAACAATCTGTCCCATGCGTTAGTCTAGTTAAGCATCATGATAGCCGTTTAAGGGAGGTACTATGACCATACCTTTTTTACAGATGAGAAAAACTGAGTCCTAGAAATGTTAAATAAAATGCTTAAGAAGGAAAAAAAATATAGTAAAGGACAGACTTGGGATTCAGACCCTGGAATCCTAATGCTGGATCCAATGACAGTGCTCCAAAGTTGATCTTACAGAAATGACCACCGACTCCCAGCTAATTTTCTGATTTTACAGAATGGATGCAGTAAATTGAGAGGAAACACTCACAAGTGCTAGTGTAGGACTGCCTCCTTTAACATACGTAGCTTCACAGTTACAGCAATCACGCCTGATATCAGCGCCTTTTATGACCTGTCGGAGTTATGTCTTCTGTGGTACTACTTGTTGGAGGACTTAGCTTACCTGCTTCCTCATTTTACCCTAGTTTTTGCCATGAAATGCACACGTGTACACACACACACACAAAAAGGGAAGTAAATTTTCCAGAAAAGAAGCACTTTGAAATTACCAAATTAAAATATCCTGTTCAAAGTATGAGAACAAAAAACACAAAAAAAAAGAGAACAAAAACAAAACAAAACAAAAAAACAAAGTATGAGAACAAAGACACAGGTAATTATGAGAGGAGACACCTAGCTTACAGGCTACCACTTGTGACTGGTGCATCCTTCCTGCTGCCGTTGGCCTTCACCTGGCCACAGGTGCTCAGGTTCAGCAGCACCTGCATGGGTTGAGCCCTGGAACCTTCAGTCTATGCCCAGCGCCCCCTCTTGTAAGATCTATAACCTTTAACAAACAACCTATACTTTCTGTGTCTGTTCCCTCACTCCTAAAAGTCCTCTGATCCTAAACAGTATGTTCCTGTATGGAAAACCCACGATTATGGGAGACAGGGTATGATTAACTGAGAGAAATTACTGTCATATCAGAACCATGAGGAAGCGGTTTACCCACAACTTCGATGGTGACTCTGGCGACATGGTTGGGCCCCTACTCAGTGGCCATTCCCATTCCCCTTGTTTCCAATCATGTGAGGCTGCCTCAGGGGACACAGTAGGAATACAAGGAACAAATCTCTCTTCCAGCCAGAAACATAAAAGGAATTCTGTTAGGTGGATTCCCGGAATTTTTTTTTCTAATTAAAAGAAGAAAGGAAAATAAATAAGAACACTGTTCCCCACCCATACCCCCTTTCTTTCTGAAAGCTCTTGGGGGGGAATCGTGGAGGACATAGGGCTTAGACCTGTGCCGGCCATCTCATGATCATCCTAGCAACAAAGATTTGATGAAGACCTACCATGTGTAAGACATTTGGATTATCAGGGATTAGAGAAGAACTAGGCCAGAGGGAGGATTATGGTTCATTAGTATCATGAAACCGATCATGATTTGTGTATCCCTAAAGCTTACGGCATTAGGTAGGGAAAGCGCAGAACCCCTGTGGTGCCCGCTGAAACCAATGTAACACTGCATGTTAGCTGCACTGGAATAAAAAATAATAAATAAAAATAAAGAGCAAACTTTGATGTATGCTTCAAGGGGGAAAATCACACTTGCAGAATCAGGATTTTTAGGATCTTTCTGAAGAATAGAATCTATCCAAAGCAGTTAGGGAAGGAGAATTTCTGTTGGCTTTCAGAAGGCAGATGCAACCTATAGTCCCTTTCGTTTAAAACTTAGTTTTTTCATTCTTACCTAAATATTTCCCATGAGATTCTCATTTATTTCCTCCCCTCCTACAAAAAAAGCATATAGGAAGTAGTTTATGTCATGTATAATAAACTTTATAAAAGCTCTTCAAAACAAATCAGTAGCAAATTTTTCCGGAAAGGAGTGTGGTGAATGGGCTGTTCCTAGAGATCACCGTGTTCCTCCCTTTGCCCGGGGCCACGCGGGCCCACACCGCCCGCCTTTCCCACTGCCATTTCCTTAGCTAGAACCGCTCAATTCGCGATCTAGGAGTCAGAGCCCAGTCAACTGAATTTCAATTCAGCCTACTATATAAAAACTTTTTAGGATTGGATTATACAGTATAGATTTTAGAAGTCATTCATATTAGACCACGATTTATAAAATTTAGGGTTTTTTGTTTTGCATTTAAAGATTTTATTTATTTATTCATGAGAGACAGACAGACAGAGGCAGAGACACAGGCAGAGAGAGAAGCAGGCTCCCTGCAGGGAGCCCGATGTGGGACTCGATCTGGGGACTCCAGGACCACACCCTAAATTTTAGGGGCACCTGGGTGGCTCAGTGGGTAAGCATCTGCCTTTGGCCCAGGGCATGATCCTGGGGTTCTGGATGCCCCTAAAATTTAGTTTTTTTAATGTCTCTCATCAAGATTGAAAACCACCCTAAGGTGATGTTGGTAATTGGTAACGGAAGGAGCTTCTGGGTATTTCTTCTGTCTCAGGACTCTGCACAGAGCATGGAAAGGACGAGATCCTTTAAGTTGGAAATCATTCCCAGGAACAGGGTATGGAGTACCACGATGCCAGGGTAGAGACTGGGAGCCCAAGCTTTAGCTTTAGCTGTGTTTATTGAAATCATTCAGAGCTAACAGGGAATCGAAAGAAAACTGTAGCAGAATAAAAAAAAAAAAAAAAAAAAAAGAAGAAGAAGAAGAAGAAGAAGAAGAAGAAGAAGAAGAAGAAGAAGAAGAAGGAGATAGATTTCCCATTTGCCCACAACTGCCGACCTAAACTAACTAGTCCTTTCTCCCTATAAGGTCTTAACTGAGGGAAGAGAATGGGGAGAAAGTGAGCAGGGAAAGCATTTTCTAGACCCACATAACATGTTAATCTAGACACATTATCATTTCTCATTTTCATAAAAGTTGTAGAAGAAAGATTGTTGTTGTCCTTGTTCTATAATTAAGAAGCCAAAACCCAGGGGATCCCTGGGTGGCTCAGTGGTTTAGCGCTGCCTTCAGCCCAGGGTGTGACCCTGGAGACCCAGGATCGAGTCCCACGTAGGGCTCCCTGCATGGAGCCGGCTTCTCCCTCTGCCTGGGTCTCTGCCTCTCTTTCTCTCTGTGTGTCTCTCATGAATAAATAAATAAAATCTTAAAAAAAAAAAAAGAAGCTAAAACCCAGAGATATTAAGTCAACTTTCCCGAGATCACATAGCGGCAAAGTTAGAAAGTAAAATCCAAAGGCACAGAGCAGGATCTTTGTTATGAATCATGTTCCGCTGGGAGAAGGACGCTCCAAACCCTGCTCCTCATTCCACCAACTCCCATGAGTTGAAGGAGGACAGCTCATGGCCAAGTACATAACTGAGCCATTACAAGCTGCAAAATCTTTTCTTCTGAAGCTACAGTAAGGTCGTTACTAGGTATATGGCACAGAATCGGGCCTGCCCCTTAGTCCTGGTAGACCTTAAAGGAGTGTACTTTGAAAACATCTTGTGTTTGGGGAGGAGGTGAGACAAAAGTAAATAAACGAATGATAATCTGAACAGGAAAATGCAGTTCAAAATGGAAAACATGGATCCTCTCCCTTATGATGATGATTCATCTTCTTCTTAAAGAAGAACATGAAATAATCCCTTCTACCTTCATTTTCTGTAAGTCCTAGAGAAAGGAGGCCTATTAAAGAGGAGTAAAAAACCGACACTTGAGTGATTTTTTTGATCAGCTCATTCACTCGACTGTGCCATTCAGGGAAGAAGAGTTGGACGTGCCCGAGACAAGTCAGGTGCCGGCAACTACTCAGAGACGGTAGTTAGTGGTCCCAAGTGTGTATCTTCAGAGTTGTTACAAGGATAACAGGAAGAGAGGATGCTTGCATCAAATAAGTGAGAGAATGTACTGCATCAGTCAAAAATACATCTGAATGGAACTAATAGTTCACCTACAATCTATCGTTTACTCAACAGATATTCACTCAACACCTAGTAGATGCTGAAAACTATGAAGATGTCTCGTAGCACCAAACACTGTTACTAGTTTTTGCTACACACTAATTAACGCGGATAATTAGAAGCGATCTCTTGGATGCTAGAGGTCAAACTATAATAATTTTATAATTATTTCAATAATAATAATAATTTTTAAATATTATCAATACGAGCAAGTAGGTTATTAGAAGCAAACAGGCAGCTGGAAACTGCATTACAACCTTTTCTTTGAACCTCAGGTGTTTACGCCAATATAACTAGCTGCCCGTCCCTGGAATAAGGATCATCCCTGACTGCCTAGAAGAGCAGTTTTATTCCATCCCTCCCCCTGACTTCATCCATATGAAGGATGAAGTTATGAAGGTATGAAGGATCATACCTCCAGGTAGTGATCCCTCCGCTGGAGCAGGGCCTTCAGATGAAGATGTCGCAGGTCTATCAGCTAGAAGTTATTCCTCCGCTCTGATTTCAACAGTCTTCCCTATCGTGGCAGGACACCCCCCCCTTATGTTGTCCCTGTGAAGGCACTGCATAGTGAGCCAGCCTTCTGTAGTAAACTTTCAGTGATGGGAAGCCTAGCGTAGGACTCCTTGTCCTGAGCAGACAATCTTCTGGGTTTTCCTAATCTTTACTATTCACTACTCCCTTTTTAATTTTTAAAAAATATTTTATTTATTGGGGCAGCTGGGTGGCTCAGCGGTTGAGTGCCGCCTTCCACCCAGGGCCTGATCCCAGGTCCACGTATTGAGTCCCACATCGGGGTCTCTGCATGGAGCCTGCTTCTCCCTCTGCCTGTCTCTCTCTCTCTCTCTGTGTCTCTCATGAATAAATAAAAATCTTTAAACATATTTTTATGTATTTATTTATTTATCTGAAAGAGAGAGCTAGCAGGAAAGAACATGAGTGGGCAGGGAGGGGCAGAGGGAAAGAGACAAGCAGACTCCGCTGAGCCCAGGACACTGAGATCATGACCTGAGCCAAAGGCAGATGCTTAACTGACGGAGCCACCCATGGGCCCCTCCTTTTAATTTTTTAAAATAAACTTTTAATTTCAGAAAACTTTAAATCTGCAGAAAAATTGTGAAGATAGTGTAAAACGTTTCCACATATCCCACACCCAGTTTCCCCTTTTATTAACATCTTATAATTTGTAAGATTATATGTTACATTCCTCACAATTAATCAACCAATATCAACATGCTGTTATTAACTAAAGTCCGTACCTTATTTGGATGTCCTCAGTTCTTGCATGTTGTCCTTTCCTGTTGTGAGATCCCATCTAGAGTCCACATTATATTTCGTCATCATACCTCCCTAATCTTCTATTGGTTGTGACGGTTTCTTGGGAAACTGCATCTCATTCTCCATCACTTTGACTGTTCTGCACAGTCTTGGCCAGGTATTTTGCAGAATATCCCTCACTTGGGATTTGCCTGTGTTTATCTCAGGATTTTTTTTTTTTTTTTTTTAGGAAGATCCCAATGATTAAGTGCCATTTTCACCACATCACATCAAGGGAGGTTGATAAATGACTTTTTTTTTCACCCTTTCCACAAGTTACTCCTTAAAGCAAGTCACTATGCACAGTCCACACTTGGGGAGGGTATGTGCCACCTCCTTGAGAGCAATGTAGCCACATAAATTATTTGGAATTATTCTTTTTATTTATTTTATTATTTATTTGTTTATTTATTATTATTATTTATTTTTATTTATTTGGAATTATTCTACATAGAATACTTGTCCATCTGTATGTATGCATATGTTCTTTTTTTTGAGTTTTTATTTAAATTCCAGGTAGTGAACATACAGTGTAACATTAGTTTCAGGTGTACATTACAGTGACTCAACACCTCCATACAACACCCGGTGCTCATCACAGGTGCCCCCTTGGCCCCCATCACCTGTTCCCCCATCCCCTACCCACCTCCCCTCTGGGGACCGGCAGTCTATTCTCTCAAGTAAAGAGTCTGTTTCTTGGTTTGTCTCTCTCTCTTTCTTTGTCCCTTTGATATATATTCAATCATTTGTTTATGTCAGTATGGAATCATGGATTTATTCTTCAAAACCACTGTTTTGTTAAGAGTACCCTCAGCAAAATAGGGTAGAGGTGGACAGAAGAAGGCAAAGGCCAGTAGAAGGGACGGCACGTCAGCCAAAGCTGCTCGCTCGCACACCAACCTTTAACAAAAATGTACCTGTTTGTTTTCTCCTCTATTTTCTGTTAACAACAACAACCAAAGCTACAGTAAAAATTTAAATATCACTTGGAAGGCAGCTATACTCACCACTATACCACCAAGGCATTTGACGGGATGAGCACTGGGTGTTATTCTATATGTTGACAAATTGAACTCCAAAAATAAATAAATAAATAAATAAATAAATAAATAAATAAATAAATAAATAATAAAATCACTTGGTTAGGATTTCTTTTCAGTGGATGTCATCTAATGAAAGGCCTTTACTTTCTAAACAAATCAGGAAATGACTTGCCCAAAGCCAGTTAGGTAGTGAAGCTGGAATTTGTTGGTCTTCATTCTAGCCCCCAAGGCAAGATATCAACCTGCTGTTCGTTTCATTGTTTCATTGGAAAGGTAAATTCCAATCTAGATTATATTGGTGGAGTCCTACAGGTGCGTGCTACACGTTAGTTCTAATATCACCTTGATTTCTCTAGAAATATGCAGTTATTATTGGACTGATCTTTGGCATGCAGGAAGAGAAATTCATGTTTACCCTTCTCTGTTTTCCAGATAGGGACATTGAGGCACAGGAAAATGATCTGCAAACAGTTGATATCAGCAGTTTTTGATAACAGAATTTCTAAAAGTTGGAAAGCCATTCAAAGTAATTACAGATATACAGGCCTGACTCATTTTAAGAAAATCCCAAAGCATAATCATTCTTTTTAAAAAGGAAAATAAGGAGAATTTGCTCTTGAAGAATCTGCCTTCAAAAATTTTTCTAATACAATGGTTATTCAAGTGATAAATTAACTATTTATTTAAAATGTAACTTGATTTATTTTTTATTTTTTTTAAAGGGGAAAGGAGAAAAAATGAGTGGGAAATATCAGAAAGGGAGACAGAACATGAGAGACTCCTAACTCTGGGAAATGAACTAAGGATGGGGGAAGGGGAGGTGGGTGGGGAGTGAGGGTGACTGGGTGACGGGCACTGAGGGGGGCACTTGACGGGATGAGCACTGGGTGTTATTCTATATGTTGGCAAATTGAACATCAATAAAAAATAAATTTATAAAAAAAATAAAATAAAATGTAACTTGATTTAAAACACACACACAATACATTGGTGCAAGAATGGGAAGCATCCAAGGTGAGGGCTGTACCTGCAGGCTGCAGGCAGAGACGAGGCATTGGCTGGGGGGGCAGGGAACAGGAATGTATTTCCTCCTGCTCAGAATCACTAGCTTCCAGCTATTATCTATCTTTACAAAAATCTATCCTTTTGTCCCAGGGACTTACAAGTTGTCTATTTCTCAGCTGTGGGTACAATTAAAATTTGAGTGTGGAATCTGGACAGTTGACTGTGTAAGGCCTGACTGAGGCAACAGTCTTTCCTAGAGAAAAATTATCGAGGAATCACCTAATTAGTTGATCAGTTGTCTCCTTCAGCCACCATGAATATGCAGGTGGGGTGAAGACCCTACAGTCCTCTTGTGGGAACCGGAAAAGAGCTCCAAGAGGCCATGCTTAATGTCTTATCTTCTTGATTTCCAGAGAAAAAAGTAAGATGTTCACTGTGCCTCCTTCTCCCCCATTTTTCATACCCCGAAGGATTGCCCAGGACCCTGCAGTGACAAACGAGAGTGAGGAAAAGATGGCTAAGTCTCCGGCCAAGACTGGAAGTTTAGGGCTGGATCCTGACTAGCAACCTGAATAACATACATCAGTACTTTGAGGAGGCTCAGAGTTAATAGCTTGTAACCCAGACCTACTTCAGGAATTGAACCGATTCTGGTATCAGCTTTGCCAAGTAAATGGATGAGTGGACTTCATAATGCAGGATTAAGGGGTGAGATGAAGGCGGGACAAAATGAAGGGCATAAACTTTCCATTTAATGGAAAAGTTCTTTTTCAAAGGATGAAGAGGATCACTTACTACTTGGCATTAGTACTGGCATCATTGGAGGTGAGGATAAAACACGGTTATGAAGCATTGGCATGAAGAAGTGAGGAATAAAATAAACTGATGTGTCTACTTACTCCAACCCATATAAATCTCTGCTTCACCCAACCCCATATAAATAAGGGTTCCCTTGTCCTGGCTCAGAATTCAGTTAAGTAGATAAAGTTTCCCCTCTTATCACTGGAAAAATTCTTCCTAAAATCTAAACCTCTCCCTCATCCGTTCAATCTGTGTCCCTGACATCGGTGTAATCATTGACGTGGACAATTTCAGTAATAAAATTTAATTCGATATTCAATGAACTGTATTAGGAAGATCATGTGATGTAAAAACCGCAAAAATCAAGCCTCGGTTCTGACACCTGTTGAGCAAGTAAGAAACACAGAGTCTCAGTTTCCTAATCTATAAAATGGGGATAATACCTACCCCTGCAATAGGTTACTGTGAGGATCAAGTGACATGAAAGTAGGAAGGTCAACTTCTTCGCTGGTGTCCAGGATTTAGTTCCTTTTTGTCAAGCACCGAACTAGGTTTTCGGATTCCATCCCGCATGCTTTGAAGGATTGGATCCACGTCTGAAGGTCTCAGGTGACCTGCTAGTGAGAGCTGTGCAGAGACGGGGAACAAAAAAGGTTCAGAGTTGGAATTTGCTACTTCGGGTGCTTTCAGCTAATAGTTCAAAGGCTAATAGCACATAGGAGGCCTGATGAAGAGGGGATTTGCACAGGAGAACAAATAGCCGGGAGGAGAGAACTGAACTTTTTCAGAGGAAAAATCAAACTATTTTCTCTAGTTAAGCCTGCACCAGCCATGCTGATCATTCAGGCCCAAAGGGCCCCCAAGGAAGGGGTTTGGAGCCCATGGGTGGAGGAGGGGGGGGAAGGGAACCTATAGAAAAGGGCGGGGGTGCAACTGTTGACTATTCCAGCACCTGCCAGGGAGGCCCTGGGGACGCCAGGTCCGCCCTGCTGGGGCCCAGCTGCCACCCAGGCCCTCCTGACATCTAACAATGGGCAGTTGAGAGGTCAGGAGGGAAGAGGGCAGGCATGACAATGAGATTCCGATGCTATAGAAAGAGAAACAATTGGGACAGAGGGAAAGAGAAGCCAAGGGAGCTGGAGCTGTGCAGGAAGGGGGTCGGGGTGGGGGAGGGGGGAGGCAAATGTGAGGGTAAAACCAAAACGACTGGAATTTTATGGGGGTGTCAGGGAATGAGGAGAAGAGAGTCTGTCCTTGATTATTCTGTTCAGGGGAGGAAAGGTCAGCTTGGCCAGGGAACAGGCTCCCTTATCCCCGACCTTGGGGTCGGTCTGTGGGTGACACCGGCCTGCTCCGCCGCACGAGGCTGCTCTTGTCTCTAGCTCAGTCATTTATCCTTCAGTCTATTCAATGAATATTTATTAAACTCTCACAATATATCAAGCTCTTTGCAAGGTACTAGGGACAGAGACCCGTAATTTATCCCTCTGCTATTGACCAACTAAGAGTCTTCGGGGCGGGGGGCGGGGGGCAGATCCAGGAAGACAGCCATGCAGCAGAATGAAGTCGGGGGGCCGGTGGGGGGGGTTTGTGGGTGTGAGCAAGGGAGCCATCAGCTCGGTGAATAAGGGCGCTGCATCCAGCCTGGGAGGTACGTGTGTTGGGAGAAGAATCAAAAGCCCTTTTCCAGGACAAGTGACAGCTGAGCTCCATCTTGAAATCCAAGTAGGCGTTGGGCAAAGGAGCAAGGGAAGGCGGAGGAATGGGAAGGTCGGTCATTCTACAGGTAGAGAATAGGGCAGTTAAGGGTCACCTGGGAAAACACTTGTCGCGTAAGGCCTTGGAGCTTCCAGAGGCCTAGGCTGACGCCGAGCGTAAGTTATTAAGTGTTGGACGGCGCAAAGGAAAATTCTGGCTCAAGAATTCTCTGGGGCGCTGCAGCTTTCTTGCCTTTGCAGGAAATGGCGTGTCCGTGGTCTCTGATCTGCTTGTGACTCCTCCTTGTGCACAAAGGTGCACCACGGATCCCGGGACAGGGCTTCCTCGGGGGTATACTTAGAATGATAAGGAGACGTTCCTTTGTTTCCATTCATATTTGCTGATAAGGGGACACGTGGCAAAAGTGACTTGGGCAGGGCCTGTAGAGAAAAGCAGCCGAACGAAGTCTTAAGTGCACTGTAGGTGACCCCCACAGGTTCTAACCTGGGGGGTCGGGGGAGATGTAACGGGGACATGGTGGGAATTTTTTCCTTCCTACGTACAAACACACAATTCTGCGATGAAAAGGAAATTAATCCGTAGGCGGCCGTCTCTAGAGACCCGGTATCCAGCTGTGCTGTCCGGTGTGTCACAAGCCACCGTACGAGGCCATTTAAATTTAACTTACTTTTAGTTAAACAAGATTAAAGATCCAGTTCCTCTGTTGCACCGTCCATGTTTCAGGTGCTCCCGTTACAGGACCTTCCTGCGGTTGCAGAGGGTCCTGTTGGACGGAACTGCTGGGGAGCGACGGAGAAAAACTCGGGCTGAGGCGCCCAGAGGCCCAGGTTCAATTTCCGATTTGTCACTATTACGTGACCTGCTAAAGCCGCTTCCCTCCTCTGTGCCTCAGGCCTCTGTCTGTAGGATGCAGGCAGCACCAGCACTGATTTCACAGCACGACGGTAAGAAGTACAGTGTTTTGTTTATGTAAAAAAAAGGAAGACCACTGCCTGGCATCTGTTGGCAGCCGATGGGTATCAGCTATTATGATTATTATCTGCTCATGTTATGCAGCAACCTAAGGACGGAAAGGGCGGAGAAGGTCTCACCCTGAGCTCACTCTACTGATCCATCAGCCGGGGTCACGGCCCGGCGTCATTTCACATGTGAGCACTGTCTCGGGCCACCATCCGCGTCCCCCTCCTTGGCCGGGCACCTACGTCTGTGCAGTGGAATCTGACATCCTGGGAACCCAGGGAGCCCAGGGAGCCCAGGGCACTGCTGCTCGCTCGTCTCTCCCTCCCGTTTGCTGTGCCTGATGCCCACTTTCCCTGGGAATCCAGGCTTCTGGGAACAGCTGCAGCTGCCATCCCTGCTTGCAGCTGCTGCTCGAAAACAGGGCAGCATGGTTCAGCGGTGCTCCCTCTCAGGACCGACTTTTTTTTTTTTCCCCATTTATCCTTGAAATCTTGTTGGGTTGTGCCAACTGTGGGCACTGTGTCAGCTGCCCCTTCCCTGTCCCTGATGCTTCTGCTTAGGGACGCTTTGTACTCGGCCTCCAGCTGAGACACACGCTCCAGACTGCAACCCAGTAATTCTATTTGATGGTTTTAGTCATTACCCAGCACTAGTTGTCCCTCGTGGGTCACCTTTCCTCATTCCTCTGCCTCTGCATTCGTCTGTCTTTCCACTTGCCCAACGTGATGGAGATCTCACCTGAGGAGGGGAAAGGGTGCTGATGATAGTGATGATGGCCAAGACCACCAATTATTGAACACCAATAATGTGCCGGGTCTCATGATGAATGGATCATAATTTTAGATTTAATGTCACGAAAATCCTGCAAGATATTACTGATAAAGATTTTGAAGTTCTAGGAGTTTATGACAGTTTCCCAAAGTTGATAGTATGTGGCAAACCCGGAAATCACAGAGGGCTGGTCAGGCTCACAGCCCCAAAGCATCATTGGGCCTCAAAGGCCATGTAAGCTGGAGACACTTATTCATCCACTTCATCAGTAAACAATGTTTTTGTTTGCTGTATCTTGTCAATAAAGAAGATAGATCCGTGACCAAGTGAAGATCTTCATATTGTAGCGTAAGTCTTCCGGTAAATGGAAAGACTTGGCAGCGATAGTCTTTGGTCTTCCCCAAAATGAGCAATGGTGGTGATATTTCTGAAGACAAATACTCAGTGACTTTCCTCAAGGAGGCTTGGTGGACAGTACGGTGGGGGTTTGTGCCGTGGGAATCAAGACACGGGGCTCCTGCCTGAGACACAGCGGAGGAGCGGTTCGCATCTCCTGGTGTGGACTCCACCCTCACCCATTGCCACGGACCCCCCAGCCCTCGCACAGGATCTAAAAAAACTCAAGTCCTCCCATTTGGAGAAGACGCACCCAAATGGGAGCGTCTTTGCTCTTCTTTTGGAATTTGCTCTTTTTTTGGAATTCCTACTCTCTCTTCTCTACCAGTCTCACTCAGTCTTTATGTTGGTTTATTTCCATCTCTCCAGTTCTGCTTATTTTCTTTTTTTAAGATTTTATTTATTTAATTAGAGAGAGAATGTGTGTGTGTGTGTGTGTCTCTGTGTGTGTGTGTGTGTGAGTGGGAGGAGGAGCACAGGGAGAGGGAGAGAGAATGGGATTCCATGCTGGGTGTGGAGCCCAACACAGGGCTTGACCTCACGACCCTGATAGCATGACCTGAGCTAAAATCGATAGTCAGACGCTTAACCAACCGAGCCACTCAGTTGCCCAGGTTTTGTTTATTCCTAAAACCCTCCTTCTTCAACATTTTTTCATTTGTCTCTGTATTTTTGCTCCATATTATTGCAACTGGCCTCTCTGGCTTTGTCTAAATAAATAAATATTCTTGTGGTCAAGCTTTTGTTATGTTCAATGGTATGGGAGACATTGGGCAGATAAAACTCATGAAATGTTTGCAGTCTTTTTCATTCACACATAGATTGGTGCAAAAATCACCCTGACAGGAAGTCATGGTTCCCCTATTTTTTTTTTCAAGTGGAAAGGGCAATTTTATTACACGTAAAATGGACTTAATGTGGTGGGAGCTGTGGACTTAATTTCTTGAGATAAGATGCTTTTAGGCTAATCAGCAGGTGTGTGATGCCTGGATATAAAGGAGCTACAGCAGACTTTCTTGAGACAGGCTCCAAAGGACCAGAAGGTAGGAGGAAGAAACCCGTGCCCTTTCCTTCTGGAAGAGCTGAAAGGAAGCCAGGTGAGAGAGTGGCTGGGACAGGATGGATGGAGGGGATACTGGAGAGGCAGTGGGTCTTGGCACCCAGAGATGCTTGGCATCCTTGCATATGACATTACCATGACTCCCCTCTTATGAGTCGAGTAGACTTTGACATTATCTGACGTAAGGCACGTAAGTTTGTGGGGTGCTAACCTAACATCACAATTCCTAGCACACGTTTAGGTGCCCCCTTAAAAATGTTGCTCTATCTCCTCCCTACTATACAGGAAGGACTTCACCGGGAGCTGTCGACGTAAGAAGATACAACAGCCTCCCATCTCAAGAGCTTATGAGCTAGTAGAGGACAGCTGGTTGGAAATAGAGCTTTATTTCTAAGGTCAGCTTCCATGATTCTGCAAAAAAGAAGAAGGCAATGATGAAATGAGCATGCAGAAAGGAGGCAGTAGGGAAAATAAACATGATGAGTACAAATAAACAACAAAGAAGGAGACAATGGTTATTACAGGGGTGTTTTGTTCACGAAGGAGGAATTTCAGGTGGAATTTGCAGAATAAGTGCAGTTTTGGTAAGTGATGGAAGAGAGAGAACCCTCTGGAAAGGAATTGCCAGGAGCGAAGGAAACAGAGGCAGGCGACCGCACGTTGATTAGAGGCACGATAATCCAAAGAGGCGACACAAACATGGAGATGGGGCAGCGGCTAGGACGGGAGGTGGGGGGGGGACTTCCGATGACAGTGAGGGGAGAGTCAGCCCGAGGACACGGACCAAGGCCGGTGGTGGACACGGATTAGATGAGAGGCTGGCAGTTTGGCCTCCACTCTGCAGTTCTTGGAGCCTGCATGTCAGAGGCATGACGTGGTCGCGGCCTTTCTGTAAGAGTGAGTCAGGATGCGTGGGGGCCCTGGGGGGACATTGGAGGCAAAAAGACTAGAGGTCTGAGAGGGAACAGTGTAGCATGAAGCCAGCCAGGTCCCGAGGGCCGAGGCAGGCAGGGGCACAGGGCGGCCGAGGGCAGCTGAGAAGCAGGAAGGGCAACGTGGAGGGTGCTCGTGTCCTTTGATCCCTGTGTCCCAGGCGCTGTCCCCCTCTTTGTACGGGCCCTCCGGGCTCTCTGACTTCTGTTTCTCTCACTTCCCTCCACGTCTCTCTGTCCCTTGTGGGAAGCCAAGCTCTGAGGGATGCTCTTTCTCACATTACCTGGCAGCAGCCAGGCGAGGCCTGGAGTCTCTCTTTCAGAGCTTGTGCTCAGGTGAGAAAGCAGCTTCCCTGGGAGCTGCTTGCAGAAGCAGAGACCCCCAGAACGTCCCTCAACCGGCCTGCTAACCAGGCCTCTCCCAGGGTGGCCTCCACGGCTCCTACAGGGCCCAACAGCTCGGAGCCAGCCCCCATCTCTCTGATGGGCCTTGCACATCCCGGGCAGGCGAGTGGGTAATGGGGCCTCCGCCCAGCAGAACCAGGCCGTGCCAGGGCCCAGGGGAAACGCGACTACCTTCCCACCTCTCGCCTCCACCTCCCCTGCCAGTCCTTAGCGTCTCGCTCACTTATTCTTACTGAGTTAGTGAAGGAAAGAACCCAGCACGTAGACTTGCCAAAAATTAAATGACCCTAAAGTGTTTCCATGTGACTTTAGACCACATCCAAATATATACATGTACGTATATGTACGCCTGTGTGTGGATGGATGGACGTGTGTGCTCGACACCTACCTTCAGATACACGCATACACATAAACACACACATAAATTAGAACTCAATGTACATTTTTAAAAAAAATCAGAAAGGAAGACAGAATATGAGAGACTCCTAACTCTCAGAAACGAACTAGGGGTGGTGGAAGGGGAGGTGGAGGGGGGGTGGAGGTGACTGGGTGACGGGCCCCGGGATGAGCACTGGGTGTTATTATATATGTTGGCAAATTGAACACCAATAAAAAATAAATTTGTAAGTAAAAATAACATAAAATAAAATAAAATATCAGTACATTGAGATGTGTGACACACATATACACGCACAATGAAAAGTAGGAACAAGCTTAGTGTGAAATTTTGTCCATAGATCACCTGCAGCATGCATTATTCATATGGATAACTGAAAACGTGTTGTATTTGCAACCAAGTAAATGACACAGTCGACATCTTCCTATCTTTTCCCACTTAAGAGAGGGGAAGGGGCCCAATTGTAGGAATAATGCAATTTCTTAATTTGGATCTTTGATTGTTTTAACGTTGTTTATATCAGCTCCTTGTAGCTTATGGGCCTTTCAGGTGCCAAACATGTTGCGGTCATCATCTCTGGAGCATAAGTTCATTGCTAGGAAGCTGCCCTCTAAGTTGATAACAGGCTGAAAGCACCCCAGTTCCTTAAAATAGCTACCTGGAAATGAAAAAAACACACAAGAACCCTACCTTCATTTTAATGTTTTTACTCCATTGTTGCTTTATCTGTCAGCTTTGCCTTAATCATCATTCATGGGGCGTTGTTTTTTTTTTTCCCAAAATGTATACATCTGTCAGTTAAAATGGACATTATCCCCCCCCCCCCCATGGAACCAGGAACATATTAAACAGAGAGAAACCTCAGGCATCTCATGACACGATCGTTTTATATATGAGAAAACAGAAGCTCAGGCAGTTTCCACGCCTTGCCAAGTCCTCATATTTGCTAACACATTTCTACATCCGTTTCTACAATATCCAGGATCCCTTTAGTGGCTTCTTTTGAAGACCAACTCAATAGTGAGAACTGAACTTTGTGACTTATACCTGCTGTGCATGCTCAGTAAACAGCAGTTTTCTCTTCCTTCCCTTGAGTCTGTAGCTATTGTTTTCTAGAAATTTCCCCAATTCACATTTACTAAATTTACTTACTGAAACACATATGAGGCATTGATCGAACACTTTATTTTCATGTGTATTAGGACAGCCATGATGGGATTCCTTTAATTTTTATGACCAGCTACTTCTCTGGTTACTATGCATCTGTACCTAGCCTGGGCCATAATTTTCTTTGCTTTATATAATATTTGTAGTGATTAACTCTAGCAAGGTTAGGAAAGCAATGGAGGCTTTGAGGGGTTGATTAATTTAACCAAGAAAGTTATCCAAAATTGCCATAATTAATCCATAACCTTACTTTAGAATATGTGTTTTACTTAACCCCAAATTAAGTAGGACTTCAATTATCTTAAACAAATAAACCAACAAACAACATTGTGATCAGATAATCTCTAACCTATCTTCTAGCTGATTGCTTGCCCTAGCTAATCGGTTATATCTGAGTGTCAGTTTCCTCCTTTATCAAGCAGTATCTGTAATACTTGAACTATTGGCCCTACATTGCTCTCAATATTGAGTAACTGTGTAAAAATGCTCTATTATTTTACACTTTGCCAGGCTATAAACCTACAAAGCATGGTCGTGTATTTATTTCAGTATCTGACCCTTGGCTTAGTGCCTGGCCCACAGAATATGCTCAGTAACTCTTTGTAAAATTAAATTGAAATGTAGCACATAGGACTATGTATTTGTGAGGTAATAGTATTCTTTTTATCCATGGTTTCAGGTCAGATGATAGCAAAATAGCTACCACAAGGCTCCTTTTATTCTATACCAATTTCTAGGAAAGAAAGAAAAATATAATGTCTCCTATTTTGCAAATTCAGAAAATTTTTCTCTGGGGATTTCTGTTTCAGATGTCCCTGTGATGAGTTAGAAAATGCTACATTCCGACATATGGGCTCTAGGTCAAAAGGCTTGGGTTTTGATGTTGGCTACAATGATTTACCGTGTAAATGCAAAGGATCTGCTCTGTCCTCTTGTTCCCTCATCTGTTTCCATCTTCTCCCTGATAAATAATAATAATAATAATAATAGTCGATTGTTTCCCTTGTGCCAGAACCTGAGACAAATTCTTCACTGGAATTATCATTACTTTTAATTCTCATATCAACTCCATGGGTTTGATGGAATGCCTTTTTTATACAAAAGGAAACTGAGGCATAGAGATGTTCAATAAATTGCCTAGGACTACTCAACCAGGTAGTTTCAAACCCAAGTCTACCTAATTCAACCCTCTCAACTACGAGTTCTGTGGGTGCCCTAAGCCTGCTGCAGTCACCATCAACACGTTCCCAATCATATATTGGAGGCAAAGAGAAAAGTCAACATAAACGTAATAAAAAAAATAATGAATGGTAACATGGATGGCAGTAATTACCACTTATTAGATACTTGCTCTATGTTCTGGGTATATAATACTCAATTGACCCGTCATAATAACCTTGTGACACAACAATTATTATTATTGCCATTTTAGATTTGAGGGATCTGAAGATTTGCAGGATTAATCAGCTTAACAGAGGTTGTTCAACCAGGAAGTTGCATAATTAAATTATCATTTATTCGATCCTAAAGCAAATTTTCACATGAAAGCAATGAAAGGTATGTAGCCAGACAAAAATAATCTTGAATTAGGTTACTCCTCTGCCAATAAAAGATTTTGCAATTTTCATTTCTGTAATTCCCCACTAAAGCTTTTTCCCTAAAGCTCTAAAGATCTATCACATGACGGCAGGGAAATAGATTTAAGCCTTCTGAAAGATGGACACTTTCAAGCATTGCTCTGTAAGCTAGCCTAGATCTACACAGCATACACAGGCAACATGCAACATGATATTGAGCTTTTGTCGAAGGAAGGAAAGTCTTCTGAGATTCTATTGTAGAGCGTGGGGATGGGCCGCCTGGGTCACAGATACAACAGGATGTTATATGTAAAGGATGGCTGGAGGGGTGTCAGAAAGTTCCACCGGCTCTGGCTTCTTGCAGTTATGACATCCTTATGCACTAAGCAAAGAACCACAAAGAATCATTCAAATCTTTTGGATAAACCAACTTGTTCCAATCCTGGCTCCACCATTGACTAGCAGTGTGAGCTTGAATAGACTATTCTATGCCTTAGCTTCCTAATTTGTAAAATGAAAATAACAGTAGTGTCTCCCTTATAGGGATGGTTTTAAGATGGAATGAATTAGTACACGTAAATCACTTAGAAAAGTGACAGTACATAGTACACATCCAATAGCTGCAAGATGTGATTTTTGTTATCTGTCAGTTTATCTTTATTCCTCCAGAATATTATTTGTAGATTCTCTTAATAAAGTATCAAATAACATGGATACATGATTATTCACTCAGTATCATGAAAGATTGGAAAAATCTAAATTATGTAATTTAATTTAATAAGCTATGGTATTTTAACATGGAACGCTAACCAGCTATAAGAAAGAATTAAGTAGCTTTTTATGACATGAGACAATCCTCCATGGTATGTGTTGAAATAAATTAAAAGTAATATGCAGAAATGTGTTGCATTATACCACTGGTGGGAAAAGAGGAAAATAATGTGACTTCATATTTGTAACCTAACGTGACTAACATTTTCTTATATGCATAGATCTCTGGTACCTAATAAATTAAATCTTAAAAAGTAGTTTCAAGTTGGAGAGTGGGTCCTGGGAAGATGAGGAAAGCAGTGGAATTGGAAGGATGCTTTTTGTTTCGTATTTTAACCAACTTTCTCCCTTGACTAACCAATTATGTTTTATTATCATCATCATTATTTCTTTATCATCAGCATTTTATTCATGTAAGAAGGAATCCTGAAAGAAAAAAGTCAAGAGATGTTAAGAAGCAGTTGCCAAAAAGCATACTTCATAAATTTTGAAAAGTTGGTAGGCCCAATTCTGGATAATAGTGCATCATCCTACGGGCCACATCTCTGTGTTTCGGTGGTTTAGGATGCCCATCGCCCTAGACTTCTGTAAATGGGAAGATATTTTTTCCCACCTGCTGATTACATAGTTGATTATGTGTGTGGCAGAGATCGGTGCTTCTACGTGTCTGGCTGCTTAGTTTAGACCTTTCAAATCTTCTGGCAAGCAAGTTGAAACACGGGATGTAAGTCACCCTGACAGACCTGCCTGTGCTCTTGCTGACTATTCACAGGACATAGAGTCCAAGAAGAATGATAGGTGAGACTGAGGAAAAACTTTGAAGACAGACAATGCAACACAATGTCTAATAAAACAGCTTTATTTCTGCTAGAAAAAGGAGAGGAGAAACAGTCTGGGTTTTGTGTTTTTTTGTTTGTTTGTTTACAAAAAAAAGTTTAAACAATTGCTTTCTTTTTCTTGTATTTAATAAAGTTCCGAGAAGAATGAAACCACCTTGGGTGAGAGCGTAGGCTCTTTCCAATCATTCTCCCAAATTTCAATTCAAATAGAAAGTCTCTCTGAACAATCCCCAGAAGGGCCTGGATCATGGGTACCATATTCCTCAAAAGCATAAACAACAGATTCCCAAAAAATAACTGGCTCATCTTAGAATGAAGAGGGGAAGGAATCTGAAAATTTTAACTTGCATAGCCATTCAAATTATTGCTTTTATAAAATCATTACAGGTAATTCTGCACTCAGTCTCTCCTTTCGCCTCACCCCAAACTCAGGAATTCCTAGAAAAATTATGAGCTACTTTCCAAACGAAGACTTCGGGAGGGTTTACAAGCACATGTATGGACCCCAAGAAGTTTGCATGAAAGGAAGGGGGAAATAAATTAAATAAATAATATCTAATAAATAGCTCCAACAACATTCATTATCTACAAACTTAAATGCCATAAAATGCTAGATCCCCCCAGTGTCTCACAAAAGTAAGTGCCAGGATACCCTCAGAAAGGATGGCTTTGTAAACATTTTACTCGCCTTTTCCCTCTTAGAGCAGTGTGGTGAGGGGAACCACTTTGGTGGCTGGTGGGATTTAAGATCTCTCTGCAAGGGTCTTTCAAGGGGATTTACAAACCAAGGGTGCAAAATACAGTAGGGTCAGTACTGCAAGCAAAATGGAAAGAGAGCAGTTTAGACTGTAAGGAGATAATAAGAGGGTGAAAAAGTCAAGATATACAGATAGTTTGGCAGGTTTTAGGGGATAGCTGAGCTGTAGAAAACAACATACTAACTTGCCTTATCAATTTTATTCATTGGCCCTATTTGTGTACCCTACATCCTAAACTTGTCCTCTCTGGCAGGAGCAGGATGCAGCCCACTATCATGTAAACCATTTAGGCTTTTAGTTTGTTTTAAATAATTGCCCTGGCATATTGAACAGACCAGTGGCATTTCTCAGATCACATTTCTCTGGAAAAAAATTTTGACAAAATTAGTGTTGATATTTTAAAGGAAAGAAGAGTAATGTGAAGAAAAAATAAATATCCTGCAAATCAGGATAAACCTGTGATGAAAACACAGATTGGTAAAAGCATTCACTGGCCTTGGATTTGATTTCTGCATCCCTAAGTCTGCTCACTTGGGATGTTATCTACAAAATGTAATAATATATTATGTTTTAGAAGTGAGAAAGAGGTAACAATTGGTGGGGGAGGAGATAAGGAATATATATGCATTGGAAAAAAATCAAGTTTGATCAATAAACTCATTGGTGCTAATCCTTCTAGAAAATATAATAGAAATTGTTGTGGACAGAGGTCAGCTGTTCTAACCATGTTTTTTGTAACAAATGAAATTTATCTTGCTAAAGAAAACTTAGTTTTCCTGTGGGCAGGTTATAAGGTAGAAGGAGGCCCCAGACTATGGTTAGTCAGTGTAGCCAACAGCCATTTTATTGCTCTTGAATATGGCCCTGGTTGTTTGCTGATTCCAGTAGCAGCACCTGAGTTTCTTCAGAATTTCCAGAGCCCCTGGGTTATTGAGGCTATGAAATGGTCTAGATGACTTCTCGAAATCCCACTGATCATAGAAGTCTGAGGTTACGGTGACTTTCTTGCCCCACCTCTTCTACTGAGGAAGTGTTTATGAAATATTATCAAGGATCAAATTGGTAGGAGATCTCTATTATGGTTCTGATATTACTAAGGAAGGGATGTTCAGCTTTCAGCCAACAATAAAAGAGCTCATCTCTTTAAGAGATGAGCTAGTCACAGTGAAAGCCAAGTTAGGATTTTAGTCCTTGGAGGCTATTTTTAGTCAGATGCAAAGAAGTCCTATCAAATACCCAAGAGAAATGCATCTTGTGCTCCTTTGGCAACTCCATCTAATCATTCCACATATATTGTCCATTTCCTATTATTCTTCAATCTTTTCAGTTTCAAGAAGTTTATAGGCATGATCATCAAAGTTATTGAATTTCATAGCTGTGAAGGACCTTAAAAATCATCTAGACTTAAAACAATTTCCCAATTTTACCAGTAAATAAAGAGAAGCCAGAGATGGAAAATTAATTGGCCTGGATCATTCAATGAGTTTTTGGCATCATTAGAATTGGGCCCACGGCCTCTGTTTTATTCCTACAAGATTGTAAACAATCCAGTAATTTCACTTAAGGACCCTAACTAAAGAAATCAATACACTATGAGAAGCTGATGAGAAAAGAGGGTGGCAGGTGCAGGAGGGCCCAACTGGGTTGGGACTACCGTGTTTGATATATATCTATAGGGTTCCATTAAGGTCATTGAGTCTTCAGCTCAACGATTTAAATCATGGGAAACATCTTCACATTATTCTCTGCAATGCTTATCTTTTTGCCCTAATCAGTAAAGATTGTATTCAGTTGAGCCCCAATGCCATGGTGGGGGTAGGAATCATAGGACATATCTATGGGAACATCATAGCGAGGGGCACCAGCCTGAAAGGGAGTTGAATGCACATGCCCTGAGCTTAGATTTGCAGAGGAGTAATGTGGCATGAAGCTGTAGGACTTATCCAGGTCAGGAGATCCATCTTGCTTCAAGGAGAAGTTCCCACTGATGCTCAAAGGGGGAGTGAGTGGGCCTTCATAAGGTGGTGTACTGCAGTCAGGTGGATGGCTCCCAAAGGATGATTCTCCCAAACTCTTGAATACTGGGGGTTTGAGATTAATAAGGTGTGTTTCCATATGGCCATAAGGAGGACTGGGGAGCCCAGGAGACTGGTAGTTGAAGTTATGGACAGAGATGGCAGAGTCACAAATAGGGGATTTCTCCTCATGCTTCTCCAGGAGGACAGACTGAGGGCCCAGCTGGAGGCATCCAGCCACCAGATTGCTTGTAGGCTGAGAGAGCCCTTTGCAGAGCATCTCCACAAAACCCTTCCCTTCAGGTGTCTGCCCAGTCTCCAGAACCTCAGACAAAGCCCAAATATAGTTCCTGGCCAGTCTAAGAGTCTCTATCTTGGAGAGCTTTTGGGTCTTTGAGTAACATGGCATGACTCTCCTCAGGTTGTCCAGGGCATCATTCAGGCCATGCATCCGGGTCCGTTCTCTAGCATTGGCCTTGACTCTTCGAGCCCTGAATCTCTCAAGGCGAGCTTTTGTCATCTTCTTTTTCTTAGGACCCCGTCTCTTAGGCTTCTCCCCATCCTCTTCCTCCTCTTCTTCCTCCTCAATACTGTCATGCTCTTCAGCTAAGCTGCCAAGCATCCCATAAGCAGCTGGTCTTCTCTCCTCCTCCTTCATCTCGTTCTGAGAGCCCAGACCTTTGTCCATCCAGGATGGTGTGTTGACCAACTCTGTTATCTCCTTCGATTTCACATAAGGTTTTGCCATTTCTAGATTCTGGAAAGAGAAATGGCAATTATTAGTGTCTGTGAATATCTGCTTTGATGTAAATCTAAACTTTCTTTTTATATCTTAGATGTAAAGCACAGAATGATATTGAGATTCAACTTATGGTTATCCAGTCCAAGTCCACCATTCTAAACAAGTAATCTAAGACTCAAATAAATGCCCAGGACACTAATATAGCTATGGAATATTACAAGAAAATCAGCTAAAGAAAATGAAAATTGACTTGATCATTCCTTGTAATGCCAGTAGTGCCAGTGCCTAATTCTTTTTATTCTCTGGTGCTTTGTCTCATGGATATTTTATGCAAGAATAATGGATATAAGAATCAAAACCTATTTTTCCTTCTTCCCAGAATACAGATCATGGAGGGAAGTAGATAAGGTGGGCATATAAATTATTGCCCAAATAGAGAAACTTGTGAAAGTAAAAGAGGATGCTAAAGTAGTCATAACTATAAAATATGCATAAAATAATTATAATTACTACAAAATTTTAAAAGCATATTAGTAAGTAAACTGTTGCATTTTATACCATAATATAAATGAAACACTGTGGTGTTTCGGTGTTTCTCTCAGACTACTATGCTCTCCAGAGGACTGCCCAGCCTCTGTTTAGTGACATATCACATTTAACCTATAACATTCCATGTTTCCCACTGACTCTAAGTCTAAGTGACTCTAAGTCAGCTAATGAACTGACTCTCATTAGCTCCAAGCACCCTAGGAAAGAGCCGTGCCACGACTGACCAGTACCCCACATGACCATGAAATAGTTCTCTCACCATCACCTGAAGAGCATTTTGTTTTTCAGCAAGGACCTTGTGGTCTGTCTAGTGTAGTGGTGTTAGAGGTGTTAGTGACATGGTGTCTAAAAGGATCAGGAAAAGAGAGCAGGGTTACCACTGACTATTTTTTAAATTTCCCCGTATGTTACAGTGAAAACTCTTCCATTGTACATGCATCACCCATCACCATACAAGACTACGTCAGAGCAGCTAGATTTACAAGCCAGAGGTCTACAAAGCTTATTTAAGATTATCTTAGTGAAATTATTATATAATATTTCATTGAAAATGAAAAATCTGGAAAAAACACTAAACTTAATGGAACATAGTGGTTGCAAACATGGAAATAGCCTGACTACTTTAATTCGCTTGCCTAAGAGATACTGTTTAATCAGAATTTTCTTTGAAAACATTGGCAGTTTGAAAACCAGAAGATACCAGTGGTTTAGTAAACATTTTGCATTCAATTCTGGAAGAGTGAATTGTTTTGAGATTTGCTGAACAATTTGTAGGTATATAATTTACCAAATAAAAGTATCTGAGAAGCTCCACTGGGGCATCCCGGTTTACCAGTTTAGTCTTTGAAATGTTAAACCTTCCATCACTTTTGTATAACAGAAAGGAGGGAGCATGATAAATGTTTTTTGATCCTTAAAGCTTGGGCCTCAAATCAATGCATGCAGGATTCAGTACATAGATTTTAAGAGTACAAATATACGATTTGATTTGTTTCTGGTAATTTGAACTTGTTTTCTTTGTAACCTCATTTACCTCCTATAAATAATTAATGTTACCACATTGCAAAAACAGCCTAGGTTTCATGTTAATCAGCACGGAAATCATGTCAGCTTGACTTACTCACTTAATAAGGCTTCCTGGGTAAGCAGCTTTATTGAAAACACACATTGGAACCTATTGGTCAACTGGCTGCCCAGGCCAAGTTAGAAAATCCCACTTTTAATATGGATGATGGAGCTTGTGTGCTGAGCTGCACTTCTAACTCAGCCAGATATCCAGAGGGAGGGTGAAGGACCTAATTAACTTTCTGTTAAAGTAACACAGACCTTTCTGAGGCAGGTGCACTCTGAGGCCAAAGAGGATGGAGTGGGCTTGGGAAACACAATGTTCCACACGTAATTATAATAACATTTGTGTGGCCTTATAGCCAACCTCTGAGGGAAATAGGGATTTATGCTTATTTTGTAATCAAGGTCACTGTGGGTCAGAGATTAAGTGACAGAAATGCAAAGATATAAAGCGGATAGAGCAGGACATAAAACCAGGTCTTCTGATTCCAAATCCTAGGTTTTATGTTTTTTCCTCCTTTCTTTTTCTATCACAGCTATGGGAAGAAAGAAAGGCACTTTGACTCCAGAAGGTGTGGATCAGTTGAACTAAGTCACCAGGAAATGACCATCATCCAGAAAGGCTAGTTCAGGTGTTCTCTGCAGTGTTTGACTCTCAGGATTCCTTCCTCTTCCCAATTTTTTTCTTGTTGTTTCCACTCTTTTACTCCTTCCTCCCTTTTCTCCTCCATCTCCTCTTCATCATCATATCACCGGGTCATACTTACATGCATGGAGAGTTGAGAAGGAAGATGCGAGAGAGGAAAGAAGAGTCTCCTGAATTACTCCTTACAACTGAATACCATCCTAGCCTCTGTAATTGACCTTTTTACTATTACTATTATACCCATCTCCCTACCTCTGGACTCGAGCCAAACTCTGTTAATCCTCACCCTCATCAAGAACTAGGATTCGGAAAATAGACCATCTTTTACCTTTAACATAATGTAATGGTTCTGTCAGAGTCAAAGAGCTACTTTCAAATCAGATTATCAGCAGGTATGAAGGATAAGAAACAACTGGATTTGGCTAAAACAGTGAAAAGGGCAATCAATTTTCATCTTTGTTCTCTTACCAACCACAGGAAAGATATAGATAGCTCCAGTTTAACTCTCTCTTTTCCCACAGATTCTGGTCCATTAGCTCTAAGAGGATCCCATGGGTATATAGTGTGGCTTTGAAAGCATAGAAGATGGAATAACACACACTGTAGGCCCAACTGCTCTGATCCCTGGTTGCTGATCTCAAACACATTACACAACTCTCTGATCTTCAATTTCCTTTTTGATAAAATAGGGATAAGGTATATTCAATGTGGTTCACGCAAGATAAATGAAAATAAGAAAAGATTGTATAGACTTTAAATGTGGTAGAACATTATCTATATATTGATCTTGTGTTAATTCTTGAATTTTCTTATCTAATCTATTTACACATTTGCATATTCAAAAATAAAAATTGTTTCTCACAGATAAGTAGCAAAAGTAGATTGTACTAACTACTGTGCCTCTTATTATCTTGAGGGAACATCCTCTGATTGGCTCAGAAGTTGATCTCACAATTGCCCAACAGCCAGCCATTTTTCCCAGTGTGGCTGGACAGCAGACTCTGGAGTCAGATGACCTGAGTTTAAATTTCAGTTCTGTTACTTACTAGAGGGAAGACCTTAGCCAGGTTTCATTACCTTTCTGTGCCTTATCCCCTCTGTTTAAAATGGGAATAATAATAGCCCTACTTCATGGGATTATTGTGAGCATCATGAGCTAATATATGTAAAGATTTGATCAGAGCCCGACATTGTATATGCCTTGGAAGTGTTAGGTACTATTGTTTCTAAATTTCATCATGACTTCTTCTGGCCACATGGACAAAAATAAGTATGATTTCAATCTGTGTCTAATATTGATTTTATGCCAACAAAGGCCAATGTTTCTATGTTAACACCCATTTTAAAACATTCCCTGACAAGCCCACCTCTCCAACCTCCTATTGAAACTGAATACCAAAGCTTCTCTCCTGTTGCAAGAGGTGAGGAAACAGACTTCTACCAGCTGTCTCTATCAGATTGACTCAAACTCTTCCACCATATTAACCAAAGAAGTTGGCTTCTTTAATTCTGTTTTGTAATTGGGAGACAGCAGTTTGCGGACACTTCTACTCAGTTACACAAATTTTTAGGTGCATGAAATTTCTGGTGGAATACAGAAACTCTTGGCCCCTGGACGTTTTTCCTTTTGTCTTTGATTAAACACTATAAGACTACCACCAGAATCAAGTGCCAGAGCTCTGAGGAGAGAAACAGTGTCTCTCAAATAGAAGTAAAGTCCAGGACTCTTCAGAGATTTAAAAAAATATTTTTTGGCCTTTGAATTTTTCTACCTAAATATCTCCAATGCATCATCAAAAAGTTATCTGGAGGTTGGGGGGTGCGAGTGAGCAGGTCATGAACAACCAGATTTAGATTTGAAAATTGAAGATGTGTATGGTATAGTTCTGAGTTCTGATCACAGAAACCAACTTGGCTCCTCTCCATGGTATTTAATCCTACCATGGCTTTTAGCCTGTCAGTGAACTAGCACAGAGTCATACTGAAAGAATTGTGAAACTGAGACCCTCTTCACTCATTTATTACTTACCTATTAAATGAGCACAGAAAAAAAATATTTTCTTTTTTTATGCTTAGGGCAAAGTGGAAATAATATTTCTGTCTTTCATATTTCATTTAGAAGCTTTTATGAAAAGCAAGGAAATCAAGCACTAGTACCTTGTAAACTTATAAGGCAAATGTAAAGGTTGGCAATTGTTTGGTAGAAGCAGAATGGGAAGCTCTATAGCACTGCACACAATATTGTGATACACCATTTTAAGTTTCCCCAATTTTTACAAAAGAAATTAGTCCTCAAAATATACATGAGGCTGACTCCAGTGTAGCAAAAAAAAAAAAAAAATCAATGAATACTGGCTCTGGAAGTAAAATACAGCCTTCCCTGACTCCATCCTCAAATGCATTCTAATCACATAAAGCCTATTTTATTCTTTGATCTTGGAATTTGGACTTCCTTACACATCTTTACAATATGACAAAATTTTCTCTTGTCATCTTTCCTAAATTTCACAGTTAGTCAATTCTCTCAAATTTGAAATTGTCTCTCACTTATTAAAAAACCCATTCTAGCAAAATGTTTGCTTAGGTAATGATTGTGACTACTCAATACTTTAATTACTGGGGCTGAGGTCACTGGGCATGACTATTATGTGGAACCGTACTGGAATTCATATGACATTTTTACTATTTCCTGATTTGTTGTGGAGAAGTTTCAATTGATGAATAAGTGGGCAAGGAGTACTTGCATGTGTACGTACGATGATTAGACAGTGTCTTTCCTCTTGGAAGCTGATTGTACTCACTTCACCTCCTGATCCTATGAAAAAATCCTAAATACAGCAGGAAGAGAACTATTCAGCTAAGTTTCTAGGGAATCTGAGCACCAGACAGCCTAAATGCCTTGCTCAGAGTTGCAGAGTCTTCACATGGAAAAAACAGAATGTCGACCAAGGTGCTCACAATTTGCACTGCCTAAAACCATCCAGTGGGTTGTTTTCTGCTCTTCCTGCACAACTTTTTATAGTCTAGCACTTTCCCTCTTATTAATACCTGTACACACACACACACACACACACACACACGTGTGTGTGCTCGCTCATACATAGGCACATCTTATCCAACGTATCCATGTCATATTTCACTTTTCATAACCTCAGATTCAAATGGTAAAGTTTTCAAACAAAAATTACTCAATCTTTCAGTTCCTCCCTCCCCTTGTTCTTGAACATTTCCTCTCTGGTCTCTCTGTCAAAAAACAAAACAAAAACAAAAACAAAAACAAGGGAAGTGTTTACATTTATTAGTATTGTCCTGAATACATTTTGGGGGTGGTAAATGATGGATGAGTAGAAGGCAGAAGAGACAAAAATATACATAGGCAATCTTTCCTGACTTCTTAGCTGAAAGGTCTGAGGAAAAGCAAAGGTTCCCCCCACTCCATTACAACAACCTAAGAATTTTAGCAGAGCAAATGGGGGCAATGATAAGAATATGCCCCCATGGCTTTCCTTATTCTATTGCCATTCCCCGTCTTCCCCTGTCCGCTCTCTGCACGACCCTAAAATGCTGGAGCAGACCAGCCGATTGGGTCAATTCTTCCAATGCACTTGCTAAGCCACCTCTGAAGAGCGGCTGAACTTTTTGGACACCTTTCCTCCTGCATTAATAAAATGGAAAAGTGGAATAAAATGGAAAAGGAGGATTATTTATGACGTCTAGTTCATAGAAATGATTGAGAGTATGAGTTCCCCTTCAGGGAGCACATGCCATGGGGATTGGTAAGACCATCAAAACTTTAATACCTGTCCCGCGAGGTCTCCCTGCTTCTTGGTGCAGGGTTCCTCAGCCCTACTCCGTCCTCTCCCAGCCCAAGGGCTCCTGAGGTCCGCAGGAACTTCCCACGGGAGCCTTGACTGCGCCGTGCCTCCCGCCTCCAAGGGCTCACCTCCGCCAGTGGCCGTCCGGGTGTGGACGCTGGGACTCTGCGCCCCGGGGACACTCGGGAGCACCTGCCGGCGGCCGCCAAGGGGCCCCGCGCTTTCAGCACCGCGGGTGAGGACAGCTCCCGGACCGTGGGGAATTCAGGACCGCGGGTAATTCAGGACCGCGGGTGTGGACAGCTCCCGGACCGTGGGGAGTTCAGCACCGCGGGTGTGGACAGCTCCCGGACCGCGGGGTTCAGGACCGCGGGCGTGGACAGCTCTCGGACCGTGGGGAGTTCAGCACCGCGGGTGTGGACAGCTCCCGGACCGCGGGGTTCAGGACCGCGGGTGTGGACAGCTCTCGGACCGTGGGGAGTTCAGCACCGCGGGTGTGGACAGCTCCCGGACCGCGGGGTTCAGGACCGCGGGTGAGGACAGCTCCCGGATCGCGGGGTTCAGCACCGCAGGTGTGGACAGCTCCCGGACCGCTGGAGTTCAGCACCGCGGGTGTGGACAGCTCCTGCCCTGCGCCTTCAGCACCGCGGCCCCGGGCAGCTCCCGCCCTGCAGCCGCGCTGCCCTTTTGAGGCCACCCTGGGGCGGGGCGGGGACACCGGCTGTGACCCCTCCCCGCCCGGGGGAGGACACGCCTCCCTCCCTCCCCCCGCCGCGGGGACCCTCCCCTGCGTGCCTGCTGGCTATAGCTGATTAAATGGGGAGAGCGGTTAGGACAAGGGGAATAGGGAGGGGAGGGGAGGGGAGGGGAGCTGCTCCAGTGGAAGGTGAGGAAAGGAGGACTGGAAATTACAAAGATCTGGAGCAAGAGAAAGTTGGGGTACATTTGGAGAGGCTGGAGTGAGCCTCAGCCTTGGGCCCAGGGCATGACCCCGGGGTCCTGGAATCGAGTCCCACATCGGGCTCCCTGCATGGAGCCTGCTTCTCCCTCTGCCTGGGTCTCTGCCTCTCTCTGTGTGTGTCTCTCATGAGTAAATGAATAAACAAAAATCTAAAAAAGAATAAAGATTGGGAGAGAGAGCTAAGCAGGGCAAATGAAAGCAGCGGCCCACGTCTGAAGGGACAAAAAAATGAGAAAGATACACGCCCAGGACACAGCATCATTGATCGTTACCTTACACAGGTGGATTGCTGTCTTTAGTTTCAGAACTCCAGAATTCCTTAGAAGGAAAAAGTATCTTCTGCTCCTTTCTTTTCCACATGTCAGACTTATTTCTGTTTAGACCCTCTTTATTGTGATTACTGACTATAGACAAAGCCACATCTCTTCATTTGTCCTACTGTTCTTTCAACTTTTCTGTTTGCTTGAAAGGTATAAGAATATAAAGCAGATGAATGGAATCTTTCATTGCCAGGACACTTAGAACCTCAAATCACAAGCTGGAATCCACTGTTGTTTTTCAAAAATATATCAAAATATATTATTAGGCATTATAGGTGTTGGAAAAAGTCCACCTGAGTAGCAGTAGACTTAGCAGAAAGGAAAAGTCCTATAATTTCTAAAATCCCTGTGGTGTTATGAAGTAAGATTAACTGGCTAGAACAGAAAAAGAAAACTAGGGCTGAAAAGATTTCAAGTATATGGACATGCTTTATTACTAGAGCCACCAAGGCAAAGCATAGCCTCTTCACTTAAAGATGTAAAGTAAAAAAATAAATAAAAATAAATAAATAAATAAATAAAGATGTAAAGTAGGGACGCCCGGGTGGCTCAGTGGTTGAGCCTCTGCCTTCAGCCCAAGACGTGATCCTGGAGACCCGGGATCAAGTCCCACGTCGGGCTCCCTGCATGGAGCCTGCTTCTCCCTCTGCCTGTGTCTCTGCCTCTTTCTCTCTCTCTTCTCTGTGTATTCTCATGAATAAATAAATAAAATCTTTAAAAACAAGATAAAGATTTAAAGGATTCTGTAACCTTCTAGTGGTTCCAGGGAGGAAACGGAAGGGTACTTGGACCTAGCAATAGACTCCATGATACCCAGTAATTCAATTTCACTTACAGTGTCAGTTTTCACATCTGTAAAAGGATCTGATCAGTTAAGTTTAGTCGTAAGATAGAATTCTGGCTCCAAACTCAACCTTTTTTTTTTTTTTTTTTTGGAATTGCCTTGGAGGGAATCCCCCAGATTCTTGGAAATCACATGCTCTCCCAATGTAACAGGCACATATCTAATAAAGATGAAGAGCTATGAGAATGCGTGATGTGCAAGGAAAGGTGCAGAAGATTAGAATAAAACAAAAAGGAGGTTTACCATCAATAAGGCTGAAAGGCATATCTTACGTTTGAAATAGTTCATATTTTAAAAACTCCATTATAGGTGTCATAGGACTCTGTCCTTCACATACACACACACACACACACACACACACACACAGAATAAAAATTAACTTTTTTTTTCAATTTTTATGAGAAGTTGTTTTTCTTCAGCCACTCTTTAAGCTCTTATTGATCTTTCTTGTATTTTTCTTCAGGAACTATCCACTCAGCAAATAAACTTCATTTTCAGAGGAATCAAATAATATATTCTAGGAAAGATGGATTTCTGAAAACCGAACCAGAATCCCCTCTTCATCCAGCGAAACTTCTCTACCGAGTATTTGTGCTTAGGAGAGAGCTGCGATGAGCCTGTGTAGAACGGATTGATCCCCTGCTTTGTATCTTCAAAGCCAAGTCGTGGATATTTGACAGTTGAGGATGTTGGTGATGTTAGTATCCTGCCTATGAAATGCTCAGAGGTCAGGGGAGAGTGGAGGATTAGCAGAAAGGTGAACATATTGAGACAAAGATGAGGGTGGGGACAGAACATTCTGTGGGGCTCCTGGCTTTCTCTGACAGATGTAAGAAACTAAACACAATAGGATTAGCTCTCAAAACACGTTCAGTTGTGCGTATACGTGTGTGCTCGCGTGTGCAGCCTTGAGAGGCACTGAGGAGGACACCAAGTTTGCTTTAAGAGCTGCCTTTTGCAGAGCGAGGGACGGAATCTATTGCACGGGGTCACCGTCCTCACAACTCCTCCAGGGCCATACAGACAGTTGGCTATTGAACCCAGCGTGCAGGAAGGGGCGGCGGGCAGTGCCCCAGCAGAGGGAAGGGGGCGGGGCTGCCTGCAGAGCATTTACATTCATTCTCCTCCCCCCACATGGTTTCTGGGCCAGAGGGCCAATCCCCAGGCCGTCCTTCTTTCTCTGTGCTTTTTGTAAAGCTCTGAGCTAACCTGTTAGAACCATCTGCTGGGTGGGGGAAATGCAACCAGCGCTCAGTTGCTGGCCCACAGGCCAAGAGCCATTGAAGCAGAGAGGAGGGAGGCAACAGGCAGATTTATGGGCAGCAATCTGTTCCCCCCACCCCAGGCCCCTCTGCCAGGAGACAGCTTGATAATCCATCAACCCCACTAATGAATTAATTAGTATTCCCAGTAATCCTGACCCCCAAAGGAGACTGGCCCACGGGCCCCTGAGGGGGCTTGAAACTGCCTTCTTCGACCAGACACTGAAGACCCGGGACCAATGCCTGACATTAGGCCCCAGGGTGCTCAGCTTACATGCCACAGACCCTGTTGTTAAGATCCCCAGATGTCCCTCCTTCTCACCTTCCCCCGGGGAGACGGCTAGCTTTTGCTGAATTGAAACCAATACTACCAACAAATGGAGTCCAGAGCCATAAATCAGGGATGGTAGAAAGCGAGGACTCAGGCGGCCCATATTTAGGATAAAACTTGAACAGATCCTAAAGCTGCTCTCCAAGGATTAGTACAAGGTTGGAGTAGGGTTGGGATGAGGGCAGAAGGGAAAGGACACACACAGTCCCCGATCTCAAGAAGCTCCAGTAGGGCAATGACACAGGGTCAAAAATAATCGTGGAACAGGTTGAAACAAAGTGATTTGTGACATGAATCTCTCCTGAGTAAGGCCTGCAGTGAAGCAGAGGTGTCAGCTGAGTTTCCGGACAGCCTAGAGACTGGCATCTGGGAGTCCCAACCCTCCCTTTCAACCCTAAACTCCTTTGTTCTTTTATGAAACTCTGAGATTCGGTGGGGGTGAAAAAAGCTTGGGAATAAGGAGACCTGTGTTCTGAATCCTGGTCTCCTCTAACCATGCGATGCTGACGAGTGGTGGAAGCACACTGGGCCTCAGGTCATCAACCATCCGGTTGGATCATGAGCTCTTAGGTTCCTTCCAGCTCTAACGCTTGATGATGACGACACAGTTAAATGTTGCAACTCCCCTTTGGGAGCGAACAACACTAGTCCTTCAAAAGTATTGCAATCTGAGTTCCTGGGTTGGAATAAGATAACAAACCCGGTCGATGATAAAAGTTGGTTTAGGAAACAGATGGTGGGCAGGGGTGTCCTCTCTGCACCCAGATTCCTGGTCTCTTTGGGGAAGAAGCTACACCTTCTCCCACCTCATTCATTCCAGGCATATCTGGGCATTGACAGGGCTCATTCCAACAATAAAATAACGACCTCCATTTGTTGGAAATCTGTTGGAACGTTTCTGAGCCTTTGAGGGCTCTGCCACCTGCCTCCAGCGCCCTTCTCCGCACCTGCAGTACCGTCCCTCTCACGCTCCTTTGAAACCTCACATTGCCTTTCACTGACCGTGCCACTTCGGAGAAGTTATTTATCTCCCTGGGCCTCAGTTGTCTTCATCTGTCAGTTGAAGGTAATAATGTGTATCCAATAAACTTGCTCTGAGGAGTCTATATGTCATTAAATATGAGATAATGTATGCAAAGTACCTGGTACAGAGGCTGACACTTTGCAAATGCTCAATAAGTTGTAGTTATTATTGGCATTTTGTCCTAAATATTTATTTTTATTAAGATTTTATTTATTTATTCCTGAGAGACACAGAGAGAGAGAGAGAGGCAGAGACACAGGCAGAGGGAGAAGCAGGCTCCATCCAGGGAGACTCGATCCCGGGACCCCAGGGTCATGCCCTGGGCCGAAGGCAGATGCTCAACCACTGAGCCACCCAGGCATCCCTTGTGTTAAACATTTAAATCTGATATTTCATATCTTAGAAATCAAGGAAAAGCTAATGCCAGAATCTTCGTACAGAGTTCCTGTATCTGTGCTCTTACCTGTACATAAGTATTCTTTTTTTATATAATAATGACCATACTATATTCTTTTTATCCAAGAAATGAGTTTTATGTACATATAAAACCCTAGGAATTAAAAAAAAACCCTAGGAATTATATAAGATTCTAGGAATACAAAGCTTAATAAAATTCCTCATTCCTAAACAACTTTCAGTACAGTGCAGAGGCAGAGAACCGAATTATATAAGTATATAAATGAAAAACTCCACTTTTCCATGTCTTTCTAACATAATCATGTGTGTGCCCCCAGGAGCCATGTATGGAACACAGATGTTCATTGCAGTATTGTCTGTCTTTTTTTTTTTTTTTTGCAGTATTGTCTTTAATGGTGAGAAAGTACATCATCAGTACATTAACCAATGGTTTAGCCAACCAATAGAATATGACTCAATTGCATGACCTGGCCTACACGTACCAACGAGAAATGTTTCATGTATTAACACGCTGCAGAAGGAAATGTAAAACAATGTGTGGAAATATAGGCTCCATATGATACGTTTAATTTTTTTTGTTATTTTTTTATTATTTCTTTAAAGATTTATTTATTTATTTATTCATGATAGACATAGAGAGAGAGGCTGAGACACAGGCACAGCGAGAAGCAGGCTCCATGCCAGGAGCCCGACGCAGGACTCGATCCCGGGACTCCGGGATCGCGCCCTGAGCCAAAGGCAGGCACCAAACCACTGAGCCACCCAGGGATCCCCTAGTTTTTTTAACGTATACACATATATTAAATAATCGATATTGTAGACACCCATCCTACAAAACTGATAACAGTGAGTCTGTTCCTCAGGGTATCTCCCAACTGAGATGAATTAGATCGAGATTAGGTAGTTATCAAAGCAGATTGTTCTCTTTTTGTCTGAGAATGATGTATTCATATATAATCCCAGAAGCAAAGTTGATAGTAAGATATAATTAACATATGCTGTTTTTAAAATCGTATTTCCCACTCGTAGCCAACCTTATTTTCAGGAAGGAATTGATAGCCACCCCCTGACCAGCCCCAAACACTGGGTATATGGCAAGACGCCTCTTCCATGACAAGACCACACCACAGTCGCTCCCACTACCTCTGCCCTCGTACCCTCAGCCCCAAGAGCGCTCGCCAAGTCTCGGGAACAAACTTTGTGTGGAATTTAAGAGGCTTCAGTCATGTGATTCTTAAGCCCTGAAGGATGTCTGGTAGAGAGCAAGAGGGGCTTTCTAAGAATCCAGCCTTAATTCTGGAAGAAGATCAGGATAAAGAATAAAACCAAGTCTTCTGGGAAGACCAAGCAGAGCACTGCCCCTGGCATCCACGTCACGGCCAAAGGCCCTCCACTCCACTCCAAGGGGATGAGGGGACGGCTCGCCATCATGGTGGAGCCATTTTAGTGCTTTTCATGTGTTAATTCATTTTTTCATCACAGCAGCCTTATAGGGCAGGTGGGTGGGAGGTGGGGGGTGGGTGCATTGCAGCAGCGTCACCTCTGTTTTATAGACAAATCAATCCAATACAGAGAGATTGAATTACTTGCCCAAGGCTACATAGGAAGCGGAGGTTTCTTAAATGACCGTCCTGGAACTTGGATACAAATAGTCTACCTCTGTTACCTGATATTTCCTTTCCAAAGCAGGGAGCTGACAGCTAACTGTACATCTGAAACCTATTCCCTGGATGCCCCAGCAGGGATATTGGAAGTAAAATGAAGGACAGTGCCTGCCGGAACGGCGGGCAGGATGGCATCTGCAGCTGGATCCCTGCTGTCCAGGGTATGTTCACAAGAATCATGTTTTTTCCCCATAATACACATGCCTGAGATCCAATTTCAGGAGATGGTTCGCCTCTACCCCTGATAATGCGACGTGGAGAGAGGGGGGCTTGGTGCCTAGACGCTGCCACGACAGGAGAGCCACTGCCCACTCATCTGGCCATCCTGAGTCCCGAGCTGCCCCGGACCTCACGCTCTGAACGGTATTTTATGAATCCAGAACAGAGACAGTAACTTCTCTTATGGACATACATGAAAAACCCCTTAGATCTGAGCCACGCGGAGAGTGGCCGGGTCGCCGTGGAGCGAGCTGGGGAGGCAGGCCCATCAGCAGCCTCAGACCCGTCGTCCAGGTGGAGGTTCCCTTTGTGCCACTGATTGTAAGAGAACAGAAGTACCGAAGGGACCCTCGAAACGTCCACCTAGCCCGGTTCGCAAACTCCGCTTCTGCAACAAGGCACGTTCCGACCACGGAGGTCTGGTGGGATTTCTCAGACCGTTTCCCCCCCTCCCTGCCCACCGATTCTCTCAGCTGGAACCGCTTTCATTTCTGGACGTTTTAATTCCTGGTGTGAGTGAGGAAACAGAGAATGAAGAGCGATGCCAGCCCTCTGGGGGCTCAAAGGGTGAGTATTTTAAGATCCCAGGATTCTAGTGCGGGAAAGGGTAAGGATAAAGCAGGAAACTGACATTTGAGACGTGTCTACACCCCACAGTTGCTGCATCAGTAATCAGCATACATCATCTCTTTCAGGAAAAAAAGCCAGCGTTTTGTGAATATTTATATTTATCTGAGAGCTTTATTCACATGATGACATTTGATTGTGGCAACGACTCTTTGGATGGGGACTAGTATCATCATCATCCCCCCCTTTTTTTTTTTTGCAAATGAGAAGAATGAGGTCTATTAATCCAAGCATCCGGTAAATACTTGACGGCTCCCTGTGCGCAGCGAACAGTGGGGATATGTCAGCAAACGACAGAAAGGACAAGCGACTTGCCCAAGATCCCACAGCCAGGAAATGAAGGCCTGCTTATTGGTATGTCCCTTTTATTCATTCTGATTATTATTCTATTCCTTTAATCCTTAAGCACCGGGAGGATGGATTTGAATGAAAACCAAGTACGTTAATACTCCCACCTCCTCTGAAGAGTCACATTGGCCAAATAAAGGCAGGTAATGGTTCCAGGTAGTTCCCAGGAGAAGGGAACTACCTGACAACACACAGACAACACACCACTGTTGTGTCCACACCATTTCTCCATGGCCACAGTGACCATAAGCTCTGGTTCGCCCCGTACAGTCAGTTTGTGCCTGTTGTAGGCCAGTTAATGCCCATCAATTGTTTTCAGAGCCCCTTTCACCTAAAACAATTGCAGCTTCGGTGCACGCGGTGGGGACGACCCTAGTCACAGCCTGCACTGAAGCTGCAGCCGGGCCTGCAGTGCGAGGCCCAAATCCAGCCTTCGGGGTGGGGGTGGCTTATTCCCCCAGGCTAGAAAGGATTTAAGGCCTTTAAAGGCTAAACCAAGGCTCTGAATATTTTCCGTAGGTACCAGCTGAGGCCAGGCTAAAGCCGGGGCACCTCCTGTGCTGATCCATGGGGAGGGCTGCCGGCCATCCCCGAGGGCGCCCTGAAATCCTTCCCTGGGTGTTACTTCCCCCCACACAGGCCTGTGCCAGTGCTGAGAATTGGGTCTGGCCTGGACCTGAGAGTAACTGAAATGCTCCTCCAACTTCCCTCTGACCCCCCTGTGCCAGCTTCCCCCACCTCCTGACTCTTCCAGGCACGGCCAGCCTCGAGGTGCAGGTCCTTTTCTCACCACCACTGGCTTGGCTTTCTCCTCTTCAGGCTCTGAGCGGGTCTCTACCCCAATCCCTCTGCCCCCGCCCACCCTGTGTCCTCTTCCCCCTCCCGTCTCTCCCCTTCTCTCGTAGTGCACATGTTCCTCAATTTGATTTACTTCTGTACATTGTGTGGCTTTGCAACGGTCGGTCCTCAGAGAGCCCTCAGAGGGAGCACTCCATCTGTCAGCCTTCGTCGTCCCTCCCCTGGCCGCGAGCCATCGCCCCTCCCGCCCCTTCCCTTCCCTGGGCAGTTTCTAGGAGAGCTGTGGAGGATTCAGGCAAACTTCCCGGACCCCACTTCTTCCCACCCCAGCCCTCACTTGTTGGTTTGCTTTCCCCTGCTTTCCCCGGCCCTCACTCAACGTGATGCCTGCCAGGCCTGCAAGGAAGGTCTTCGAAGCCACAGAAGTCAGAGAGAAAGTACAGTCCAGCCAAGTTGCTGGGCGCCCTCTCCCCTGCTGAGGTGCCTGATGCCATATAATTAAGACTTGCTGGTCTAACAGTACCTTGGGTTTGCAGTGAAGTCAGGATTAGGCACACTGACGATAGGGGGCAATGGTGCAGAAAATCCCAAACTGCAGATAATTCAAAATTATATCCTATTTAACAAACAGCTATCTGTTCGAATCCTGGGAGGTGCTGGAGACACAAACATGAATAAAACAGGAAACACTCCACGGGTGCCGAGGGTTCATAGCCCAATGGAGACTCTTCACATATACACATGACTTTAATGGAGGAAAATCATGATGAGTGGAAATTGTGCTCCAATGACTCTTGGAGACGATACCTCCTGGCTCAGGGAACGGTTCCAGGAGGATGTGGAACTTGAGCTGTGCCTTGAGACAGACATACTCCCATTAACTCAGCACCAAGTGGGAGCTGGGCATTTATGTGCATTTTTTTAAAGCACCCCAGCAATCTATTTTGTATACTATGTATAAGGAAACTTGCGGGAGTTTATTTAAGGTGGAAACCCTAGGGTGTTTTGTCTCTGTGTTTTGTTTTGCTTGCGAGCGCTAAGGAAAATCCACAGATTTTTGGCTGGGTTCCTAATTCAGCAACTTGTTTTCTGGGAGATGCATTGCACGGTAGTGCTAGCTTTTAAGATCCTGACAGTTTGGAGCCATCAAGAATAAAAGCAAGCTCCTATTTGCAGAGAGTTCTCAATATCTGCTAAACTAAAGTTAGTTTTAACTCATTGGGCATAAAGTCGGAATTCTTTTGTGAATGGGAAGAAGAAGAAGAAGAAGAAGAAGAAGAAGAAGAAGAAGAAGAAGAAGAAGAAGAAGAAGAAGAAGAAGAAAGAAAGAAGAAGAAGAAGAAGAAGAAGAAGAAGAAGAAGAAGAAGAAGAAGAAGAAGAAGAAGGAGAAAAAAAAGAAGAAGAAGAAGAAGAAGAAGAAGAAGAAGAAGAAGAAGAAGAAGAAGAAGAAGAAGAAGAAGAAGAAAAGGTAAAATGCCCATAGGGTGAGTGGCTTGAATGAGGTCACCACTGAGAGGGCTGGTCTCAGTGACTGGAGCTTGTCTGGAAACAAGTGGAACCAAACCAAAACCACTTATAGCAACTTTGTTTTTTTAAGATTTTATTTATTTATTCATGAGAGACACACAGAGAGAGAGAGAGAGAGAGGCAGAGGGAGAAGCAGGCTCCATGCAGGGAGCCCGACGTGGGACTCGATCCCGGGACCTGGGATCACTCCCTGGGCTAAAGGCGGTGCTAAACCGCTGAGCCACCCGGGCTGCCCACTTATAGCAACTTTAGTGTTAAGAGGTGACTAAATCCTTTGGTTCCATAATTCCACCTCAAATAATCTAGATAGAAAAAGCAATCCCAAATAGAAATAGCCTCATTTGTAAGTGAATTCATCCCTGCATTATTTAGGTGAGCTAACATAGGAAATGACTATAATGGGCTCCATGGAATAGTTCATTCAGGTTAGGTGAGTCTGTGAGATAAAACTTTGCTGCTTTTCCTGGATGTTTACAACAGATTTCTAAGACATAGAAAAATGGCACAAAGTAAATAAATAAAAAGAACATAAGATATAAAATTTTGTATACAACGTGGTCTCAATTACCTACACTGTATATTAAGAATTGCACCCTTTCTACACCGATGCAGCTTGCTGTCTACACTAACCTGAATTCCCTGTCCTAGAAGTTCTTTCCCAGGAGAAAAAAAGCTTTCAAATAACTTTACTGTTTATTTCAGGAATTTTTCAAAAAAAAAAAAAAAAGCATTGAATGAGAATATATCCAATGACTGTTTATCATCAAGACTTTAAAATTCTCATCTCATAATCCTTGCCTTGCTTTCTTTCTCAATCCTAAATTATTCTATTATCTTTATCCAATTATCTTTACTCCTCACATTGGAAGAACCTTCTTAAACTACACTTTCATCTTATAAATATCCTGGTCCCCTTTTGACTCAAAAAAAAAAAAAAAACCCAAAAAACAAAAACAAACAAACAAAAAAAAAACCACCCTTGGGATTCTGACAAGACAGTGATCTCCCTTGCTGTGGAAAGTAAGAAACTAAACTTTGTCTTATAAGCAATTTATATTAGTAGAAGTTTTGAGGAACCCAATACTTTTGAATATTCAAAGAAAAAAAAAGCAAGAAAGAAATACAAAAGATTTTTAACAATCGGTATCACTTAAGCAGCAAGCTATACTTGATTTCTGTTTTATTTTTATAGTTAAAAAAAGTGTGTTTTACAAGTTTAAAATAAATAATTGGTCAAGTGTATAAATCTAATTATTTATCTCTGCAGGTTTTTCTTTTTTTAAGTTTTATTTATTTGGGGGAGAGAGCACGTGTGCATGCAGGTGGGAGGGACAGAGGGAGAGGGAGAGAAGCTCAAGCAGACCCACATTGAGCATGGAGTCCAAGACGGGGCTTGATATCACAACCCATGAGATCATGACCTGAGCCCAAACTAAGAGTTGGTGGCCCAACTGGCTGAGCTACCCAGGTGCCCCCTGCAGTTTCTTGAAATACACTCCACACCATTAGGGCACAGAGATCATAAGGTCGTTTGAAAGCAATCCAACATGGTTCAGAGCACGGATTTTGAGACCTCAACGCTTTCTGTACTGAGCTTACCCTTCTGACGGTTAATACTAATGTCCTCCGTCTCACTCTACGTGATAATACTCCCAAGCCCTCTTTGCAACAAGTGATGGTGCATGAACACGTATCCCCAGTTCGGGCCACCCCTGGACTCCAGACCCATGTATGCGACTGCAACTTGACATCACCAACTAATGATTCAGAGACATCTCAAACTTAACACATGCAGGACAGAGCAACTCCCCTCCCCAGGTCCTCCCCTCCGGGCTTTCACACCTCGGCTACGACTGGCAAAGACGACTTTCCAAGGACTCTCACCCGCCGGGTCTGCTACTATCCTACTACTCTGGTCCGAGCCATCGTTATCCTTCGTCTGGGTTATTGTCGCAGGCTCCTGACTGTTCTCCCTATTTACATCTCTGGTCTTCATACTCTGTTTTTTGCATAGCAGTGAAGTGAGAAGTATGTCCTATTTTTGCTCAAAAACTTCTAATAGCTTCTCACTTTACTCACAAAGCCCTTACAGTGACTTACAACTCTCTACTCACTCTTCCCTCCTCCTTGTCCTACAACTTCTATGACCTGATCTCTGATCCTCTTCTTCTTTTTTTTTTTTTTTTTTTTGTCTGCTCTGTTCCAGGATCACTGGCCTCTCTGCTATTCCTCAAAGACCCTGACCTTCCTGTACTTCCACCTCTTCTCTTCTCACCCTATTATACCCCAAATTATATTCAGGTTAGATTTTTCTGCCTCCCAATAAATAGTTTTTGGTCTCTACTTGTTAAAAGCTCACTCACTGTTCTAGTGTATGCCACCTCCTCGATGGTTTTCCTTCCAAGACAGAACTAGCCTGCCCTTCCAGTAGGCGAAAGAAGCACCTTTCTATCTCTACCATAACACTCATCAGGATATGCTGCGTTATCACAGTCCATGCTGTTTATTCACTTCTCCTACAGAATTCATGCTCTCCTCACGTCAAAACGCGTCTTAGTTTTCACTGAAATCCCTGCAGCACGCAACACGGCACAGTTATTACATTTGTCGGACTCGAACTATGAGACATTATCTCAAGAATTCTGCATGGCTGGTGACATCCTTCCATAAATTTCTACTAAGCCCATATGATTGCCAGACACTGTTCCAGGCACTAGTGGAGAATGGAACTGACAAGTTTCTTTCCAATTACACAATATTATTTATGCTTCAATACAACTAGAAAATTTAATTTCACAATTGCTTCTCAGGAATAATCTCCTGATGGTTAAAGTCAGAATGTTCAACCTTGGTTTCAACCTGGCCAGATCCCTCCTGCTAGGACAGAAATACTATTTCTCTTTGCCAGTGACAGATTCCTGTTAATTTTTTACTCAAAACAAATATTTTGTCAGAGGCCTCAAGGAGCGTATGACTTTAAAATGTTTAAAACAGTATATAAGCAATTGAATTAAATGTGTTACAAAGTGTACCTGTGCATCCCAGGAGAAAATATTGGAGTGAAGTGTAAAAGAATCCATCCAGCAAGTTAGTTTAGAATGCAAAAAGGAGAAAGCAGAGGGCTTAAAATAGGGAAATAAGGTGTGGAATAGAAGGTGAAATGAGCCAATTCCTATGATACAGGATAGATAGATGATAGAGAGATAGATAGATAGATAGATAGATAGATAGATAGATAGATAGATAGATGATAGATAGATAGATGATAGATAGATGATAGGTAGATAGATCTCCTATCGGTTTTTTTTTCTGGAGAACCTTGATTGACATAATATTCAAAAGAAATTGTGAAGAAATATTATTTTCTCTTTTGCAGATAAAGACTGAATTAAGACAAAAGTAAATAACCAAACCTGGTGTCACAATAGGACTCAAGCCCACATTTACCTGCCTGAAAAGTCCATAATTCCTTGATTGCCCAGAATGGTTGGGGAGATAACTAAGGCTCATGTGTGAGGAAAAGTATGAAAGGCAGCATATAAAATGTGGAGAAGCCCGTACAAGGTGCATGCTGAGGAAGCAGACTCCTCAAGGGCTGCGGGATTTCAGACCCAGATCACTCTGATACAGCCAATTGCTTAGTCTAAGGAAGAGTCTTAAAAGCAAGTGTCTGCTTGGCTCCTGCACCGTTCTGAGAAGAGCAGTTCATCCTCCCTAAAGTTATAATTCAGGTTTTACCTAAAAATTAAAACCCAACAATGGAGCTGATTCGACCAGTGGTCAGAGGCAGACTTTAAGTAGGTAGTATGCGAGGGAGGCCGATCCCCTATGAAGGGGCCTGGAGCAACACTCCAGTAGGGAAACTTCATTTTAGATGTTGGTGAGAAGACCTAACCAGATCTTCTCCCGGGAGGTGCAAACTCAGGTTCACACAGAAGGTGAGGTAAGAGAGCTCAACTTTGTCCTAAATTGAGTATCAGTCTCCCTCTCTGTATATCAGCCTTCTGGCCTTCCTGGGACTCAGAATAACTGGGCCACTGCCATGTATTTTCCCACATAGCCTGTTAGTAAACTTGGATTTTGAAATATTTCTGTGAATCTTTCCTTATAATCCACAAAACCCTCCCTGAAGCAACTTTAAAGGAAGCAGAGATGAGTGAAGTGGCTCACCTTGTAAGCCAAGGTGCGTTACTTGGCCAACAAGGCCTGCTCAGAGTTTGGATGCACTGATTGTACCTTTCTGTCTACGCATTCATTCAACTCATCTGAATCCAGCATGCATGCTCTACCAGCTGCTGCGCAAACAGCTGGGAACACGGTGATGAATAGGACAGTGTCTCTTTTCTGTGGGATTGATAGTTCATTGGGAGGTCCAGAAAGATGATGCCTATACCTCTAGGAGGGCAGGAGGAGGGCCATTTCTTTTCTTTTTTTTTTTAAATAAATTTATTTCTTATTGGTGTTCAATTTGCCAACATATAGAATAATACCCAGTGCTCATAGGAGGGCCATTTCTTCTGATGCATGGCTCTTCTACTGAGAAAGAGCCATGCATCACTTCCTTTTTCCCATATCCCACTTACTAGCAGTTCCAGCTTCCATTTTTCTGTGGTCAGAGCAGTAAGTCCAAGTCCATAAGTAAGAGCATCTTCTTGGCACCAGGATATAGACACCTTAGTGCCCATCACTTTGTGATCCAAGCACACTTCTCATGCCCATCATGCACTCCTTTGTGTCTCAATATTCCATTGTGCAGCTGCAGGAACTTCTTCACACTTCCTTGGTCTGTTCATGCCCTTTCCATGGCTTCATGCATCTTCCAATATTACTTCTTCCAAAAGAGTATCCTCCCCCAAACCACACTTTTGGCTGATTCTTATTTGATTTTCTGGAATGAAAACCCGCTGCCTCTAGGAAACTTCCTGATACACCTAGGTAGAGTTAGGTACTTGATGGAAGCTGACTGTGTTCCCTCCAAAAACAGATGCATTGTCATCTTGACCCCTAGTACCTTAGAAGGTGATCTTCTTAGAGAATAAGTAATTAGTCAAAATGAGGTCATCCTGGAAGTGGGTGGTGTCCACTTGTCCATACTGGCATATGACTGGTGTCCTTATAAGAAGACCATCTGAAGACAGAGACACGTAGGGAGAATGTCATATGAACACAGAGGATGGAAGTGATACATTCCAAGTCAGGCCAAGAAATGCAAAAGATGGCTAGCAAATCACCAAAAAGTAAGAAGAAGAAAAAACAATTCCCCTCCTGGCTTCCGGGGGAGCATGTTCTGACCAACATCTTGATAGTAATAGGACTTCTGGCCTCTAGAACTGTATGACAATAAATATCTGTTCTATTAAGCCACCCAGTTCTTGGTGCTTGTTTGCGGCAACCCTAGAAAACAGATATGGTGTTCTTCCTCCATGCTTTTGCAATACCCTCTTTTCAATTATCTACATATGAATTTATCTTCCTCTAGACTGAATTCCTCAAGGGAAGAACTCTCTTACTTATCTGTGCTTGACCATCTCTATAATATTTCTTGATACAGAAAAGGACTGAAAACATATGTGCTGATTCAGTGTGTAAATGAATGAACAGAAAAAGGGGATTGGTGACTATATGAGAAGACATGCAGATTCGGGCTAAGGTTTTTCTTTTCTTTCCTTTTCTTTAGTCGTCTTTTCTTTTCTTTTCTTTTTTCAGCCACTCTACAGCCAGCATTTTTCCATTCAAATCTTTGGAAATCTCAACTTCTTTCTTCAATGCACTGCCAAAAGAGATAGTAGTCAAGAATGGGATAGTTACATGTGGGAGGGATTACAGCAAGAAAATTCGAAGAGGAAAATTAATACAACCCTAACTAGAGCACCTCAGGTCTTTGAGAAACAGAGTTGTTTTCCCCGAGTGAAGAAGACATGAATTTGAGGCCCAGAAAGATCCAAAAATAAAACATTCCTCTACTTCCCAAGACTCATTTTCCTGGCTAATCCTTTTTGTCTTATCCCGTATGCTTGCAGGTCACCAAACTGCTGTATCTTCTTGCCTCTAGGGCTCTGACGCTTCTTCCCAGAATCCCCATTTTGTCATAGTTTCTGAGCAATTTTCCAAAGCTTCCCTTGAGTCTTATATAATGCCTTTTCTGGTTCCTATCCCAAGCCTCTTGCACCAGCACTGTACCCAGTATAGACCTCTTGAAAGACCTATCTGCTCGTGTACATATATTTAGGCCAATCATGAGGCCTGCGTCTTCTTGAAAGCAGAAATTATGTCTTTACTTATTTAACATCCATCTCACTAAGAGACATGTCAATGGAATAAAGACATGAAGGCCAGGTAAGCTGTGTGCTAGGCAAATCACATTTCTTATGTTGCAGGCATGAATAAGGGGAGATAAGCATTGGAGAGCCGTTATGAAACAGGACTCGATAAAGGGAGTAGCATTCTTTTCCACACACAACAGGATTCAAAGAATTCAGTGACAATATGGTAGGACAAGGGGCAATGAATATTTGCAGGAGAGATCTTGGAATTGAGAAGGATGGAAGGACCAGTGGAGATAACAGTAGATTCTCATTCTTGGGAAAGAGTTCCATGCCATTCTTCCTCCCTTGGCCTCATGTTGGTGGCCAGGCACAGCAGAGCCGGGCAGCAGAGTGGATGGGATTTAGGAAGGTCCCTTTGAGTAAAACTCTCTTCTCTCATTCTAGTCTAATCTAATTCTAGGGGCCCAGATTGGTTGGGGAGGACAAAACCACCCAGGCAAGAGGAGTCAAATATCCTCAGCAAATATTGGCAGTGCTCATTTACTCTTTACTGGCCCCGTACCCCAAAGGTGGGGGAAGAGAATTCCAAGCCAGAAAATATAATTAGTCAGCCTGCTGGTTTGGGCTCTAATTTAATCTGGGCAGCTGTGCCAGGAGCTTATATTAGCATGACACTGGGAGGCGGAGAATATAATTACAGAGCAATAGAGAAGGGGAGGAGAGGTGGGACGGTGACCAGTTTGTGCTAGTGTCCAGGGTGGGGGTGGAGTGGGAGGGCGATGTCAAGGGGGGGTGAGCGTTCCCCTGGGAGAAGGGAGTAGGAAATAGGCTTCTGTCAGTGGATGGATGGCCACTTTAATTTGGCTTTTGAGAAATTATGTGTGTGGTGTGTGGGATGTGTGCGTGTGTTGGTGTGTTCAGGGGGCAGGGCTTTGTAGCTAGGGGCTAGTCCACTCTGCATGACAAAGGTGAGACTCAGGCTTGATGGATGGCCTTCTTCGTTACCTTGGGGGGGGGGGGCGGTGCTGGAGCAGGTTATGGCTGAATTCCAGACAAATCTTAGATGTTTTTTCAGTAGGTCATTCTAAATGGGGAAAGCAGAATAAGCATTTTACATCTGCACACTCATTATCTCCCTTTTGCCTTTGGCAAGAGAAATGTGATTCAAAGAATACTTTTTAAGGGATTTAATTCATACCAAAAAGCCACCAGCTGTTGATTGTACTTCTAGGGAGTTAACTTTGTGCTGGGCTCTGGGCTAAGCACTTTATTAAGTAGACCTCATGAAGCGCGACAAGGTATTTGGTATCATAATCCCCACCTAACAACTGAGGAAACTGAGGCTCAGAGAAGCCAGATAGGGTGCCCACAGTCACTCAGCTAGTAAACGAAGGGATGATTGAAATCAGGCCTGTCTGACCCCAGACAAGATGCTGCTGACCAGCGACCGGCTAACAGCCTCAGTTGTGAGTTCGTATCAAAATTGCAGGTGGAACTTGGATCTCACACCATACTGCCTTTCTGCATAGAGGACCTGAAGGGCGAAGAGGAAGTGATTTGCCAGCATTAGAACTGGATACATTAAAGAAACAGAACTAGGGCCACCTGGGTGGTCAGACAGTGGGTCTCTGACTCTTGATGTCAGCTCAGGCCGTGATCTCAGGGCCGTGGGACGCTGTCCATGCTTCGGACTTCGGACTCTTCTCCTCTCCGTCCGCCCCTCCTCCTGCTGTTTCTCTCTCTCTCTTTCTCAGTGAATAAATAAAACCCTTTTTTAAAAAAAGAAAAAGAAAGAAACAGAACTAGAAGCCAGTTTTCTTCACCCTCAACCCAATGCTTTTCTCACTAGAACTAGGGAGCATGGTAACAACCGCACAGTTCTCTGCTCGCTTAGTGTGTTTGGGTGACATGCCCGCCCGCTTCACCCCTACGGCACTTGGAGGGAGGCACTATTACCACCACCCCACTCCACGTGAGAAGACAAAATCTTGCAGGCTATACCACTTCCCAGTGCAAACGTCTGGCTCACGGCAGAGCAGGGGTTCAAGTGCAGATGGCCCACCCTCTTCATCGCCGTCTCCCTGCGAGCCACACTCTCCGTCAGGTGTCACTGGCCTCTTCCCTCTGTGCCCGTCACAGAGCCTTGAGGTTTACCCACCCCGTGGAGTAACGTGAAAATTCAAGGATCCACAGAAATCCTCCTTAGCGTCAAGCCTCAGCCAGTACGGGTCACGTTGCAGCCTGTCATCTGACGGCCTGGGAGGACACAGCTGATGAGGCATCTTGCTCTTTATCTCAGAGTTAACTTTTCTTGTGGCTTTTCTTGTGGCCTTTTCCTCTCACCTCCAAGGACCTGCAAAACCATCCTGGGGTCCTCTTGTCTTATAAAGACACAGACACAATCCACCACCCTATCAGCTCACTGTTTCCCGGGCTGAAACACCTCTGTTTGGGGCCAGGAGAGCCTTTGGGAGTAAGAAGGGAGAGAAGCCAGCTTCCTCCTCCCAAAGGACGAAAGGAGGGAGGCTGTGCTGGCCTCAGGATAACGGAGGTAGCCCCTCCTGCCGCCTGTCCTGCTTGCTCAGCTGCTCAGCATCTGCCCTATACCCAGGAGTTGGGCTTCTCTAGGGTCCCTGCCAATCTCCGGGGCTCTGGCAAAAGGAGCCAGAAAGGGCGCAGGTGTGTCCTGCATCCCGAAGCCTGCAGGCGCCGTTGGGCAGCTCCATGCTCCACATCTAGGAAAGCAGGAGAAGCCTCCTGACTTCCTGGGTCTCCCTACCCCCCGACACCCTCCACTCACATAGCTTTTATTCCCGATGTCTTCTTGGGACTCTCCGAGATCCTCCCCGGCCTGCTCTGAAGAGGGTGCATCCTATAATTGGAAAGAGCTTTTGGCTGAACCTCAAACCACTTGGGTTTGCCCGTGGCTGTGTGGGCACTGTCTTCATCTACCAAATGAGACAAATGGCATCTGTTCTGTGTTTCCCACAAACTGGTGAGAATGAGTGGAAAATGTCTGAAGAACTGATCATGCCAGTTACTGAGGCAATGAGGAGGGTTGCTCTTAGTAAGGGCACCACAGTGACTGGGGCCAGAAAGCAGCAGCAAGGACATAGGTCTCAGAGTCGCACAGACCAGTCATGGCATCCTGGCCTCCTGTGAGATGGCTGGAGCTCGTTTCCACCTGTACGTTGGGGAGAAGATCACCTGCCTTGAAGGACTGCCGGGAGATTCAGGGCAGGGATGGAGAGTGAAGCACCTAGAAGACGTGGCTGGTGAAAGTGTGTCCCAAAGCCAACCCAGGGCTGCAGGCCCCTGCACTGTAGCTGTGCTGGCTGGATCCTAAATAAAGGTTCCCCCCGAGGGAGCAAATACAACCAAGATACAACTCTGAGCCCGGTTGCATTGGCCTGGAAGAAAGGTGTCTGTTTTACCCTTAATCTACCAAGATTGTGGGGCACCTGGGTGGCTCAGGGGTTGAGTGCCTGCCCTTGGCTCAGGGTGTGACCCTGGGGTCCTTGGATCAAGTCCCACGTCGGGCTCCCTGCATGGAGCATGCTTCTCCCTCTGCCTGTGTCTCTGCCTCTCTCTCTCTCTTTCTGTGTGTCTCTCATAAATAAATAAATAAAATCTTTATAAAACCAATCTACCAAGATTGTTATGTGTAGGACAGGACTCATCAAGTGTGAAAAGTTTCCTGAAAGCTGGTTGGGCCTCCACAACCAGAGCTCCAGGCCGAAGAAGGACATGGTGCTCGGGAGTTACAGACCGTGAAATGACACACACACACACACAAACACACGTGCACATAGTTTCCAGAATGAGATTTCTCGGCGTGCCTCTGATTACATCCTGCCCCACTTGATCTAGTTTTGATTTGTTTTTCACTCTCCACCACTAAGAGAATGAAATGCTAAAGCGAGCAGGTGAGAGCTGAAAGCTCGATAAGGATTAGGGTATTTACACAGGCCTACAATCTTCAGAAGTACCCCGTAAGTCTTAAGAACCACAATTTTACAACAACAACACAAATAAAGGGAAAACTGATACGACGTGCTCCCTGAAGGGAGGCACCCGGGGTACAGAGGCACATGCAGAATCCTGACAAAATCATCTAACCCAGATTTAGTCACAGGAAACTGCAGGCAAACCAAAGTGAGAGACAGCCCACAAAATAGAAGGGCTGGAGTCTTTAAAGGTCAACGCCGCAGAAGAGGAACCCTGAACAACGGTTCCAGCTTGGAGACAAGAGACATAACAAACGGTGTGTACTTCGTGATCCCACACATGACTGGGAAAAATGACATCAGAATTATTAAGTCTGTAGATTGGATAATAGTATTGTATCAATCTTCAATTTCCTTGTCTGGATCTTTGCACCGTGGTGGTGAAAATCATGGCTTTTAGGTAAGAGTACAGGGTCGTAGCATCTGCAAATTACCCTCAAAAGGTACAGGGAGAAAAGGCCGTGCGATTAAGCAAAAGATGAACACTTGTCAATCCAAGGGACAGGTCCTGTTTAAGTTTGAGATGATTTCAAAAGAGAAATTCACAAAAATCAAACAAAATTCAAACCCTGAAATGCAACATTCAAGGATTTCTTAGATCTAACCTCAAACTATCTGAACAGCCTTATGTTCCCTTCATTCTTCGTCTTATAACTCACAGTTAGCCACATGGAGCTGCTTGATTTTCCCAGACAAACCTTATATTTCCCTCCTTGGTATTCAGGCTCACTCGGGTCTCTGCGAGCACAGACTTCTTTCTATGAAATTTTGAAATCCTTTTCAACACGGGGCATCCTTAATAAAAATTATCCAGTGTTAAGGAAGAAGCCCTCGTTAGCCCCTGAATCCACGCCTTAAGCCTGGGTGAGGTCAACCTCCTGAGCAGAGCGGGCTGGTCTCAGATTCCACCCAGGAAACCACACACCGAATTCAGAGGCTGGATCTAGGCCACCACCTGGTGGTCGTTAGCAACATACTCGTTGGAAGAGTCGGTCTGGGGGCCAGTCTGCAGAACAGGGAAGCCAGGATGCAGACTGGGCTTGCAGTCTCATTCACTCCATCTGTGGGTCATAAAAATCCACGTTGTGGATCGTTCCGATCCACAGAACTCTACGGTTAAGATATATTCATTGTTTTTCACAGAATATCCACCCTCTAAACGGTAGCTATTATAATCAGGAACATAGACTAGTACACGGAGTCCTACAGACCACTCATTTCCATTTTATCACCCAATAGTTAGGGAATGTGAAATCCAGGACAGGTGCAGAGCAAAGCCTAGAAGATGGAATTTTTGACTCCTCACTCTGTTAGCAAATGTAGGTCAGAAGAAACAAGTCCTTATGAGTGTGGCTAAAGCTACACTAGGTGATCATAGGACGCGTGAGTGGTCTGACTTTTTCACGCGGATCCTCTCATTTCCTTCTAGCCTCAGGCAGGCTGCAGGCTGTGAGCTCCCGGGGGATAAGGGCAGGCGGAGACCCCAGAGCAGCAGGGAGGACGAGGATGGCGGTGGCAGGGGCTGCCCCTTGGGGAGCGTGCCATCTTCCCCCCGATGAGGGGACCGGAGCGCGGGGGTGGTTATGCTTCACTATCTCTTGTGTGTGAATCTCTTGCTTTCAGACACTCTGTCTGCGCTTCCGTCTGGGGCAGCGCCTCTTCCTTCTTCTTCCCCACCCCTTCCTCCTCTTCTCTAACCCTCACGAAGAGATGTCTCCTTGGCTCCAAGGCTCCGGCAGAGACCGAGGGCTGGGCTTCACACCCACACCATTTCCCCTCCTGCAGCTCCCCCTCTGGAGGGCAGATGACGGTTATCCCACTTCCTCTGATTAACTGATACAACACTCATGCAGCATTATACCATTTTCCCATAAATCCTGGTCTGTCCTTCTTCAGTCCATCACTGGAGACCACCGCTCCACAACCCCCGCCCTGCCCACCAGGTTCTAGTCCACAGTGAGTGGGGAACAGTCTGACTTTGGTGGGATGACCTCAGAGTCTCAGGGCTTCCCTGGGCTTAGAAAAGAGCCACTCTCCCTCCAATCTATTAACCCCCTGCCCCATCTCACTGTAACCCAAGTGTTCATGCTCTACCTTGACACTTGACCCCATACTCACCCTACATTTTTTCCCTTACACCAAACCTACAGCAGCCCCCAATTTCTACCTGTTGTTGTATCCTTTAATGCCTATCCCTTTAAAGATAATAGAGTGCTGGACCCCAAAACTTTAAAAAATTCCTCAAATCCTCAAGGTCACTAACCTCCTGGCCCTTATGCCATAATTCCTCCAAGATTTAACCCTCTTTTAAATGCTTTTTGGGTGGGGCAACTTTATTTACTTATTATTTAGAGAGAGAGCAGAGGGGCAGAGGGAAAAAGAGGGAGAGAATCTGAAGTAGGCTCCATATTCAGTGCAGAGCCTGGCATGGGACTCACAACCCCAAGATTATGACCAGGACCTGAGCTGAAGTCAAGAGTTGGATGCTCAACTGACTGAGCCAAGCAGGTGCTCCCTTAAATGCTTTTCTTTTCTTTTTTTTAAAGATTTTTATTTATTTATTTATGATAGACACAGAGAGAGAGAGAGAGAGAGGCAGAGACACAGGCAGAGGGAGAAGCAGGCTCCAAGCTTGGAGCCCGATGTGGGACTCGATCCCGGGGCTCAGAGATCACACCCTGGGCCAAAGGCAGGCACCAAACCATTGAGCCACCCAGGGATCCCCCTTAAATGCTTTTTAACTAAAAAAAAAATTAGATTACTTGCTCTCATCCCCTCTCTCTTTTCCTGCCACCAGTGATGGCATTGTCATGAGTATTGACTTTGTACCGTTTACCTGATATAAAGACGAACCCTACTAGAAGCCCTCTTTTCTTCTAGACGAGGAGACCAAGATGAAAATTATTCTACGTTTCCTGTTCCTCAAGTCCAGGGGATTTGTCTAGCCACAGAAGAACTCTGACTCTCATCACCTACATCCCCAGCTCCTTCCTCCTCCACTGCACTTATGCTCCATCCTATGGGCCCCAGGCTCTGTCCTCCTCAATGGGCTGGTCAAGCCCTAAGCAATCACGATGTGAGTCACACCTGAGACCCTAGAGAGGCCCTGTGCTCCCAAATTAAACAAATTGATCAGAAGAAAGAACATAACTCACACGACAGTCAAACCTTCTTATGCTCAAACCATCTGAATATGATGGAAGACGCAAGTGTCATTATTTAATCTAGAGAAGACACAACTATAGTGGCTTTAGTGGAGGACAATTTTCCCAGAAGTAATTTCCTTGGAATGATCCTCCAGAAAAAAATAGTAATAAAAATAAAAATAGACTACTATGTTTGGGAACTACAAACTCTCTCCTTCTAGGAGCGTTGCATTCCCATCAGCTTATTAAGAACTTCGAAAAGTTGTGCCTTAGAATCAGGTTCATCTTTTATTGATCGTGTTTCCTTAAATTGTCTAATCAGACTGGAAAGTAAGCCCTCTAGGAGGTTTTTGATACAAGACTAAAGCATCTTTTTATATTATCTTTCTTCACATCCCCTTGGGTCTGGCTTCTTTCTAGCACTACCCAATAAAATACAGTTTGAATAGAATTCTAACTCCAGATCTCTGAGGGAATACCCTCTGCGGAGGCCTGTGCCGGATTTCTCCCCCAGATGGCAGGACTTGCAAACAGAGAAGCCAGAACAAGATGGAAAAAAAGGACTTTCCCATGACTGAGCTGAGTGACTCAGCGGTTGTCTTAGAAAAGTGAGCAAATCCGATCGTCTCCTGAGCTCCCAGAACATAGAAGCAAAGAGGAGGAAAAGATGACCTTGGTGGACCCTTTTCTGTCTGGAAAAAGTCTAGAAAATCCTCCATTGGTTGAACCACAGCCTTGTCCCCAAGACTCTACCTGTGCTCCCTACCCTTGAGCCTTTGGTATGAGCAGGAGACACGCTCGCTCGAGCTCCCAGCAAGGCGAAGGAGCAGGACACGGTGAAGAGCGGGTGTTTGCAAAGCCTCGCCTCTGAAAAAGGAGAAAAGCTGAGAACTGACATGAAAGCACATCACCTGCATCCGGGCCTGGGCGGAGGGGAGCTGAGCAGGGCTGGGAGCCACAGCGTCTCTGCCACAGGACGCCTCTTGGAGCAGCTGTTCTGGCTTCAGCCCCCATCTGTCTGGGCAGGCTGCCAGCCGAGCGCCCCGTCCTGTGGCTCCAGAACCCACACCCAACTCCAGCTCAGCTCTTGGAGGGATGCATGGGCGCTCTGACCTACCAGCCATCAGGCTACCTGTCTGGAGGATTCTCGAGTAGTTTTCACTTGGCTTTGCCATGGACAAGAGGTGTTTTCTAGTGCATTCGCTATTACCTGTATGATGGTTTCTCAGCAAAGGTCTGCCGCTTAACAGTTCCATTTTCCACATGCACTCACATGAGAGAAACGCACAACAGTACATGTAGAGATCGTAAATTCCTAGAGGCGAGAGAATCTTAGAAAATGTTTCTATGTTTCAGAAGAGGAAACCGGTGTCCTTGAAATTAAGTAATGACCATACAGTTAGCGTTAAGGTGGAGGGTCCTTTCTACCCCCAGTTCAGCGTTTGCACTGAGATTCCTTAATGTCCAAGGGAGGATGCCCAGAGGGACAACCTGGCCATGACAGGAGGCACCACATTGCTGAGCCACAGAGGCAGTGGGCACCTAACTCATTGCCTCATTTAGTATAAGGGTCTTTATTTTTAACCCATGGCGGGGGTGGGGGGGAAGGAGCAAAATTTCATTTAAAAAATCTGAAATCCTGGACTACATCTAGCACCAAAAGGGCAACTGTTTTTCAGGATGCATGTGTGACATATGATCAGAGCACTTTACAGTGTCAGGGATATAGAGGCACTTAATGGCTTCAAACATTAGGAACAGTAGATGAGAGAGATTGCAAGAGAGAGAGAGAGAGAGAGAGAGAGGTAGAGAGACAGAGAAAGAGACAGATTGTGGGGCAGGGAAATAACAATGGAGAAAGACGACCAATCCAGAATATGCATATTTCCTTCTCCTCCTAGGAAGCTCCTAGGGCTTCATTCATGTCTTCCTGCCACTGCTGGTAAAGAAGAAAACATTTTTAAAAATCTCACCCAAAGGTAAGCCTGGGTGGCTCAGTGGTTCAGCGCCGCCTTCAGCCCTGAGTGTGACCCCGGGGCCCTGGGATCGCGTCCCGTGTCAGGCTCCCTGCATGGAGCCTGCTTCTCCCTCTGCCTGTGTCTCTGCCTCTCTCTCTCTCTCTCTGTCTATCATGAATAAATACATAAAATCTTTAAAAGAAATCTCACCCAAAGAGCAATTTTTTTTTTTAATTAACAACAACAACAAAAAAATCTCCAGAAATTTGCTTGAGAAAGGACTAACTTAAAGACTGAAGTGACTCTGGTGTATACAGATACGTAGCATGCTGGATAAGTTGAGAACAGTATGAAAGAGCCATAAAAAGTAGCTGCAATTTGTTGAGCATTTGTGGTGAGTAAATACTTTACATCCCTTTATTCCTATAGCCTTGCAGCCTCTCCTTTAGGGACATTGTCCCCATTGTGCAGACAAGGAAGTTGAGGCGCGGAGATCTTACATCCTATGCACAGGACTACACAGCCACCTAGGGTACAGTCTGATGTCAAGGCCTACTCTTTATCAACATGGTGGCTGGCATTTTGTCCAAGACAATCAATCATTCCTATGAAAACTCCTGTACCCTTCAAAGACATTTAGCGTCTTTGACCCTCAGGCACTAAATACCAGGAGCAGCTTGACTGTCACTCTGAAAATTAAGATGTCCTTCCGCATTTACAAACTGCCTGTAGAGGTCGTACTCTCCATACCTCAACTGTTAAGGAAAATACTGCGTTTCAGAAGCTTAGGGCTAAAAAGAATTTTTAGAGCTCCACTGGTTTTGTTGTTTTTTTGTTGTTTTGTGTTGTTTGTTTTGAGAGAAAAAGAGAGAGAGAAAGAGGGCGTCAGGGAGTAGGAGGGGACAGAAGGAGAGAGAGGATCTTAAGCAGGCTCTATGCTCAGTGGGGAGCCCAACACGGGACTCGGTCTCATGATCCAGAGATCATGACCTGAGCCTGAATCGAGAGTCAGAAGCTTAACCAACGGAGCCACTAGGTGCCCCTACTAGTTTAGTTTTTATAGTGAATTTGTACAGAAAAAGAATACTGATCAAGAGATCAAGAGAATGCTGAGTTTTGGGTTTTTTTTTACTTGTTGACGTTGAAGGAATTCTCAAAAAAAGCACCTACTATGTCCTGGGAAACATGCTAGACATTATCATCCCTACGTGTAAATAAATGGTGTGTGCGTGTCCATATTTGAAAGAGAATTATTACTTTTATTGTCCTTGAAGAAAACAATGATGAGAGCACTTGTTTTGCGAAGCAGGAATTTCACTTGGGCAGCTTTCCACCAAACCATAGCCATGCCGTGGGTCGCCCACGAAGTCGTCCCGTTGTCAACCGGAGATGGAATTTGGGAACACGATAAAAAGGGGCCCAACTGTAGTTACAGCCATAAAATTAGAAAGAAAAGAACGGGTGTGCGGGAATCAGTCTCAGTCAGCACATTAGAGGTGTGCCCTGTACGCAAATATTGTGATAAATATTTGCAAATACAAATATTCCTACAAAGAAGGAAACAGAGTAGGACTGACAAAGAGGTCCGGGAGACAGCTGCAATGGCAGACCTCAGACGGAAAGAGAGGAAGCTGTCCTGGCAGATGCGGGAGGAATGGGAAACAGCTGGCCGTGGATGCTGAACGCTGGTCGGGGCGACAGGGGAGGACTGGGGTGGGGGGTGGGGGCAAACTTTCAGAGTTTAAGAAAGCGTCTTGGAACTGAAAGCCAATAAACGGGAGGCATCTCCAGGCTGTGACAGAGTCTTAAAAATTCAGCTTTAAGTTAAAAATAGACCTGCCCTACGACCCAGCAATTGCACTGCTGGGGATTTACCCCAAAGATGCAGACGCAATGAAACCCCAGGACACCTGCACCCCGATGTTCCTAGCAGCAATGTCCACAATAGCCCAACTGTGGAAGGAGCCTCGGTGTCCATCTAAAGATGATGGATAGAGAAGCTGTGGTCTATATACAATGGAATATTCCTCAGTCATTAGAAATGAGAAATACCCACCATTTGCTTTGACGTGGATGGAACTGGAGGGTATGATACTGAGTGAAGTAAGTCAATTGGAGAAGGACAAACATTATATGGTCTCATTCATTTGAGGAACATAAAAAATGGTGAAAGGGAATAAAGGGGAAAGGAGAAGAAATGAGTGGGAAATATCAGAGAGGGAGACAGAACATGAAGACTCCTAACTCCGGGAAACGAACTAGGGGTGGTGGAAGGGGAGGAGGGCGGGGGGTGGGGGTGACTGGGTGACGGGCACTGAGGGGGGCACCTGACAGGATGAGCACTGGGTGTTATTCTGTATGTTGGCAAATTGAACACCAATAAAAAATAAATTTATAAAAATAAAAAAGTAAAATAAATTCAGCTTTAAAAATTCCTCGGGAAAGCAATGATCTATCCATGTATTTATTTATTTAGAAAAACTCCAAAGTGGTTTGAACATTAAAACAAGGGCTGATAAGTCAACCCCGAAAGAGGTCGCCCACAGTGGCACGGCAGGATTTGAGAACAGGCTTGTAGAGAATTTACCAGAGTGTGAAAGAGTTATGCAAACTGATCCATTTTGGCTTAGAGCTGCCTCAAGTGTGTGCTAGAGCCACGAGCACTTTCTCTGAGATAAATGTGAGATGACTTGTCGACACCCCTCCTCCTCCTGGGGACAGAAAGCTTTCTCAGAGCGGTGAGATTCCAGTAACAGGGTAGGAAGACTCCTACACACGCATCACACATCGTCAGACGGGCTGTGCCCTTCCCTTAATAGGAAACTATCTCTTGTTTGATAAAGACCCAGGCAGGCCTCTGACAGGAAGGGCTCCTTAGTGGTGAGCACAGTGACTTCAGATCTTTTGTTCTTCTGTCTCCGGAGCTAGAGCAGAGGATGTGGCTGGGGTGGGAGGCGGGGACTACGACTGTGTGTGTGTGTGTGTGTGTGTGTGTGTGTGTGTGTGTGTGTGTTTTCTCATTTCCGCTTCCCCTTTCTGAGCGGGCAACAGCAGTTGAATGAGGACAGAGAGAAAGGTACAACATGCAATATGATACTTTGTCACTGTCCTCACTCAGATCCCGATACCTGGGAAGGGCTTGGCCCGGCTTTGCTGACCTCAGCTCACCCTCAAACTCTGCTCTCTACCTGCGGGCAGGTAAGTATATGATTTCCACCTCCATTTTAAGACTATACCGATTTGGGGTGGAGCTGGGAGGAAAAGGGAAAAATCAGGAGAAAATCTCCCACATCTCTGACTCCGATCTTAAAAAATTCATCACCGTGCTTCTCAGAACAAAAAGGTCCCTTTATTTATCTTTTTAAATTATTATTATTATTATTATTATTTTATTTCTTCCCATTTACTGGACAGATATTTTATATAGGGCCACAAAACATGGGTTCTTTTGATGGCCTGAATTAATATCTAGGAACTTTTCACCTTTCTCACGTGGGAAGCTCCTCTCCGCATCTTGCTATACTCCCTTGTGTTGGAATTTCAATCTGATTCCAACTTCGAAAGGTCCTCAGGGAGATACATTTCTCACGTCACTGCAGGTCCCATTCTAGTGCTCCTAACTGTGAACTAGTGGAAATTACCTAGCCTAAATCAATGCTGCTTTGTGTGAGTGTGACTGCTTTTCTCCAAAGCTGCAGAAGAAGGCTGGTGAGGAGATGAGCTACAGCCAGATATATTGGTAGTAGATGTGAGGGGGAGGTCACATGATTGGACAATGCCAGGCCTGCTTAACTGCACAACTCAAGAGAGGCAACCAGCTGTCAGGGTTGTTTTTCAGACTGTGCATCTCAGAGGTGGATATACGGATATGTCGACCACTTAATGACTTGTATCGACTCACGTGGGGTGGGTCTGTGCTCCTCCAACATCCCTTGACTTAGCGGTAGCCAGGCTGAGCTTGTTACCACCTACATGACTTTTGGAGAAGGTAGAGGAGTGGAAAGATCCTCTACACTGGGGTTTTCCCAGGTCCCTGCTGTGCTACAGAGCTTTCCAGTGGGTGGAGAGGAGGCAGGTGCCTACGCAGAACAATGATAAGATAAAAGAGCCCCACAGAAATGGTTTGATAAGATCATGAGGACTTATAAGTACTAGTGACTCGGTCACAAACGGCTGCCTAGACAGGCAGTATGTAGCAGTGCTGAGGATGGGAGGTTGGAGTTGGAGGCTGGAGGCCTTCCACCTGTGTGTCTAAGCTGCAGACTTAACAGTTGTTGGGCTTGAGTGATTGGAGCTGAAGATCTGGTGTGATTCTCCCAGAACAGGAAGCATTACTAGGGGGCGGGGAGGCCAGGTTTATTATCTCTCGCTACTAGAATATTATCAGAGAGAACAGGCGGAAGATATAACAAGAGGGACAGAAACAGATCTAACAAAGTATTTCTTATTCAAGGGCATCCCAGGGAGTTTAGAAACTCTTGACAGCCCTACTAGTACCCCCTTCTCATAAGTCTCCCAGTCCCCTGAAACGAGGATAGAGCCCTGGGGTTAAGCATTATGTAGTGGCCATGGGAATCAACACAGTCCTTTTTAGTCCTTCTTTTTAGTTAGGGTTTATGACTTGTATTCTAATAGAGAATGGAGAGGAAGTTTGGTCCCAGCTTAGATCATGAATCATGGGTCCACTATGGGCTACAGCAACGGAAAAAGATCAGACCCTTAATGCTACTTGATCATTGACAAGTGTTCTGTACGCTTTGAGCCCTGCCCATACCCAAGCTCAATGCGGAAAGGACTTAAACACAGATTCTGAGAAGGGAGAGTGTCGATAACTGTGGGGGGGAGGGGAGTAAAATTAAAATGAGCACATAAGGGAAAGTGCCATATTACCATGGAAAAAAGGACTGAAAAATGGAAGATATGGATTCACAGAACTGAGAACTCCACTCACCCTCACTCGTATCTCCAGCCCAAGCCATCTGCAAACCAGGACACGGATGGATGGATGTTTCTTAGTCCAGCTGTCTCTATAGCCCATCCAGGTGAAAAATTTAGTTTCTTTCAGCACTGAGAGCACAGGATTACCCTTTTCCAAATGTATAACTTGAATGTCTCCCATGGCACTTTATGAGCCTTCCATAAAACTCATTCACACCATGGAGATGGGCATAGGGAAGAAAGGGAAAGAGAGAGGAAGAGGTTTTAGACGGTCTTCTTCCAGTATTTGTTCAGCTGAAATTATCTGGGGGAGAAAGAGGGTAAAAATAGTTCTATTCATTCCTTGGAATTTTTCTTCATATTATTTATCAAAAAATATTATTTCCCTGAAATAGATTGAGCTGCTGCTTTAGACCATAGACGTCTCAGAATATTCAAATGCTACACTTGGGGGAATTTTTGCTCTGAAGGTCTTCCCAACTGCAGCGACATGGAAGAGAACTAGAAATTAGGAATGTATTTCCTATCTATGGAGGAACGTGAGAGCATATTACAGGTCGGGGGCATAGTGGAAGGGGGTGCAGCCAACCTGGCTTGAGGTGGTTTGTCCTATCTAGAGCGGAATGGCTGTCCTGGGATTTCCCACAGCCCTTTGCAATAGTGGTGCTGTGTGTCTATCTTGGCTGTAAATGCGGATAAGATGCACGTCTCGTGGGCCCCATCATGGAAACTCTGTGTCCTTCTTCTCTCCTCCCACGCTTGTTTTCACTCTTAGTCCCAGTTTATAGGCTCTGCTTGGGTGTAGGCACAATAAGGACAGAAAAGAAGAGAGGCCTGTCTGATACCTGTTCCTGGGAGGAGGCCCCGAGTGGAAACCAGGGCGCCATGAGGAAGGTCGTGTGATGTAAAGGAAGAAGCACAGACCTGGGGCTTAGAACTTGTGAGTTTCAGTCCCACTTATAACCTTAATATTCCATGTGATTTCAGATAAGCCTCCTTCTTACCTCCCCTCTCTCTCTCCCTCTCCCTCCCAACCTCTCTCTCTGTCTATCTCTCTCTCCCATCCCCACCCCTTCTCTTTTTTGAAATGAATGACTGGGATTAGATGCTCTCTCGGGTCCTTTTAGGCATGAAGTAAGAAGGAAGGAGCTACTTAACTGTTTGTGTTTCATCTCTGCTCAACACCATCTCTCTTTCCCATCTGGATTTTACACCAGCTGCCATATCCTGCATCTCACTCCTTCTTCCCTCTTATTCCTGAAAATGTTCTGATTTTAGTGAATGGTTTAGACTGAGGGAGGATTAATAATAATAATTGCTATCATTTATCAAGCACTTCCTATATATATCAGGGACTCAACACATCACCTGATATTAGCTCTAATAGCCCAACAAATTGCATGTTATGTGTTTTAGATATGAAGAAACTTAGGTTTAGAAGGGACAGGTGATTTTACCAAGGACACATAAGCAGAAAGTAGATAGAACTGTGATTCCAAACAAGGCTAACTCTGATTCCAGGCCCTTGTTCTTTTTATAGTTTTCCATTTCAAGAGTTGGGCATCCTTTCTGGGCCTCTTGAAAAGATCCCCATGAGATACCTATATGCAGAGCTGATATTTGGCAGGTACAAATTAGTAGACCCATAATGATTTATTAAAATATTTCCATACCAAATTATGGTAAATATCAATTGCCCCAAGCCCACTGAGTGCCCATGACCAACCCAACTACCCCAGCTCTTCCCACAAGGTTCCCAGACTGGCCCCAAAACTCAATGCCATATACTTGTAGAACCTGGCTAAGGGGCTATCACTGGTGTCAACTCTGATTTGTCTGTGCTGCCCTAGAACCATCATTCTGAATGGCACAATGGCATAGGACACAACCAAATGTTCTGTGACCTGAATCACAACAATCTGAGAGAAGTATGCGATTCTAGGTAGACTGACTTTTTCCTCTCGACCAGAACCTAATTGGACCTTTGCTGCTAAGCCATTCTGTAAGCCTGACAAAGGCAAAACTGCTTCATAATCTAGTTGGAGTTAGGAAGGAAAACTATGCTAATAACCAAAGAAAGCAACACTTCCTTCACTCAGGTTGTCACAAAGCCAAGGATAAATTAATTTTGGTTTATGCTGCCTCTTTGATAGAAGGCTATAACGTGGAGAGTTTGCATAGCATGTGAAATGGAGAATTTACTGAAATAGTTTCTTCTTTCTTTCATCCTACATTACATGTACCACTGATCCTTGGGTGGAGATATTAGGTTATTTTCTTGTTCCATAGTTAATGGAAAAATCATACAACTTGAGTCAGATCAACCTGAGTTTAGTTCTCAACATTACAATATCCTAAATATATGACCCCGGATGGGTCGCATATGTCCCTGAGCTTCACATAACAATAGTTAGCTCAAAAGGTGATTGTCAGGATTAAGTGAGATGGTTTATAGGAAGGTTTTATGGATAAATAGAAGGTGCTGTGTATATCCCAGTTATTAGCACCTATTGCTTTGGTCCATATTAATATATGGGGAATCCCTAACTCCATCTCTTAGAAAATACCCTGGAGGTACATGGGGTACTCAATGCAGTAATAATAATAATGACAGGCCCATAAAGGTTTTTCTCCTGCTACTACACTTGCCGCTTATGCTGATGGTTTTTGTTAGAAGATACTCCTTTCAAAGCTCTTGATTCCTGAACCTTCTTTTGTCTACTTTGATCCTGTAAGCTGAAATTTCTGCTTTTAACTATGATATCCTCAAAGCAAAGAGAATTCCCTCCTGCTCTATTTGTTGTAGTCAGATTCCTAAACATTGAACAGATTGTAGAGAAATATTTGGGGAGTGAACCTCTAGAGAAATGTAGGGAAGAGGAAAGGACAAAGGGCTGGAAATGCGAGCAGAAGGGGGAAAATAAGGCTTTTAAAGAGTGATTCAGGCAAATAGCAATAGAATAAATGTGGAGTTTTTTTGGGCTGTGGGGGTGTGCAGTTAGAAGGAACATCAGAAAAAAAAAATACCAGCAGACTAGGACTTCCTTCCTCACAGGAGGTAGATTAAATACAATATTAAATACAATAGATCAAATACAATAAGCCAGCATCACAAAAGATGGTAATCAGATTCTAGAAGGAACTTCTGACCAAGGAATGGAAACTCAGAATGGAAGAATATTCTTTAAATATAGAAAAATGCAAATTCTGGAAAAATATTTTTTAAATATAGAAGAATTTGATAGTTTGAGTTTTATAAGATTTGGTCAGACTTGTTGGACCCCTGTGTTCTGTCAATAAGAGACAGTGTGACTATGCCCCAAGCCTCTTTCCTCTTTACTACAAGGTGTAAACAAATATATATCAGAAAGGGAGACAAACATGAGAGACCCCTAACTCTGGGAAACGAACAAGGGGTGGTGGAAGGGGAGGTGGGCGGGAGGTTGGGGTGACTGGGTGACGGGCACTGAGGGGGGAGCTTGTGGGATGAGCACTGGGTGTTATGCTATATGTTGGCAAATGAACTCCTATAAAAAATATAAAAAACAAATATATACATTAAGATTTGAGACCTTATTGAAAGTCGGGAGCCCCTGTCCCATGGCACGTACTGAATGAAGATAGTTTTTCTTGCTCCTATGCAGGCACAGCATTTGCTGGGCGCCTCCTGCTGCAGGTACCCTTCTGGGTCCTGAGACAGGGCCTGGGGGAGGGGGTCACAAGAAGTGGGGTATGATGCTGAGACCAGCGACTACTTCCCCCTTGCTGCATGTGGTATGGGCACACGTACTTGTCACTAGAGGTGGGGGTGAGAAGAGATGACTTGAATAGGCCTTCAAAGTGTAGATAGCATGTGTCTGGATAGAAAGGGAGGTGGATAAAACTGCATAAGCTAAAGAACGAGTAGAGGAAAAGTTCAAAAAGTGCTGGAAGCCAGTGAGCAATGCTTACCAGAATCACACTCATTTGGGCTCCTTCTTGCCACCCCCTTCAAGACTCACCGCTTTCCTGAGTCTGTGGAAGTTAGAAGTACAGGCACCTCATAAATCAGTGTCGCTGTGAAAAGGAAGCTGCCAAATGGGAACTAACACAAGAGACCATAGCACCATCTCTTAATGCTTATGGGGAAAACCATACAAATGCATTTCCTTTTAAGGGTATCATCCATACAGCTATTTCAAACTCAACTAGAATACCTTCAGATACGTTGGTACTGGAGGCAAATGTGTACCGCACTGACTCCCACCAATTCACTATCAAGAGGATGAAACTGCTGCCCAAAGAGAAAACCTAACTGACTTGCCAGAAGTCAATGAGTTGGACCAAAAAGTTGAAAGAATGCCCACATCTACTCTGATTCCTCCTCTTTTCACTGCTCCCAACTCCATTGTACATATTAAGTGTATGTCTGAGTATGACAGGCCCTTTCCTCTATTACAAGAAGCACCAAGACCTTCAAAGTTGCCGCCTGGACAGCTGCCTGCACCCATTCTTCAATTCTTCCTAATGCTGTCATCACTGATGTGCTTGTCTGATATCATTTGCCGCTTCCTCCAGATTCCTACAAAGAATACCTACTTTCTTATCTCTCAGCAGCACAGCTTCCTCTTGCGACCTCTAACCAGACAGTTCTATTCTTCCCACCCTCCTAATATCACTGCGCTGATTTTATTCCCGTAGAACACCCATGAAAGGTCCCTGTGGCAGAGATTGGGGGGAAATGACCTTGTTCAATTCCCTGGGCCCATGTCCAGTCTGCTGCAGTTGAGATTAGCTTAGATGTGCCCTGCATATTTTCTTTCAGACTTGAAACCACGTTGCGTTCCCAAGGGAAGAAATTATTCCATTCTCACCCAAATGGCTGCCATTCTCAGCGAGCAATAGAGTCCTTAACTTGGCCAACCTTTGTGTCGCCAGAACCATCACAGCCATTTATTTATAAGCCCTTCTTTGGAACTCTTTAAGCACTGAGGCCTCTTTTTCCATAGCTTTTTTCCTTTAGGTATTTACATTGAGTAAAACCTTTGTGCCTAGGACAGAACAGCAAATGGGAATAGTTAAGAAAATACAACATCTGGTCATCAATATAGGAACACCTAGATCAGAAATAAATCTTAGAATAACCCTCAAATTCATCTCTTCTCACTAACTCACGGCCAAAAACACTGTTACATGCTTAGTAACACACACAGATTGTTAACAGTCTTGACAGTTGATCTCCCTACATGTGTCTATGACGCATCTGAGCTCCTACAAGGCAATGGGCTCCTTTGTGGAGTAGTCATCTCCTGAATATTCATTTGTTTGGAGAATCTGTATTTACTAAGCAACCACAATGAGTTTGCTTCTGTTTTAGGCATTAGGGATACCTCAGCAAACAATGCAGATAAAACTTCTGTCCTCGTGGAGCTGTTATTCCAATTAGAAGAGCAAGCAATCAATTAGATTAATCATTAAAATACAAAGTATATCAGTGATAAGGACTAAGAAGAAAAAAAAATCAGGCAGAGAAGGCGGTTGGTGAAAGTGGCCACGTCAGCTGTAGAAGCCAGGCCCGACTTCATGAAGAAGTTTGGTTAAAAGCTAGGATAAAAAAAAAAAAAAAAAAAAGCTGAGCTTTGCAAGTAAAGTGTGTCAAAGGCAGAGACACAGGAAGATGAGAGGAAAAAGAACATGAGAAAAGCATAGGGTTTAAAAAGAGATAAGCATTTTCAAGGGGCAAAGGGGAAATTAGCCTATAAGCACTTACTGTATTTTCAAAGATGTGGGAGGAATGTAGAATAGATTTGTATCACAGAGGATGTTGAGACTCTATCTACCATCTCAACAAGCAAGATTCCGGCACCTGCGCTGGGCACTGTGGGCGTTCAGCTATGAAATGGCGCACCCAGGAGTTTATAGTACCAGAAGCATTCAATTTTAGGGCATAATGTCCTCAGCTGAGCAACTGAAACCAGAGAAAGGGATTGACTGCCTTTTAAATTCCCCTCATTTGCCAAAAAAAAGTTATTTGTAAGTTCAAGAGTTCTTGCGATTTAGGTGAGGGCCACTTACTCTGGGAATGAAACACAAGGCGACTCAGCCTTTGACGTTTTCTTCTCTGGGCCAACTGACGCCAACCTACTCAATATCTGGAAGGTGCAGAACAGGGAAATAAACCCTGATCAAGGCTTTTTAGACTCTTTTCTTAAGTTCGTTCTAGTGGCAGTTCCATCCTGTCTTTATCACCTCACAAGACCTCTGACTAAAGGATGAGTTTTCTCTGCGCCCCCTCTTTGTGGTTTCCCTGTGTCACAAGCTTAATTTATTCATTTAATTTCCCCCCAAAGACCCAGGCAGTGGACAGAGAGCCAAGTGCTCAGGGTTGACAACGTCTCCTCCAAGTACCAACTGCGGTCTCTCCTTGGAGAAGAATAGAGGTGGGCTGGACCTAAAGCGAAAGACTAGATCTGACAACAGTTACCATGTAATACTGTTCTCTGGATATGTTTTGTCTATATATAGCAAGCAGAGGCATCCAAAACAATGCGATTTCCCTAGGAATGCACTTTATGTTCAGGATGCTCTTTTCAAAAATAGCTCTTTTAAGGGCCTATATTGTTGAACGCCTCCCTAATGGTTTTGTGTTTAAGTCTTTGAAGAATGGAAGTCTCCAGAAACGGCCGTTCTTGTTTTTTTGTTTTTCCTCTTTTTTCCCCCTACTCCAACAATTAGAAGCACAGCTATAAAGATGGAGCTGTTTCTGGGAGCTCCAGGGAGTCGAGGGATAAGATCATGAGGAGTACTCATCCAGCATCTACTTGGTCACTGTAGTGGGTTGAGGGGGGCAAGCAGGGAAGAGGCCGGAGGACAGAGCATAAGTCAACGAATGTACATTAGCCTCAAGGGTTTTCAAGCTCTATTCAGACACCTGAGTGATTCCTCCCCTCTCTCTTCCTCTTCGAGTAAGTGGCCATCAGGATGTATCTTTTGGAAGAACACAGAGATGTTGAGTGGGCAGTGTCACATGAGACACAAATGCATGGATGAACTGAGGCGTTAACTCCTAGCTGTGGAGAAACCCAAGTTGCTCAACCCAAGTTGACAAATTAGAAAGGAATGATCTGAAGGTCATGACTGCTAATTGCGTAAGGCAACATCTCTCTGTTGTTTGTATTATGGGATTTTTCTTTTCCAAGAGAAATCTTATGTGGACCCCTCATATATAAAACAGGAAACGGAACAAAACAAACAACGAACTCAGAATGACTGTAGTTGGAGTGACATCCTGGCTATTGCACCTTAGAAAAGTGGTTTGACCTTTGAGATCTGGAAATTCTTCATACCTCTACATGAAGACCAAATACAGTGAATTTTATCAATTGCAGGTGTAAAGATACTCTAATTTTAGTGGAAGAGTCTGGATGACCATATGCCAGCTACTGTAAGAAGTAGGAAGTCTTTAAGTTAGAAGAACTTTCTTAGTGTCCCTTAAATCATAACATGTTTGAAGTTCCAAGATTTGCTGATTTGAAAGACGTAGCCCTGATATATTTCAGAGCATTTTGGGGGGTGGAGGCGGAGGGTGGGGGGCAGACAGAGGAAGGGCTGGACAGCTGGTCCCCCTTCCTGAACGAGCACAGGGATCATGCTTCATGCTCCTTCTTGCAGAGCTGGGAAGATGTGGGGGCACCCCTGGGGTGGTTTCTGAACTGAGGATGAGGGAGTCGTCCCTGTGTTTCAGTGCTCAGAACGGCATTATTGGGGCAGGAGGCCCTGAAGTCTGAACTGGAGCCATGGAGGGCTCTGTGCTGAGCCCCACGTCCTGGGAGAAACGGCGGGCCTGGCTGCGGCAGAGCCGCCACTGGCAGACCCAGGTCCTGGAAGAGGAGGCTGCGGCCGCCCTGCAAGATGTCTCAGATCCTGAGCCTTCCAGCCTGGATGATGTTTTCCAGGAAGGTAAGAGGCAGTTAGACAACAGACAGACTTCCACATCACCCTGGACCCGGGGAGACGTGCCAGCAGGCACAGGTCTGCAGAGTGTGGGCGGAGGTCCCTTGTTGGGGTTAGGACTTCAGGGAGGCTCATGTTGATGGGTTTAATGAATTTAAAGGAAGAAGAATAATGTAATAAAAAATATGAATTATGGGAGAGAGAGAGAGAGGCATACAATCAGGGAAAAGAAAGGACATTTTTGCATCATCCCAAGAAACTGTAAGGGCCTGAGGTCAGGGTTGTCTTGAATGCTTTGGGTGTTTTTATTTGGTCTGTGCAACAAAGTGATGCTCGATTTGGATGCCTGGACTCTGGCTGCAAGCCTGCTGCTAGCAAGCCACGTGACTTTTGGCAAATCACTTACCTCTCAAAGACATATTGGTCTAGTTGAAGTGGTGGTACCTGGAGTAATAGTAGTAGTTTTCCTACATGTCTTTCAGAGCTTCTTTGAGGTTCAAATGAGACTACAGACATAAGAGTTAGAAAAAAGAAAACCTCACATAAATAAATAAACCTCTTATATAAATATGTAAATAAATTCTTGCTTATCTGGCAAAAAAAAAAAACAGAAGCACAAAAACAAGATTGTGAGGTTTTGGGTTTTTTTCATTTTATTTATTTATTTATTTATTATATATATATATATATATATATATATATATATATATATTTGAAGTGAGATATAAACTTTATTCAGTCATTTCCACTCTATCCTAGTCAATAGGATTCTCCTTGTTGAATCATTCTTCTGCATAGCAATGACTGAAGCAATAAATACCTGCGAAAAGATCTGAAGACATAGCTAAGTTTATGAGGATAAAGGAAAGTTGTTTTTTTTTTCCAATTTCACTTCATCTTTGACCCCATATTCAAGGATCCTCAACAGGAGTGAATATGAGTGAATATTTTTTATTATATTTTAAGGAGAAGAACCCACCCCTGTACCCAAACCTTGGGGAAAAGGGAGTAGTGAACTTGTTATCCAGGGCACTTTCCAGGTTCTGGGAGCAAGAGGGGGTTAGACAGAGAGAGAAGAAGCATCCACTATTTTTATACACGGGTATATTCCTCTCATGTCTTAAAGAAAATTTTTATGGGGGGAAAGGGTCATGACATGGCTCACATGGTGATGAACTTGCAGAACGAGGTGAGTTGCAAGGAGGAAGGGACCGCCTTCAGCTCTCATGATGATCTGACCTCTGACATTTCCAGGGAATCCAATCAATAAGATTGAAGATTGGCTGCAGGATTGCGGGTAAGTGCCGAAGAGGCCATGGCAACGAAGGAGGTGGACATCTGGATGTGCTCACGGGCTCTGACTCTTGAGAACTCAGAAACAGGGAAACCGGGTTGAGTTGGGCCTAATGATTCGAGGTGACGTTGAGATGGTCGGGGTGGGCAAGATTGTAAGGGTTTGGGGTGAGTGTGGGGACTGGGCTACGAATGAAGTACAACTCTGGGCGGAGATGAAGTCCAAGAGTATCTGGAAATCCAGGCTGAGTATGATCTAAAGCCCAGAATGATGGAAATCTGCAGCTCTGGTGCCTGCCTGGGCTGAGTTTCAGATCCCTACTCCATTGCTTCTCCTTCAGACTAGAGTCTTGCACTGTGTAAGGAAAGAGGAGTGAGAAATCTAGTTGTCCTTGTGATCCCAGGAAGTCATCACTATGTTTGTTTCTACTACACAACACAGGATGATGGGCTAGGGTTTACCCCAGTCATTCAAAGCAGTGACCTGGAGCAGGTTCTTCAAGGCACATTTTAGGCTCATTCTACCCAGACACAGAGGGAAAGCTTCTGAGATCAGCGCCCTGGCGAAGCCTGATCATTCGTGTGATAATTCTGAGAATCTATAACTCCTGCCTGCACCTTCTTTCCTCTCCAGGAATGCTTCAGACTTTACATAGCCTTTAATCTGAGCTCACCCATGGATGTGCAATAAACCCATCCTTGATTATTTGGTAGGAAATAAATAGCACTGAATCATCTAAGGTTGTTTATTTCAACTCTGCCCCAGAAGGTAATGCCGGGAAGGATTTATTTTGTGTCTTTGTGGGTTTACAAAGCATACTGTCCTTATTGCCTTAACCTGGTTCACAATTTATTGACCTCAAAGTCCATGAAGGGCCCCTTACAGCTCGAGAAGTGAAGGGACGGTGATAATAAGAATGTTTGCACATTTTGGCATGTCGCAACTGCCCCAGGATTTGGAATGCCTCACCTGGTATCTGCAGAACCAGCCACCTCAGTTAATGTCTTTATGTCATTAACGACTCTTGAGTCTGTTTACATCAATAATTGTTGATGGTGCATTTGCTGATGTCTAATTGTCTAAATGACTGACAAGAGGGCCACGTCGTGTAAAATATGCCTCTTGACCTCAAACATACTATATTCCAGCTAAAAAGAATACAGTAATATAAGATTGTAAACCCCAGAAATTACCTTTCCTCACGTATCTTCTAGAAAGATAAACTCTAAGCCAAAGCATGTGCTGGAAATGTAGTCTGGTGAATCCGAAGGCTCAGAGAGTTGAGCCTACGCTTGTGTTAACCATCTGTGCCACCAACTGTAAGAAACCAACCAAAACTCCTTCTGTCTCAGGCTCCTCCCCTATAAAGTGGAGACTCAGAATAATAAAGTCTCAAGTTTTCTTATGAGACTTAAATGATATAATATATGCACAAGTGCTTTGGGCTCTGTAGTAAAATGTGAGCAGTGAGGTTTATAAAGTGCTTTGAGCTACTTTAAAATTTCACAAATTAGGTCTGCCTATATACTTAGCATCTGTCTGTCTACACTTCATTATTTCTCAGAAAAGTATGTCCATAAGTGATACGCACCAACTCTTGGAGAGTGGTTACCTCTGGGAAGGGAAAAAGTAAGAAGCAATGGGCATAAAAATGAGAAAATTTAAAAATTTAAAAATTTAGTTATATTTAAAAAATATAGTTATAGAAATTTAAAAATTTATCTATATTTTTAATATTATATTTATATTTTCATTAACAGAGATCAGAAATGAATATGACAAAATGCTTACATGTGTGAAAATAAGGCAGCAAGTACTAGAGTATTTGTCATATTTTCTCTACCTTTCTATGTGTTGAAAAAATTTTAGTATTTACACTTTGGAAAGCCCACAGGAAAATCTCTTAACACACATTTGTCTCTGCAGGGGAAATTATTAGATTCATAAAATATCTCCAATTTTTTTTCTATTTTCTAATCCTCCCTAATATATATGCAATACTTTTTAGTTATACGGGGAAATTAGAAAAATTAAAGGATGATGGTTGTTGATGGTAGTGAGAGAACACTCGATTGTGATAATAGTGGAAAAAAAAAAGGAGGAAAAAGCATTCCAGATATGCCATTGTGAGTCCCCAGGGTGTTCAATTTTTAGGCTGTCAAGGCTGCAGAGGAAAGAGGATAAACAGGGACCCTGCATTCACTGGACATCTGTCCACTCTGTGGGCAGGTGCCTGGGAGGCACTTTTCAAATTTTACTCTAAGACTATATAGTTTCCGTCTTCTTTCCAGGCCAAACACCTCCAGTAGCAAGACATTTTTGTTTTCTGCTGAGCTCTCCAAGAAAGCCCACCAACTTCCTGAGTAATATAGCATTAGTGTCTCTCAGTGTATTGAATCCAGCGGCGGACCTGTCAGTGGCAGGTCCAGATCACGTAGATTTTTACAAACCATGCCTGTTCTTTTTTTTCCTCCTCCCAAGGCTTTCGGGTTTTCTAGGACATGAATGTGTTGCCTGTGAATCATTGGAGATAGGGGTTAGGAGCCCAGAGGTTATCTGTGTGGGCTTAAGCTTAAATCTCTGTAGGCAAAGTCTATGGAAATTGCTGGAAGAAGTTAAAAATAGTCACATCTGTCTCCCAATCTGATCCTCTTTCCCACTTTTGTTTATGAATTGGGTATACAGGAGGAGTGGTGCCTCGGGTCTTCTGTTTCAGACTTGAAATGATGCTAAGGTACATCTCAGTGGAAGACGGAGGGAGAGGAGCAGCTGTAGATCCAGTCCCTAGTCATCGATTTTATGTCCTAAGTAATAACCCATGAAAGGCCTGGGACTTGGGTGATGGCATGGAATTTTAAATCAACTTCAGTTCAATCAGTAGATCCAGGTGCATGTCCCTGCTTCCGTGGTAGATTCCACATGCACACAGCTCATCCTGGGCTCGTCCTCACATAGAGAATATGCACATGCCTGCCAGGGCACAACTAGAGAAGAGAAGTGTAGGATGAGCATCCAACACAAACTTGTATCGACTGAAGAGCGCTGAGTCTGCTTAGAAGAACCAGAAATTTTATCAGAGCTATTTTCTTTTTAAATTTCAAAAGGAACCTTTCCTTTATTTTTTTTTTAAAGATGTATCTGTTTCCTTTAGAGAGCTAGAAAGAGGAAGAATGAGCAGGAGGGGCAAAGGGAGAGGGAAACGGAAAATCTCAAGCAGGCTACCCACTGAGCATGGTGCTGGGCATGGGGCTCTATCCCACAACCCCGAGATCATGACCTGAGCCGAAACCAAGAAGCAGACACTTAACCTGCTGAGCCACCCAGGTGCCCCATCAGTGGTATGGGAAGCAAGGATATCCTGGGAGATGTTGGATATGTCTGTTACCATAACTGGTGATGGTACTGTGGGTGTTTGCGTATGTCCAAACTCTTTAAATGGTATATACTAACGATGTACAGTTCTTTGTATGTCGGTTATACCTCAACAGAGCTGTTGAAATAATAGCCATATAAGTTATATTGAAAAATAAAATATTTACTGAAAAACCAACAAGTATTAAATATATAGCCCAGTGAGTTTTTTCAAAGAGAACACACCAATGACACCTGAAGCAGAACATTACCAGCATTCCAGAAGCCTCCTTCTGGAAGGTCTCCGTCCATTCACGACCCTGCTTCCAAGGGTAACCAATAACCTAACTTATAGCATCACAGATAAATTTTGCACCTTTTATTTCTTTTTAATTTTTATTTATTTATGATAGTCACACACAGAGAGAGGGGGTGGGGCAGAGACATAGGCAGAGGGAGAAGCAGGCTCCATGCACCGGGAGCCCAACGTGGGATTTGATCCCGGGTCTCCAGGATCGTGCCCTGGGCCAAAGGCAGGCGCCAAACTGCTGCGCCACCCAGGGATCCCAAATTTGCACCTTTTAAACTTGATATAAATAGAATTGCACAATACGTACCATTGTATTTTTTTTATTGCAGTATACTTGACATACACAATTATATTAGTTTCAGGTGTAGATTATAGTGATTCAACAATTCTATACGTTATGAAATGCTCACCATGGTGAGTGTGGTCACTATCTGGCACCGTATAAAGTCATTACAATATTATCGACTATATTTCCGATGCTGTACTTTTCATCCTTGTGACTTATTTCGTAACTGGAGGTTGGTACCTTTTCCAATATGTAGTGTTCTATGTCTGTTTCTTTTACTCAGCATATTTGTGATGTTTGTCCTTTTTTTTTTTGCATACCACAATGAGTTATTCTTTTTTATTATTGTGAAGCATAAATTGTATATTTATCATACAATTTATCCATTTTACAATAGAGATTTTATGTCTCCCAGTGCTGGGTTATAATGAATATTATTTCTTTTGGTGAACACATATAGGCATTTCCATTGAGTATAGACAGTGGAATCGTAGTGTATTTTAGTTGTAGCTATAATAAAAGCAGGCTTTGGTGCTCGCATTACTGTGTAGCTGCAGCCCAAGCATTAAATGCAAGACTAAAGCTCAGTATTCTCATAGTTGACAATATAAATTATGGTATTTTTAATAGTAAATAGTAAAATATGAATTTATACTGATATTTGTAATAGTATATAGACTAATATTTTTGTTTGACAAAATGTCATTATATTAAAATACACTTTTATGTAATTATCCATTAGAGGAAAGAAGCACATATTTGTAGTTCTAGTTATATTATTAATTACCCATTCTCAATTAGCTTGAGTATTATTTCACATTTTATCATGTGAAATACAGTGATACACAGTTTTTTTTTTCACAAAAGACATAAAAATTTGTTTGGAAAGCATGGTTGATTTTTTTTAAGATTTTATTTAATTATTCATGAGAGAGAGAGAGAGAGAGAAAGGCAGAGTCACTTCCTTTTTAAAATTTTTCAGGAAAATAAATTCTATAAAACCCACACAATGCATTAGTCCTTGAAACAGACTTGGATAATGCTCCCAGCGAGGGATCCAAGTTCCCCTGTGTACAGCAGCCAGGAAGCAGGAGTGTCAGCCAAGAGCTCTGGTCCCAGCTCAACACTTTCCATAGATTGCTTTGCTCACCTATTTTAGACGGAGACTTCTTCCTTTGTGAAACCGAGTTGTTTCTCACCGCCGTGTATGCCGATTTCTGTCTGTTCCTCTTGTGGAGATTGTAAATTTTTTTAAAAATATTTTATTTATTTATTCATGAGAGACACAGAAAGAGAGGCAGAGACACAGGCAGAGGGAGAAGCAGGCTCCATGCAGGGAGCCTGACGTGGGACTCGATCCCGGGACTCCAAGACTATGTCCTGGGCCAAAGGCGGATGCTTAACCGCTGAGCCACCCAGGGATCCCTGAGATTGTAAAATTTTGATAAGACCCTATCTATCTTCAAATGCAAAGTTAAAATCTCTAGCCCAGATGCAGTTTCTGCTGCTCCCTGGGAGACGTGACCATCAGCAAGTACATGGCTCAGAGAAGGACACGGGTGTAGGGAGCTAAGCTGACCTCCAGAAAATTGAAAATATCAATATCTGTATCTGTGACGTCACTCAAGCCCTTGCTTATGTAGATGTATTTCTCTGGGTGTTGTTTCTATGTTCCTTCTTTCCTATTTTACTGCAGCAGCTGCAGACTTGGTGCTGGCTACGCTGACTGTGGACAGTGTGGTCAGTATGATGGCAGCACAGTCTACGGGTCATACACAGAACACGGCACAATGCAGCCCAAGATACAGTGCACTTCAGGCCCGCTTCCCCTGACTACTTCTATGAATTTGTCAAATAACGGCTCTTAGTTTTCCTCAACATAAAAGCAATTAAACAATATTTGAGGAAAGGCCCCTTGGAAAATGTTGTGATTTCAACCCCTAAGATTATTTTTGATCCTCAGATACTCTGAAGAAGGGTTTTTTGAGGAAACAGGACAGTCAGGCTACAATGGTGAGTACAGGCTCTGTTATTTCATCTGTTGTTCTATCTGGACAGTGACAAGGCTCTGTGTGTGTAAGTGTGTGTGTGTGTGTGTGTGTGTGAGTGCTTGTGTGTTTATGTACACGCACATGCGTATGCATGCATAAAAATATGGGCTGCCTTTTAACTGTCTGCAAAACAACCATTGGTCACAAGGCAGTCCGGGAGGTCCAAAAGATAGAGTAAATGTTGGCTCAGAGCTGACAGGCTGACTAATACTCAAAGATTATCTTCTGTTAGTGATTGCTCAGCCAACAGCCAGTGCTATGGGAAAACAGCTCTGTAAGATGTATGGGAGTGCACACCCCCACGTGCCCACTATTTGACAGAGGATTGTGTACATGGCTATGTCATACAGGGTGCAGGTTAATGACAGGTGACTGTTTATGTCTCTCTAAATCAAAATATGAATGTGGCTTCTGAGGTCATATGTGTATAGCTGGGGGGAGGGTTTGCAATCGTGATGTCTGATGCGGTTACGTGGTGGCAGGTGTGCATATATGCAGATGTGTGTGTGTGCGTGTGTGTATACAAGCCTATTTTCTGTGAGCTTTGTTTGCCTTATTTGACAGGATGCCTCAGCCATGGAACCAGCTTTGAAGATGACTTGACCCTAGGAGCAGAGGGTAGGTGGCCAGCTCTCTGATGTTAGAATCAAGGGAAGAGGCTACGCATGAGATTGACTAAGGATAGAATGGAGGAAGAACCATTAGAAACGACAAATAGTCAATAGGAGAAAGACAAACAGTATATGGTCTCATTCATTTGGGGAATATAAATAATAGTGAAAAGGAATATAAGGGAAGGGAGAAGAAATGTGTGGGAAATATCAGAAAGGGAGACAGAACATGAGAGACTCCTAACTCTGGGAAATGAACTAGGGGTGGTGGAAGGGGAGGAGGGCGGGGGGTAGGGGTGAATGGGTGACAGGCACTGAGGGGGGCACTTGGCGGGATGAGCACTGGGTGTTATTCTGTATGTTGGTAAATTGAACACCAATAAAAAATAAATTTATTATAAAAAAATAGAAATGACAAATACCCACCATTTGCTTCGACGTGGATGGAACTGGAGGGTATTATGCTGAGTGAAATAAGTCAATCGGAGAAGGACAAACATTATATGGTCTCATTCATTTGGGGAATATAAATAATAGTGAGAGGGAATAAAGGGGAAAGGAGAAAAAATAAGTGGGAAATATCAGAAAGGGAGACAGAACATGGAAGACTCCTAACTCTGAGAAATGAACTAGGGGTAGTGGAAGGGGAGGAGGGCGGGGGGTGGGGGTGACTGGGAGGCGGGCACTGAGGTGGGCACTTGGTGGGATGAGCACTGGGTGTTATTCTGTATGTTGGCAAATTGAACACCAATAAAAAATAAATTTATTATTAAAAATAATAAAGATAATAAAAATTAAATAATAAAATAAAATAAATAAAATAAAGGAAGGGAAGAACCGTAGAAAGAAGCAACCCATTCCCCGCAGTCATACCTGTAGGGAATGAGCAGCCTCATCATGATCTAACGTAGAGCCCATAAAGCTTCATGAGCCCAGGAACACTTCCTCACCAGCCTGACGTGACATCCACCAGTCCATCATTAGGGCTCTCATCTGGCCCCTGGGAAGACAATATAGAAAATCACCAACTCCAATTAAAAATATATATATATTATTTACATAAAATAAATAATAATATTAAAATATTAAAATATTATTTTATACTTTATATTTTTATACTTTATATTTTATTTATAATTTGTGTTTTGGAGGTTTTTTTTGTTGCCAATTCATTTTTTTAAAAAATAAAAGGAACTGAGTGAGGCTGGCTGCAAATGTTCAGCTTCCTGTCTGACCACAGGGCCCCGTGGGATATAATATTTTGATCTTTATCCAAACATCACCAAGCAGCCATTGAAATCATTTTTATCAGAGTACTGATTTTATCACACATAAAATTTAACCTGATCTCCAAGCTGACACCTAGGTTATGCTCCAGTAAAGAATCTTTGTCATAAAAAAAAAGAAAGACAGAAAGAAAATCACCACAATATTGGCTGCCCAGACATCTCTGAAGCTGTTGTCTGTATAGGAAGCCCAAAGCAGCTTGAACACTGGGCGTAAGCAGGAGACCACACTGCAAGAAGAGAAGAGCTTGAATGAAGGATGGAGATATAGCAATGGACCAGTGTCTCCTGAGACCTGTGGAGGATTACGCTGTGAGGCAGGAACTCCAGCCTAGAAGGCTGGATGATGTCCTCCTCCTCAGGACAGAGAAACTCTCGCCTCAACACCTGACACAGTTTATAAGTTCAGAGGCTCAGGGCCTCTTGTTCTCTGCTGTACCTGCCTCCTTCTAGATGGACGTTGGGTGAACTGCAGATACTCCCACAAAGAGCAGAGCTCCTGGGGTTCAGCTAGCCTGTAGTGGTGGCAGACTGCAGTGAGGAGGGTTGAGTTTTACATCCAGAGAGGCAGCTGAGATGATTTCCATTTCCCCTTCTAACTTTCTCTTTGCCTTTCTCTTCCTTGTCCAGCCACCCTACTGGCCGCCAATGGCAAAGTCTTCTCCAGGTAAGCGTTAGGTTTACACAGACTGCCTGGTGTCGTCTTCAGGAGCTACTGAACTGGTGTAGGTGTACTGAACTGGTGAGAGTCAAAGAGATGAAAGATAAAGAGCTCAAGAGTCACAAGAGAAAGTGAGATTTTCCAACCAGGAATGAGGCCCTAGACTGAGTTTTCCCAGTAGATGGTAGAAGGTACACAGAAGACTATGTCTTGGATCCCGGGCACAGAATGCTCACAAGCTTACTATGACATCAACTCTGATCCCTGTAGGAGCTTCCTGGAGACAGCCCGGCCCTGCCAGCTACTCGATCTTGGCTGCAGTTTGGCTTCCAGCAGCATGACTGGTGGGACCAACAAGACTAGTTCAAGGTAGGTGCTGGGTTTGGTAGGGGTGTAAGGGTGGGGAAGATGAGAGGCAGAAGAGAATGGAACCAAGAACAATTGCCCAATTTTTCTGGGATAACTTACTGGGGGCTTTATGCACTCACATACTTGAGAAGTATGACTGTTTGCTTCAAGAACACTGGGAGATGCAGAAGGACTTACTGCTCTGAGCTGGATGCTCTGTAACATAGACGTGACCTTGTACACCAGGAGGTGAAGCATGGGTGTCACCACAGTTCCTGGACTTATGGGAAGTACTCAATAAACAAACAATAAATGTTTTGATTGATTGATTGATTGATTGATTGTCTAATTCACTCAGGCAATTCTCTGTCCCCAAATGCAGGCCAGGTAATGACTACATGGAAACTGAAAAGATGAAGCAAAGTGCTTGCCCTTAGGAGCTTAATAATCAGGGTGAACAAAAAGCACACACAAGTTTAAAGGAAGGTGGAAAGTGATGAAAACTAAGGTAGTATAATAAAAAAAGTACTTGGAATTTGGTGTCAAAGTATGAATTTGAGACCTAGTTCTCAGATTTATCAGCCATGTAGCTATCTATAGTGGTTTGTCCTCACTGAGCCACAGCCCTGGCCACATCCCACTTCAATTAAGTCAGAATCTCTAGAGATGAGGCTCAGATATCTGCACGTTTTCATTGAAGCATACTTGACATGCCATGTTTCACTCCTTTCAAGGGTACAACATAGTGATTGGACAACTGTATACATTATGCTATGGTCACCGCGATAAGGGTAGTCACCATCTGTCACCATACAATGTTGTTACAGTATTACTGACTATATCTCCTATCCTGTACCTCTCATCCCCATGACTTATTTATATGGAGTGGGTAGTTATTGAGCTCTCATGTCACCCGGCTTGGTGGTACACAGATTTGGATGTAGATACATGTGAGAGCAATACCAAGAGAGTGATCTGTAGTGCAAGGCTGCTGTCCTGAAAACAGCGCTACAAAGGGGTCTACCCTTCAAAATCAGGGTTTTTTTTTTTTTTAAAGATTTTATTTATTTATTCATGAGAGACACACAGAGAGAGGCAAAGACACAGGCCAAGGGAGAAGCAGGCTCCATGCACGGAGTCTGACGTGGGACTCCATCCTGGGACCCCAGGACCAAGCCCCGGACCAAAGGCAGACGCTAAACCACTGAGCCTCCCAGGGATCCCCTCAAAATTTGGTTTTGAACATACCTACATTGGTTAATTTTTACCTTCAGGGTAAAAATAAAGAGTTTTGTGTTTCTTACACACTTCCTACCTAGTTGTCCCACGCAACCATTAGGTGGGGACAAAAGCCAGCCAAACCATGGTGTGTGCAGGTGGGAAGCAATAAGTTAATAACAGAACCACAAGATTGCTTTAAATCTAGAATGCTTTTGATTTTTTATATCCCTCTCATAGCAAATTTTCATTCATCAGTAATGATGTGGAAAGTATTCCGATAGGGGCGCCTGGAGGGCTCAGTTGGGTAAGCGTCTGCCTTCTGCTCAGCTCATGATCCTTGGGTCCTGGGATCCAGCCCTGCATGAGGCTCTCTTCTCAGGGAGAGTCTGCTTCTCCCTCTCCCTCCACCTCTCTTCCTCCTTGTGCTCTCGCTTGCTCGCTCTCTGTCTCTCTCTCAAGCAAATAAACTAAATTTTTCTAAAAATTAAAATAGTATGATAGACTCTAATTCAATTTCTAAACCAGGCCTGGACCGTAATTCCCATGTTTCAGACATGAAAATGTGGGTTCACAGAGTGAAAGCTTTTCTCCAAGTCAGCATGGAAAGTAGATCAGAAAGGTAGTTCAGTCTCCGGACAATTTTATTAAATCCTCTGGATGATCTCTCTCTCTCTCTCTCTCTCTCTCTCTCTCTCTCTCATAAATAAACAAATAAATCTTTTAAATAAATAAATAAATAAATCCTCTGGATGACTCTGTAACTCCAAGTTGCCCCTATTTATCAAACTCCCTCTTTTCAGCATCTCTGAGATTCTGGACAAGGTGCAAGAAGACGCAGAGGATGTCCTCTTCAGTCTGGGCTTTGGCCAAGAGGACCACAAGGACACTTCGCGGATTCCTGCCCGATTTTTCACCACCCCCTCTCAGGCCAAAGGCATTGATTTCCAGCTCTTCCTGAAGTCCCAGGTGCGGAGGATTGAGATGGAGGACCCTTGCCTCATGCTGGCCAGTGAGTGTTCCCATAGATCTCTATTTCTCTGCCATTCATGAACAGGGGTCGGTGGCTCCAGATCCTACTTTCTCTTGGTCAGTTTCACTCTACACTTTGTCTCCTGTGTCTATTTCCTGGCATCTTGTTTTCAGTAAAGATGGAGAACTTTGATGTCTGCTTCTCTCTCTTAAAGAAATAATCATCAAGAGACCCCGTACCACTATTGCTTTCTTAGGCCTTCTCCCCTTTAGTTGAATCAAATGTGAACAGTGTCTTTAAATCTTATACCTGCTTTTACTTCTCATTTGGAGCAACAGAATGTTCCCCACTTACAGCCACTGTATTAAAATCATTTCCTTTTAGGGCAGCTGTTCTCAAAGTTAAATATATTCAATTGTCCATAGACTTTATAAAATACTCATATTCACAGGCTACTTTTTTTACATGGGGGAAAAGGCTCAGAAGTATTTACTTTAAACACACACACAGGATTCTTATTTGTAATCCTTAGACCACATCCAACAAACAACTACTTAAGCTGTCCTGATTCCATACTAAGGAAAGATATGAAAGGGTTTCTCTAGCTCGATGAGAAATCAAATATTCTCTATGTTAGAATACATTTCAAACTATAGTCTGCTGCATCCCCAACATTGTGTTCCTGATAGTTTGTTTCAGATTCTTTGCATCAGATTCAACTTAAAATAAGCTTGGCAAAACTGCACTCCTGAGCTCTACCTGCCGTAACAAAGATTTTGAGTTGGAGGATTTCCACGACCTTAGATGATTCTTAGGCACACTAAAATTAGAGTGTAATTGATTGAATTCATTTTATGTGCCAGGTACAAAATTAGGTGTTAAATTTTGTATGAACAGACTAGACAAGAGAAACATGATTCTTGCCTTTTGGAAGCTCACAGTTTTTTAAGAGATGAAAAGCACTTATCATAGTGCTTTTCAAACATGGGTGTGCATATGAATTATCAGAGGATATGGTTAAAATGCTCAAGATACAGTCTAAGATTCTATATTTATAACAAGTTCCCAAGCAGTGCCAATGTTTTTAGAGTAGGGACCATATTGTGTGATGCAAGGTCTAATAGAATGATAAAGTCATGAGTGTGAGCCCCACATGGGGCATAGAGTTTACTTAAAAAAAAAAAAAAAAGTGACATCAAAATTTCTGTACCCTAGTCCATTGGCTAGTAATTGACATTATTTCAATTTGTTATTACTCAGAAGCCTTCTAGGACCCTAAAGCTTTGTTACTAAGAAAATGAGGTTGGTTTTGTCCTTTTTGGGGTCATGTCTATCATCTAAAGCAAACAGCAGTAGAAGCCATAGTTTAGAATATAATGACAACCGAAAAGATATGTTAAATCAAGAAGTAGAAAAGTTCCTCATCCCATATGGAATTAATTTTTGGACTGAAGGAAAATGTCTATTCAGGATGGGGAGTCAAGGAGTCAAGAAAGGGGATCCTGGGTGTGAGAACCTAAATTGGAGAAACACTGGTGGGGAAAATGACATCTTCTTCCCGAATTTTGAGCCTTAGAAAGGCTATTGAAGGAAGAGATACAAGAGGTAATTTACCGATGGTCCTCAGATTCACCATCTTCAACCTTTGTGTCCAGGCAGGTTTAAGCAAGTGCAAACACTTGCTGTCACTGCTGACGCCTTCTTCTGTCTCTACTCCTATGTGTCTAAGACACCTGTCCAAAAGTTCACACCATCCCACATGTTCTGGAATTACAACCCAACCGATGTGCCATCTATCAGGATTCTGGCTCCAGAATCTGAACCTCACTCACCCAGAGAACGCCTCCGGAAAGCCATATCCAAGATGTGCCTGTATACAAGCCCCAGAGATCGACTGTCACCACTCCATAATATACCCAAAAGGAACAGTTTGGACCAAGTGGTATGGGAAGTAATGGACAGAGTGAAAGGAGAGAAGCTGGTCTTCCAGCAAGACCCTGGATTTGGGCCAGGCTCAGAGGAAGATCTTGTGCCCTTTGTCAGGGAAACAAACCTGCCCACTTCTTCTGGTCCGTGTACCTTTTGCCCGAAAGAGGGGATGTCCACAATGCAAGCACTATCACAGACTCTGGATCCTAAACCAGAGGCAACCTGTTGCACACATTCTCTGCCCAGAGCAGATCTACAGTGGAGCACAGACCCTGCACAGGTAAAGAGAGAGCTTTGGGGTCTACAGGCCACCAATAAGGAAGTCCATAGAGCCAACGATGAGACTTTCTGGGAAAGAAAGAGCAGAGCAAGAAAGAGCTTGTTTCAAAAGAATCCCATGGACAGGACGGTTAAGTCATTGGACCTGTCCATCAACCAGCAGAGCGAAGAGCAACCAGCCCTGTACCGGTCTCTAACCCCGCAGCTGCAGGACACTTGTGACTTGGAGGAGGTGAGTGGGTAGGGGGTGAGAGAGAGACTGGCAGAGAAAGATTCTGGATTTTTGCCTTTGGGTAAAGGGAATCCAGGCTCCTTGTCCTTACCAGATATAACAATTCTCGAATTACATTAAGAAACCTTTGGGAACAGATTAGTAGAGATGGAGAAAGATAAATAGACTTGATTTCTTAATAGCATCCAGCTTTTCAGAGCTTTTCCATTTCCTCATCCGAGCTGATCTTCATTGGAGTTCCTCATCACACCTGGCTCTGTCATTTATGGGATCCACACAAGAGTACGAATAGAGGTTGGTTATACACCATGCGAAATGCTATTGAATAAAATATGGTCTCTTCCACCTTAATGAATATGTAGCCATAAAGGAAGCCCAGGAAGCCCAGGTTCAAATTTAATATTCTCAGACTCTTAAGACTTCTGTGCAAGAACATGGCAGCGTGAGCAGAGCCACTCCCCGGCTCTGGCTTGTCCTCTTCTCTTCCCATGCCCAGATCTGCCCTAAGCCATAAAGGACTTTGCACAGAAGTGTGTGAGCACCTGGCCTGCATATCCAAAAGCCACACACCCTCTACCCACACAAATAGCCTCCTACTGGTCATCAGTCATGCCTGAGGGTGCATACACTGGTAGAGAGGTTAACCCTTTAAGACAAAAGACACCAAACAAAACCAGTGCAATTGTCTGAGGCAGACTTAGAAGCATCTCAGCAGCGTATTTGGGTATCCTGTGTAACCAGAGCATGTTCTAGAAGGGGTAGTGCAGGGTCCAGGTGTGAACATTCTGTTGGCCCACCCGCTCTTCATCCTGTGGACTCTCGAGATTCCTCTGATCTGGGACTATTTGCAGTACTGCCATCAAGTGCTGAGCTCTCTTACAAAAAGATCTCAGATCCTTGCCACCAAGAGAAGCTGTGACGATTTATAATATTGTTTACATACATGTCACCTACCACTGGGCATGGAGCTGCACCTCAGCTCCTGACTTCCTCACTACCACACATTCCTGCTGCAAGAGAAGAAGCCGAGTCTCCCAAGTACACTCAGCCTCTTTCCCCTACAGCCACCTGCCCTCTGAGACCTTTCCCCACTGGCCCTGAGTTCTGCTGGGATCTTGGTTACAGGTGCACAGCCACGGTGAGAAGGAAGAGCTGCTGGCCCGATGCTCCCAGACACCTCCACCTGCACCAGACTTCTGCTAACAAAGACTCAAAAAGTAAGTAGGTCTCTCTCTCCTTTCTTTCTCTCCCCCTCCCACCCTCCTTCAGGCAGTGATTCTCAAACCTGGCTACATATTGTATTTGTCCAGGAAGATTTTTTAAAATACCCACAACCAAGTGCCCCCTCATCCTGTGATTCTGATTTAATTGATATGGCATGGAAAGTGCCTGATTTTTTTGTTGTTGTTGTTTTTGAGCCCCTCAGGTATTTCTATTATGGCTGGTTAGATACTTCTCTAGATTAGTGGTTCTCGGACATTAGCATCACCCGGAGGGTTTGTTAAAATGCAGATGTCTGGGCCCCAAATCCCAGTTTCTGATTGAGAAACCCTCCACAGGGCCCAAGAATTTGCTTTTCTAACAAGTTCCCAAGTGATACTGATGCTGCTGGCCTGGCAATCACAGTCTGAGAAGTGTTCTAGGGTCAATTCTGTATTGCCTTAATATTCGGAGTGTAGCCTGCAGACCAGCAGCATTAGCATCACTTGGGATTTTTTTAGAAATGTGGAATCCCAGACCACACACCAGAATTAAGGTATCACAATTTTATCAAGATCTTTGGGTGATTTATTTGCATGCTGAAGTTTGAGAAGCACTGCTATAGTTTTTTAACAGGTGAGAACCAACCATAAAGAGCTTCATCCCAGCTCCTGCTTATAGAGACATTCTAATCAGCCTACATCACCACATGGGGAAAACCCCAGGTATCTCACAGCCATGTTCCCTTAGGCTCTGAGTTTCTTCCTGCAGTGAGGGTCTGATGTCCTTCGCTCTCCTTTCCTTGTTAATTAAGGAAGGACAGTGAATGTCACATAGGTGGTTACTGCAGCTAAAATGTCTTTCCATACAACTTTTGTGCATTATATCAGAGGTATCCCTTATGCCCTCGGATATTTTGGCTGAAGATTTATTATTTAAACTAAGTATAAATGCAGCTTCTGTAGTTTTTGTCACCTATCCCCTAGTACCACAGAGAAGATGGCATCAGGAGTAAATGAACGATTGAATGAATGAATGAATAAATAAATGCTTTTTCCAAGATAGTAGAAATTGATATCCTTCTTGAATCAAGTCAATGAGTCTTGCTTAGAATTCCCTCAATTTCAAATGTCTTAGTTTACCATACTTCCTGGACCGATAGTTATTTTGGGTGAATACTCGAAAGTTGCAGTGTTACTTTTCCAGAATCTCAAAGATCTTTACAATTCTAACTCTTTTAATCTTCATTCTCAGTGATTTTAGGGCCTTAGTCACTCTTCTTTCTTTTCTTTTTAAAGATTTTATTTATTTATTCATGAGAGACACAGAGAGAGAGAGAGGCAGAGACACAGGCAGAGGGAGAAGCAGGCTCCCTACGGGGAGCCCAACGTGGGACTCGATCCCGGGACCCCAGGGTCACGCCCTGGTGCTAAACAGCTGAACCACCCAGGGACCCCCTCCCTTCTTTCCCTTTTACTCATTGCTTTCATCTCCAGGTATATAAATTATATGTATCCAGTAGTCACTTACAAAAAAGCTAAATATCAGAAGGCAGCAGTATCTTTTATACAGTTGGGTAAAGTTTAGGATTAAGAATCAGGTGGCCCGGGTGGCTCAGTGGTTATTTATATTATACATATAATAATTATATAATTATATAATATATATATGGACTAGGCATTTATGTAGATTTTAACACCTTACAGGGAATGTGTCAGAGTAATATAACATATCATCATAGTAACAATGATGTTGCCGCGGCTGCTGCTGACTTTAGAAAAGGTAATCATGGGCATAAAATATTTAGAACAGTGATTCTCAATCCTACAAGTTTTTTTAGTTGCTATTTCCTAGACTTCAACCTATAGATTTAAATGCAAATCTCTAGGGTTTGGGCTTGGGCATCATTTGTTGTTGTTTTTTTTTTTAAGATTTATTTATTTGTTTTTTTTAATATTTATTTATTTATTTATTTATTTATTTATTTATTTATTTATTTATTTATGAATGATAGACAGAAGCAGGCTCCATGCCTGGAGCCTGACGTGGGACTCGATCCCGAGACTCCAGGATTGCACCCTGAAGGTGGTCAAGCCCTAGGCCCAAGGCAGACGCTCAACCGCTGAGCCACCCAGGGATCCCCATCATTTGTTATTCTTCTCTTAAAACTTTCGTATTGCTGCACAGCAAGCCATCCAAAATGCAGTGGTTAAAAGCAAAAGTTGTTTCTTTTTTGTCACTATTTTGTGGGTTTATGAGAAGGTTCTTCTGCTTGTCTCACTTGGGCTCAATTACGCAGCGGTTTTTGGTTATTTGGCTGGCCTGGACTGAAAGGTAAAAAATGGGCTCCCCCACATGTCTGGGACCTTGGTGTTGACTGTCAGGGGGCACGCCGTCCGTGTGCTGAGTCATTCTTTGGCAGGCTAGCTGATGGGTTGTCTTTCTTATGTGGATGTTCAGCTAAAACTGAAATTGCAACACTTCTTTTTGTGGGTGTGTTGCAAGTTTCACCATGTCCCCTCTACTACATTCCTGGTTAAATCAAATCACAAGGCCAACCGAGGCTCCAAGGGAAGGAAAACAGACTACTCTTTAACAAGCATGGCAAGGTCCCATTGCAAAAAGGCATGTGGAGTGGGAAGGTTGCCATCTTTATAAACAGTCCATCACATGGACTCCACTGAATCATGAGGGTTGAGAATAACTGCTTCAATCAAAGGGCTTTACCCTCATATGTCAAAGATGCGTTGAGGGTAAGCTTTCATGCTACAGCTCATTCATACTCAGCCACGGCATAAGAATTTGAAAAGGAAATTAACTGGTAGGCTTACCAATTTAAAATAGAAAATGTGGAGTATATGCTCCACAGTTAGGTTTCTTTGCCAATAACTTCATTTACTCTAAAATGCGAAGCGTCGCTCGAGTGTTATTTGTCCAGCAGATGTCAGCCTCGCACAAGATAATGCCAAGATGTCCGCCAGAGGAAGCTGGGTCCTTCAGTGAAGGAAAGATTAGAACTGAATTTCCAGGGAGAAAGTATTGCTAGGAGCTACACATTTCGGATAAGGAGCTAGATTCCACCTTCTGCCAGGGTCATGAGGCCTCATTACAGCACAAGACGTTGCGGTTAGAAATGCTGTACCTCACTTTTTCTAAGGCATGCAATTTTCCACATTTTAATATCTCTAACAATTGGCAATATCATCCAATGTCTCTATTTTTCCCCCTCCTTAGTGAAATGTAAGATAATTGAGCCTTACAAAAGATGATTTATCAGATTGGATGAAACACAGTAACTCCCATGAGGAAATGATTTTGCGGATTTCCCTTCTGTGATTCACCAGAAGACTAAGAGATCTCTTCTTCACTGACAGTCTTTGACTCAGGCAGGGGGTCACCGTGAGTTCCCAAATCTTCCATACACTTCTTTAATTATCTTTTCTTGCAAAGCTATGAATTATCTCTCTTGATGCACTCCTGTTTCATCCTTTAAGACATCACAGAATGGGGGGATCCCTGTGAAAGCACCTGAGATTAAACACTATGTGATAAATATGGAAAAGGGGAAAGTCACTCACTACCATCAAAGGCAGAGTGAGCTGGGGCAGTTCCTCAGATCGAATGAGAGAGAAGTCCTCCTCCAGGGTCTGTAATTACCTCCAGGGATTAATGATCTCCCAGAAGCTGTGTATCAAGCCCCAAGTGTTCACCTACTACTTGTCATCAGGCATGAGAGGGGTGTGAGCAAGGGTTGGAAGGGGTAGCAGCACCCAGCCAGCCATGGGGTCCAGCTGTATAGTCCTCACCGTTGCACAAAGAGACTCAAAGAAACAAAGGGAGTTGAAATCCAGCTCTGCTGTGCTTATCACCCAAAACCTCAAGGGTCTTCATCTTCTAAAAGGGTGTTCCTTTTCCTTTCTAGCTAATTTACATAAGGTAAGTGCTTTTCTGTAGTTACCCCAAGGGGACCTTCCGTTAAAAGAGGATCTCCTCCCCGGCTATCAGTTTTCTTCCCTTCCACCCTCTCATTTAGTCTCTGCCAGAGAAGAAGTCTTAATCTTCCTCCCAAATCCTCATCATTCCTCACAATTTGTACCACACTCAACAATGTCAAATGCAGAGCCCGTTCTATTAGTGTCCCATTGCTGAAATTGAAGCTGTTTGACCTTTATCAAATTTATGAGGCAGGGCCAAGGTTTTTTTATTTTTTATTTTTTCTTGGAGTTCAGTTTGCCAACATATAGCATAACACCCAGTGCTCATCCCATCAAGTGTCCCCCTCAGTGCCTGCCACCCAGTCACCCCAACCCCTGCCCTCCTCCCCTTCCACCACCCTTAGTTCGTTTCCCAGGGTTAGGAGTCTCTCATGTGCTGTCTCCCTCTCTGATATTTCCTACTCATTTTTTCTCCTTTCCCCTTTATTCCCTTTCACTATTTTTTATATTCCTCAAATAAATGAGACCATATAATGTTTGTCCTTCACCGATTGACTTATTTCACTCAGCATAACACCCTCCAGTACCATCCACGTCTAAGCAAATGGTGGGTATTTGTCGCTTCTAATGGCTGAGGAATATTCCATTGTATACATAGACCACAGCTTCTCTATCCATCATCTTTCGATGGACACTGAGGCTCCTTCCACAGTTTGGCTGTTGTGGACATTGCTGCTATACACATCGGGGTGCAGGTGTCCCGGCGTTTCACTGCATCTGGATCTTTGGGGTAAATCCCCAGTAATGCAGTTGCTGGGTTGCAGGGCAGGTCTATTTTTACCTCTTTGAGGAACCTCCACACAGTTTTGCAGAGCGGCTGCACCAGTTCACATTCCCACCAACAGTGCAGGAGGGTCCCCCTTTCTCCACATCCTCCCCAACATTTGTGGTTTTCCGTCTTGTTAATGTTCCCCATTCTCACTGGTGTGAGGTAGGATCTCATTGTGGTTTTGATTTGTATTTCCCTGATGGCCAGTGATGCAGAGCATTTTCTCATGTGCATGTTCGCCATGTCTGTGAGATTTCTGTTCATGTCTTCTGCCCATTTCATGATTGGATTGTTGGTTTCTTTGCTTTTTGATGCTGTTTGTTTCTTTTGCCAGATCTGAGGTGGCACAGGCTAACATATATCCTATTTGCAAAGTGATCATATCTAGAGGTAGGAGTTGGATTTTATGGACAACTCTGCTGGTGGCAGTGCAGGGGGAGGACAGCCAGGATTATGTGGGGAGGCTGGTGCAGAGCATAGGATAAAGAAGGGAACTAGTCTTAAATGGTCCCAAATAGCCCGTAATTCAAAGCTGTCAGGTAATTCAAAGTTCCATGTAGTGGAACTTACATGCCACAGGGACATAGAAAAATGGACTTCCCAGAGTATGACATGTCCAGATGAATCTGGACACATGAGTAAAAGTCAAACAGGGGAAGAATGGTGGGGCAAAGTAGAAGAAGCAATAAGACACTGATATACTAAAGGTAGTAGAGATAAGCATGTTCAAAGGCAGAGAGAAATGGAATATCATAAAACCTTCAGAAACTACACCTTGTGCCATTTGGGAGAAAGCAGATATGTGGGAGATAAAAATTAAGCATAGGAAAGATAAATAGAAATTAGATATGAGCACTGGGTGTTATTCTATATGTTGGCAAATTGAACACCAATAAAAGATAAATTTATATAAAAAAAGGCATACAGGAGTAAAATTTAAAAAAAAGAAATTAGGTATGAAACAAATGTCTTCAATGTTATTTTAAGTGTTTTGATTTAGTCTAGAAAGATAAAGAGCCACTTAGAAATGTACAAAAGAAGTTATATGATTAGATTTGTCTTTTAGAAAGCTCTTTCTGGAGGAAATATAGGAAATGGATGGAATAAGGAACCAGTGTAGAAAGAAAAATCATTTAAAAGCCTACCACAAAAGACAAAGGAGAAATGTGACCACCAGAAGTAAGACGAGCATACTAGGAATGGAGAGGAAGTGTGACACCCTGAGATATTTAATATGCCCAATGGCTAAATCGAGGACCGATCAGACTTATGTTTGAGGGGTGGAGGGAGGAAAAGAAAAAAAAAAAAAAACATTGGGAAATTTCCAGGTTTCTTCTTGAATGACTAAGTGAATATTGAGTCCTTTTATTAAGAACGATATACAGTAGAAATAGCAAGTTAAAAGCAAATATTTTAAAGTATAATTTTCAAAAAGGCAAAATAATGACTTGTGTTAATATAAGACAAACATATTCAAAAAGATTTTACTCAACTCATCAATTAATAAGAATTCCAATAATGGGGGATCCCTGGGTGGCTCAGCGGTTTAGTGCCTGCCTTCGGCCCAGGGCGTGATCCTGGAGACCCGGGATCGAGTCCCACGTCGGGCTCCCTGCACGGAGTCTGCTTCTCCCTCTGCCTCTGTGTGTGTGTGTGTGTCTTTTGTGAATAAATAAATAAAACCTTATAAAAAAAGAATTCCAATAATGTATTTGAATTGGTCCAAAGAGTATTTGAGAAGTTAGTTATAAACAGACACCTGAGTCAGCTACAAAACTAGTCACCAGCAGCAACAGCATCGACTCTCATCTCTGAGATGATCGTTTACACCAGAAATAAAGTACTTGCATCTCTACTCAACATCAATTTGTGAGGTGACCCCTGCCCAACAAAGTAGTAAAATAGCCTTGGAAAGAGAAACTCTCGCACTGCTCCCAGTTACCAAAATATGGTCATCTTGTTTGTCTATTTTCAAGTCTAAAATAATCTGATGAGTTAAGATTGAGATATGATGAGTTGGAGGCGGTTCTGAAATACTAAAAATAGAGAAGTCCCTGAGGCAGCTGGGTATACGAGCTTGAGGATAGAGTTTGTTGGAATTCAAGGCTTCCTTATAACAGGTGAAGACTTGAGAAATAGCAGTTCACTTAGGGAAAGTATGCAGAGTCAGAAGTTCAAGTGTAAAAGGAACCCTTAGAAACAGCAATATTTAAAAATCAATCAAATACAAGATGTTCACAAAAGAGTAGCTATAGGGGTTGGAAAAAGAAAGTTTCAAATAGAAGCCAAGTGTGACATGGTTCAAGAAGGAGGGTATATTCTCCAGTAACAAACGTCATAAAATATCCAGCAGGAAGGAGAATGCACGGATATCACTGGATTTGCAACTACACAATGATTAGAAATATCAATAAGAATAACACCCAGTGCTCATCCCGTCAAGTGCCCACCTCAGTGTTATTCTATATGTTGGCAAATTGAACACCAATAAAAAAAATAAATTTATAAAAAAAAGAAAGAAATATCAATAAGAATATTTCTATTTATATGACAGGGATTTAAAATAGTAACGTGAAAACTAAGAAGTTATGCAAATAAAGTAGATAAAGGAATCAAGAGACTCTAAAGAGTGTTCTGTTTTTTTTTTTTTCTAGGATGGGAAAGGTTTAAGCATATATATTTGCTGAAGGGGAGGAATCAATAGGGTGGGGGTGGTCATGGTTCAGGAAGGATGAGAGAATGATGCTGTGAGGTCATTGGAAAATTGGAATGAGTTGAGATCCAATCACTTTTAAAAACTTAATTTAAAAATATACATAAAGTCACTGATTCATTAGTTTTCTATAATACCCAGGGCTCATTATATCATGTGCCCTCCTAATAGGTAAGAGGTTTCTTTTTGGGGTGATAGAAATATTCTGGAGTTGATGGCTGCATAATTCCATGAATCTACTAAAAACAATTGTACACTTTTTAAGGGATTTTAAAGGTGAATTTGATGGTATGTAAATTATAGCTCAATAAAGCTGTTATATTAAAAAGGAAAAATATATGTATATACACATAAAGTGCTTTTGGAGGGTTTAGCCGTGAAGCATACGTACAAATCTTTATCTGAGATTAGAGGAAAGGAAAACGGACAAGTGTGAACACAGTTACATTGGACATCTGGAGAAGTCAAGACATTTCTGCCTAAAAAAAAAAAAAAAAAAGACATTTCTGCCTATCGGTCTCTCTCTTTTTGCTAAAAAAAAAAGGTCACCCCTAAACAGTGTGAGACAGGGAATTTGAAGACAACAGTAAAGGCTTGAGGTTGTTACTATGAAAAATAAATAATGAGAAATGTTTATTATAGAAACACGTATTAATAGTTGAATAAATGTATAATATTAGGGCTCAGCTCAAGGCACAGAATATGGATTTGTAGGGATTTAATAATTTTCTCCAGGGGCACCTGGGTGGCTCCGTTGGTTAAGTGTCTGCCTTCGGCCCAGGTCATGATCTCGGGGCCTCGGGTCGGGCCCTGCTCGGCGTGGAGCCTGCGTCTCCCTCTCCCTCTGCTCCTTCCCTGGCTCACGCGTGTGCTCGCTCCCTCTCTCCCTCTCCCTCTCAAATGAAGAAATAAATACAATCTGTTTAAAAATAATCGTTTTCTCCAGCAGTGTTCAGTGATCCACATAAACGAATAAGGATAGAAGTATTGCTTTCTAAGGATAAAAAGATAAGAAGTGAACCCTTCCAGGGTCCGCACTTCACGGCGGGCAGAACAGAAAGTCACATGAGGGTTTCTGTTGTTGCTGCTGCTGCCAATCCCCCTGAGTGTGGCTTGCACTAGCGAGAGACATTTCAACAGGTGGAGCAGGGACGCCTCTACCAACCCCAGTACCCAGAGTTGTCTCGAAAATGGATGATATGTTTCTTTTTATTCTCATTACAGGCTTTCCACGCCACCGTACGTGCTCTGAGAGCAGTGGCTTCGGAGAAGAGCCCAATGCCACGTCCTATTGCCCCCAAGACCCAGCTCCTGCTCCCCGGCCCCACAAACCCCTGAACACGGTAGGAGAAAGGCAGCAGGTGCATGGGAAGGAAGACCGGCCGGAGAGACCTGGAATCTCTGCCCTGAGCCTGTCGTAAACTGCATGCCCGGGGAAAGACCCGAGGCACGTCCCTTCATTCTTCTGTGCATTGGTTTCCCTACCATGTGGGTATTAGCATACACAAGATGGACCGTGGTGAACTAGACACGATTTTCTCCCAAGCTCTGATACTGCGTAGGGCAGTTAGAGGATTTAACGGTGGTCAACTTCGGAGAACAAGGAACAATATTGCTACTGGAATATTCTCAGACTTAAGCTAAATGAAGAAGGAGAAATCCCACCTTCAGGCTCTGAAACCTTGGTATACCTGGCACTGGGGCTCCCAGGAGCCTCTACGTATCCTCTGCATCTCGAATTAAATTCCAGGAAGTCTCCCACAACACCAGAGTCCTGTTTTTCTGGAAGCCTCTCTCTTATCCCAAATTTCTCCCTCGATGTCAAATTTTGCATCTTCATAGAAGATAAAAAAGATGAGTGGGGATCAGGGTTCCTCCTCTTGGCCATTGCAAAAAAAATCAGTATTTTCTGCTGGCAGAAAACAAAATACAAATAAACTTAACAACAACAACAACAAAAAAAAACGTTGTCGTGTTTTAAAAGAATTAGCAGTTGTGGTTTGGGTCATAGGGAAAATATTTTGTTGACAAACAGGCCTTGAGCACCTACAATACTGTACCAGGGGGATCCCTGGGTGGCGCAGTGGTTTGGCGCCTGCCTTTGGCCCAGGGCGTGATCCTGGAGACCCGGGATCGAATCCCACGTCGGGCTCCCGGTGCATGGAGCCTGCTTCTCCCTCTGCCTATGTCTCTGCCCCCCTCTCTCTCTCTCTCTCTGTATGACTATCATAAATAAAAAAAAAAAAAAATACTGTACCAGGCAGCACGTGTACAGAGCATCTTAGACCCGTTCTAAGTTTTTTGTAGACTAGGAGAGGTCTCACACGCACACACACTTCCAGTAATGTATTACTCAGCTGCCTAATAAGTTGCAAGATAGCAAAGACCAGAAGAGAGGGATTTGAGGGAAAGCATAACCACTAGTGTCAAAGAAAAAAATCATCTACCAGATAGGATGAGCGGGCAGAGGTTGATTTTATTCCAATAATATCGCCAACCGGAGGGGAGAAAGCACCGAGCGTTGACCAAGTCTGGTTGTCCAGCTTGGGAAGAACAAGGAACTAGAGAGTTTAGGAGCTGGGCTGGGGAGCTCTTAGACCCCGTGTTTGCTGACTGGCCTTATCTAGAGGAAAAGTAAGCTTCCTGGCATATTTTTCTTTTCTTTTCTTTTCTTTTCTTTTCTTTTCTTTTCTTTTCTTTTCTTTTTTTTAAGAATTTATGTATTTGACAGAGAGAGCACACAAGTAGGCCGAGCAGCAGGCAGAGGCAGCCCAGCAGGCAGGGCTGGATCCCAGGACCCCGCGACCACAACCTGGGCTGAAGGCAGACACTCCACCCCCTGAGCGCCCCCTGCCCCAGGAACCCCACTTTCTGGCCATTTTGTAAGACTAGGAGCTAAGGGCCCAGCTTAAGGTAGGCTCCTTCCCTTCACTGAACTTGGGAGATAAAGGCCTATGTTCTTTGATTAAATTTCAGAAAGATGATTCTCAGTTCCTAGAGAAACGCTTGCCTGGGTTGTAGAATTGGGATGAGGCTGGGAGAAGATTGGTAGCTCAAAGGGTCTGAGGAAGGACTTATAGTACATGCTTTTTAAATTAAATGCTGTAAGAAAGCAGAGGTCGGGGCCTAGCGTCGCTGGGGGTTGGGGGGAACCTGTGCAAACCGGGGTCCAGCTGAGGTGAACGTTGAGGCCATCTCGGCCATGAGAGAGAACACACGAATCTGACATTATTCCATGTGAAAGAGCCTGAGCAACAATATATCTGAACCCATCTCATCTCATGGAGGTTGGGTTGGCGTTGCAGGAAGGGGCAGCCGCCACGCTCAGCGTTGCCAGGTTCCTTACGGGGGAACTGAAGACCTGTGCAAAGTGTGTGTGGCTGGAGGTGCGCTCGCCTCCTGGGGCAGGATACGGCAGGACAACGTCCTCGGGTCCGTGACTCCTGGATCCACATAGACCGTCACTGAGGAGGGAAGAAAACAATGCATTTGCTTGCTGGCCCCTGCCTGGGCGGGTTCCCAAGACCTTGGCCAGTAACCAGAACCCTTTGGGTAACACTCATTACTGGTCTGGGGAACAGAGGCGCCCCTGCTCCTCTCTCGGCCTGGCTCTCTCCAGCACCTGCGGCGCTGCAGTCCTCCTGCTCCCAACCCAGGTACCAGGCGCCAAGCCCTCATCCCCACATCCCCCATCCACTCATCCCCTCATCGTGCATCCCAAATCCTCTCAGCCCCTCATCCCCACATCCCCTCGTCCCCGCATCCCTGCATCCCCACATCCCCGCATCCCCGTGATGGGACAGGGCTCCAGACCCATCGCAGCAACAGCACTGCTCACAGTCCCAAGGCCAATCTGCTATTCCCGCCTCTCCCATGTGGATGCGAGGACCGAGTGGGTGGCAGGGCGGGCGCCCACTTTAGGAAAAATGGATTGGAAGCGTACCGGGTTGGCGGTTAGGCAGGTGCAGGGGGTGCAGGGGGCACAGGCACCGTAATCTTAGTAAAGCTCCCAGAGCCATGCTCCCTTCCCTGCTATCATTTTTCTCCACAGAATTATACTATTTAGCATTCTAGGTTTATTTATATGATTTGTTTATTTCCTCTTTTTCCTGAAGACGTTGTAGCTCAAACTCTGAGCTGCTGGAAGAGCGGAGCTTTATGGTTTGCTCCTGGAGAGAAGGAAGGCTCCAAATGGAGAGCGGGCACAAAGAGGTGCAGGGGTCTCGGGGGTTGCCCTGGGAGGTTCCCTTCCCGGATTACATTTGGAAGAGGGTATATATCCTCTCCAAGGACAAAAGGCCCTGCAGGCGCCAGGAAGAAGGCCTTTCATTGGGGGGGGAGAGGGCGGGGGGACTAAGATGTGTGCTGAGGAGGGGTCACCGGGTCACTGCTTTTTGTGTTGTCAGAGCATAGAATCTGCACACTACCCAGCCAGGGGCCTGGTTTTCTGGGACAAAGAGCACTAGTCAGAGTACAGGGAGCCTCTAATCCTGAGGAGGGAGCACATCCAAGTGATGGCAGCTCCTTTAAGATTTGGAGCTTTGAGTCCCAGCCTGACCAGAGATAAATGCAGGAGAGCAGGAGACCGGGCTCTAAGCCCCTGAAGGGCCTCACTTCTGAGAGGGCTTCCTGAACAGAGGGAGGTGTGAGATTCCCCTGCCCAGGGAGTGAGATCTCATTGGACGCAGGCTAAACACTGCTGGACATCAGAGAGCAACACCGGCACCCTGCCCTTTGTGCATGGTAACTGCTTCTTTCTTTCTTTTTTTTTTTTTTTAATTACTGCAGCAGGATGGATCCTGAGACAGCACAGCAGGCCTCTGCCCCAGAGGAGCAACACAGGCAAGCTTCTTTATTCACCAAGTTTACTGGCCATTCAGTGTGTCCCATAGCATCCCCTTCAGTTTTGGTGGAAATAGGACCAGGTGGTTGTGGGTTTTTTCCTTTTATACTTTCTTTTCCTTCCTTCCTTCCTTCCTTCCTTCCTTCCTTCCTTCCTTCCTTCCTTCCTTTCTTTCTTCTTTTTTTTTTTTGAATCAGAATTATATAATTTTTTTTTTGTTTTTTCCATTTCCTTTCCTCTTTTTTTGGATCAGTCTTCTTTTTGTCTTTTCTTTTTGTTTATTATTTTCCCTCTCTTTTTCTTTAGAGTCAGGCCTATAGTCTCTTTCTTTCTTAATTTTTTTAGGCTTATAGTTTTGCTTTGTGTGTGTGTGTGTCTTTCTTTTTTTTAATCTGTTTGTTTTCTTCCCTTTTCTCTTATTTTTGGATCAGACTTTCTTTTTCTTTTCTTTCTCTCTCTCTCTTCTTTCTTTCTTTTTTTTTATAAATTTATTTTTTATTGGTGTTCAATTTGCCAACATACAGAATAACACCCAGTGCTCATCCCGTCAAGTGCCCCACTCAGTGCCCGCCACCCAGTCACCCCCACCCCCCGTCCTCCTCCCCTTCCACGCACCCCTAGTTCATTTCCCAGAGTTAGGAAGTTAGGAGTCTTTCATGTTCTGTCTCCCTTTCTGATATTTCCCACTTATTTTTTCTCTTTTCTCCTTTATTCCCTTTCACTATTTTTTATATTCCCCAAATGAAGGAGACCATATAATGTTTGTCCTTCTTTTCTTTCTCTTACTTTCAACAAACAAATCAAAGCATATCTAGATAAAGGTCCAAACACCCCCCTACTGCAAGCAAGAAGGAGCTCCGCTGAAGACAGGCCAGTGGGAAAGAGCAGCCAAAAGGTCATGGTGGGGTGCACAGAAAATACACCAGAAATTCTTCAAGTTCTTCAAGAAGTGCCAGGCCCTGGACAGTGTATGACCTCTTTTTAATATAGTATTACTCTGAGTGCAGGAAACATAATAGGCTTCCATAACACACAAAAGATAGAAGCTCAGCCAAAATGGCAAGATGGAGGAATGCTCCTCTGAAGAAAGGTCAGGAAGATATTATAGCCAGGCACTTGCTCAAAGCAGATATAAGAAATATACCTGAACAAAAATTTAGATCAACTGTATAAGATTACTAGCTGGACTTGAAAAAAAGCATAGAAGGCACCAGAGAAACCGTTGCTGAAGAGTTAAAGACCTAGAAGCTAGTCAGGCTGAAATAAAAAATACTAAACCAGAGATGCAAACAGACTGGATATAATCACTAGGGGAACTGAAGAAACAGAAGAGAGCATAGGTGATATGGAAGATAAAATTATGGATAATAATAAAGCTGAAAAAAAGAAGGAAAGAAAACTATTAGACCATGAAGGTAGACTTAGGGAACTCAACGATTCCATAAAGCAAAATAATATGTGTATCAAAGTCCCTGAAGAAGAAAAATAGAGAAAAGTGTAACATCTATTTGAGAAAATTATAGCTGAAATCTTCCCTAATCTGGGGGGGAAACCAGGCATTCAAGTCCAAAAGCACAGAGAACTGCCGCCTACCCCAAATCAAAAGAACAGGTCAATACCATGGCATATCATAGTGAAAGTTGCAAACTACAAAGATAGAGAATTCTGAAAGCAACTCCACAGAAAATGTCCTTAAACTATAAAGGTAGACACATCAACCAACCTGTTCATGGAGACCTGGCAGCCCGGAAAGAATGGGCATGATATATTCAACATGCTAAATGGGAAAAATATACAACCAACACTTTATTCAGCAAGGCTTTCATTCAAAATAGAAGGAGAGATAGAGTTTCCAAGACAAAAAAAAAAAAAAAAAACAACAACAACAACTAACTAAAGGCCTTCATAAGCACTAAACCAGCCTTGCATGAAATATTAAAAGGGACCCTTTTTGTGGAAAAAGGAACCAAAAATAACAAACACTAGAAAGGAACAGATAATCTACAGGAACAGCAACTGTACAGATAATACAAAGGCACTAAATTCACATCTTTCAATAATTATTCTGAATGTAAATGGACTAAATGCCCCAATCAAAAGACATAAGATATCAGAATCAATTTTTTAAAAAGACCTATCAATATGTTGCTTACAAGAGACTCATTTTAGACCCAAAGACACCTCCAGATTGAAAGTGAGGGGTGGAGAATCCATGGGAAGGAAAGCTGGAGTAGTCTTCCTTATATCAGACAAATTAGAGTTTTAAACAAAAGACTGTAATAAGAGGTGAGGAAGAACACTATATCACAATAACAGGGTCTATCCAACAAGAAGATCTAACAATTGTAAATATTTATGCTCCTAACTTGGGAGCAGCCAATTATATAAGTCGATTAATTAAAAAGTTAAAGAAACTCATTGATAAAAATACAATAATAATAATAGGGGACTTTAACATCCCACTCACAGCAATGGACAGATCATCTAAGCAGGAGATCAACAAGGAAATAAGGACTTTGAATGGCACGCTGGACCAGCTGGACTTCACAGATATATGTAGAGCATTTCGTCCTCAAGCAGCATAATACCCTTTCTTTCCAAATGCTCAGGGAACATTCTCCAGAACAGATCACATACTGGGTCACAAATCAGGTCTCAACTGATACAAAAACACTGAGATTATACCAGGCATATTTTCAGACCATAATGCTATGAAACTTGAGGTCAACCATAAGGAAAAATTTGGAAGGACCACAAATACGTGGAAGTTAAATATCATCCTACTAAAAAATGAATAGATCAACCAGAAATTAAAGAAGAATTTAAAAATACATGGAAGCAAATGAAAATGAAATCACAACAGTTTGAAACTTTGGTATATAGAAAAATCTCAACTTTATACCTAAAGAGACTGGGAAAAAATGCAAACAAAGCCTAAATTCAGCAGGAAAAGGAAAATAAAAAGATTAGAACAGAAAGTAATAATATAAAAATTTTTTAAAAATGAAGAGATCAACAAATTTAGGAACTGGTTCTTTGAAAGAATTAACATGGTTGCTAAGCCCCTGACTAGCCTTATCAAAAAGAAAAGAGAAAGGACCCAAATTAATAAAATCATGAGCGAAAGAGGAGAGATTACAAACACCAAAAAAATACAAACAAGTATAAGGGAATATTATGATCATGGAAACTAGCCCTTTATCTGACACGTCATTTGTAAATATCTTCTCCCATTCTGTAGGTTGTCTTTTTTTTACAGCAAAGAAACAAGCACTCCAATCATGAAATGGGCAAAAGACATGAACAGAAATCTCACAGAGAAAGACACAGACATGGCCAACAAGCACATGAGAAAATGCTCCACATCACTTGCCATCAGGGAAATACAAACCCAAACCACAGTGAGATCCCACCTCACACCAGGGAGAATGGGGAAAATTAACAAGGCAGGAAACCACAAATGTTGGAGAGGATGTGGGGAAAGGGGAACTCCTTTTTTTTTTAGGTTATTAAATAATTTGTTTATTGTACTGCATTTATAAAGAAAACAGACAATGCACCCAGTATAAAGAATAAAAATGCATTTGGGGTTGTAACTGACAGCAATAGAAATCCTTTAGTGAGATCATAGCAATTCTACAGTATTATGATTAAGTTCAATAAAGGTAAATGGGGTACTTGGAAGATCAAATTCTATAGCTGCCTCTTTCTACGGCTTCTAATTCATCTGGCTCCTTAAATAATAGGGGGAAAGCCCTTATTTGGTGGGAAAACATTTCCAGAAAGAAGTTATAGGTTCTCTCTTATTAAAATTTCTTCTCACACCAGTTGATAAAACGGGGCCTTCTGTATGTGTGTTTTGGTTATTTCACTTTTAATATCATCACCAGAATTCCTGTAATTGCACAATTGATATTTTACAGTATAGACAAGAATTCAGTTCTAGTCTGCTATTGCTTTAGATGTATATATCTCTGAAAAGCCAAAGTGGATTAGCATTGCCGAAGGATTTTCCCTGCCGTTGTTGGATACAATCACTTTTCTTTATTCTTGATAAGTGCATAGACAGCCTCACTTAAAATTCTTTCTACAGGAACATGTCTGATTTCAGGACTACCCAATCAAGGATCCGATGAATGGCTGGCCATAGTTACTTAGGGTTCTATGTTTATGAGTTAAATGGATTGCAGAATTGCACCACTTTTTCCTTTGCTGCTGTTGGTGGGAATGTGAACTGGTGCAGCCACTCTGGAAAACTGTGTGGAGGTTCCTCAAAGAGTTAAAAATAGATCTGCCCTACGACCCAGCAATTGCAGTATTGGGGATTTACCCCAAAGGTACAGATGCAGTGAAATGCCGGGACTCCTGCACCCCGATGTTTATAGCAGCAATGTCCACAATAGCCAAACTGTGGAAGGAGCCTCAGTGACCATCGAAAGATGAATGGATAAAGAAGCTGCGGTCTATGTATTCAATGGAATATTCCTCAGCCATTAGAAGCGACAAATACCATTTGCTTCGACGTGGATGGAACTGGAGGGTATTATGCTGAGAGAAGTAAGTCAGTCAGAGAAGGAGAAACATTATATGGTCTCATTCATTTGGGGAATATAAAAAATGGTGAAAGGGAATAAAGGGGAAAGGAGAAAAAATGAGTGGGAAATATCAGAAAGGGAGACAGATCATGAGAGACTCCTAACTCTGGGAAACGAACTAAGGGTGGTGGAAGGGGAGATGGGCGGGGGGTGGGGGTGACTGGGTGATGGGCACTGAGGTGGGCACTCGATGGGATGAGCACTGGGTGTTATGCTTCATGTTGGCAAATTGAACTCCAATAAAAAATAAATTTATAAAAAATAAAATAAAATTGAAAGCTTAATAAAAAAAATTCTACACCTGAAACTAATATTGCACTGTATCTTAACTAGAATTTAAATAAAAACTTAATAAATCAAATAAATTTTTTTTAAAAAAAGGAATATTATGATCAATGAAATGGCAACAAATTAGGCAATCTTGAAGATATGGACAAATTCCTTGAAACATATGAACTACCACAACTGAAACAGGAAGAAATAGAAAATGTGAACAGACCCATAACCAGCAAGGAAATTAAATCAGTCATCAAAACTCATCCAACAACAACAACAAAAAAAGAGTCCAGAGCCAGATGGCTTACCGGAGGAATTTTACCAAACACTTGAACAACTAATACCTGTTCACCTAAAACTTTTCTGAATAATAGAAATAGAAGGAAACCTTCCAAACTCATTCTATGATATCAGCATCATTTTGATCCCCAAACCAGACTAAGACACCACTGAAAAGGAAAATTACAGACCAATATGCCTGATGAACACGGATGCAAAAATTCTCAATAAGACACTGGCTAATTGGATTCAACAGTACATTAAAAGGATTATTCACCATGACTAAGTGGGATTTTTCTCCTGGGCTGCAAGTGTGGTTCAATATTTTCCAATCAATTAAAGTGATACACCACATTAATAAAAGAAATGATGAGAACCATATGACACTCTCAATAGATGCAGAAAAAGCATTTGACAAAAGGCCACATATCTTCTTGATAAAAACACTCAACAACGTAAGGATAGAGGGAACAGACCTCAACATCATGAAGGTCATATACAAATGACCTACAGCTCATCTCATCCTGAGAGCTTTACCCCTAAGGTCAGGAACACAACAGGGGTGTCCACTTCCACCACTGCTGTTCAACATAATAGTAGAAGTCCTAGCCTCAGCAATCAGGCAACAAAAATAAAAAGTATCCAAATAAGCAAAGAAGAAGTGAAGCTTCCACTCTTCACAGACGACATGATACTAACTCTATCTAGAAAACCTATAAGACTCCTCCCAAAAGTTGCTAGAACTGATACAGGAATTCAGCAAAATCACAGGATACAAAATGACACACAGAGGTCTCTTGCATTCCTATACACCAATAATGTATACACAAATCCATTCTCTGTATCTGTGGGTTCAGTATTTCAATTTTTATGATAACACGTGTAAGTGAGATCATTCAGTATTTATCTTTCTCTGTCTGACTTATGTCATTTAGCATAATTCTGTCAAGGTCCATACATGTTGTCAAAAATAGCAGGATTTGCTTCTCTTTTATGACCGAATAATATTTGTACATTTATTACATTTTCTTTTTTTTAAATTTTTATTTATCTATGATAGTCACATCAGAGAGAGAGAGAGAGGCAGAGACACAGGCAGAGGGAGAAGCAGGCAGGCTCCATGCACCAGGAGCCCGATGTGGGACTCGATCCTGGGTCTCCAGGATCGCGCCCTGGGCCAAAGGCAGGCGCTAAACCGCTGCGCCACCCAGGGATCCCACATTTTCTTAACACATTTATTTGTTGGGACACTTGGGTGGCTCAGTGATTGAGGATCTGCCTTTGGCTCAGGTAATGACCCCGGGGTCCCAGGATCGAGTCCCACATCGGGCTCCCTGCAAGGAGCCTGCTTCTCCCTCTGCCTGTGTCTCTGCCTCTCTCTGTGTCTCTCATGAATAAATAAAATCTTTTTAAAAATATTTTTGAAAATCCATTTATTTGTCAATGGACACTTAGGTTGCTTCCATTTCTCACCTATTCGCTCAAATGAACGTGGCAGTACAAAACTCTTTTCAAGAGAGTGATTTTTTCCCCTCTAATAAATACCCAGAAGTGAATTCGCTGGATATTAAGGTAGTACTATTTTTAATAATTTGAGAAAACTCGATAGAGTTTTAGATGGTGGCTGATCAATTTTCATTTGCTTATGCCATAAGAGGGTTCCCATATTTTTTTCACATAATCAGTTAGCATTATGTCTTGTCTTTTGATAAACTTGACAATAGGTCTTCATATCTGGTCAAAAATCTTGTAAATTTTGCGACCTTCTTATTCCTCCAGGATTTCTTTGTCTATACATGTAAATTTTAAGATGAACTTGTCAATTTCTATAAAAATACCTAATGGGATTTCTTATTAAGTTGTTCTCAAAACATATATCAATTTGAAAATAATTGACTTCTTCAAATTTATGAGTCCACAGGCATGATATGTTCCTCTGATTTAGGTTTTTCTTTAACTTATGTCAATAATATTCAATGTTTCTTAGGGGCAAGTTTTGCAAAAGTTTGATTAGATATGTTCCTAGCTATTTCATCCATTTGAATCTGTAATAATATCTTTTTTTTCCAAATTAATTTCTATTGCTTTACTTCTGGTAAAGCAAAAAAGGAACAAAGAAAAATGCTTTAGTACACTGACTTCATACTCAGTTATCTTACTATATTTTGTTAGTAATCCCAACTAATAATCTCCAATTTTCTCTATATACCATATGTTCTTTAATAAATGATACTAACTTTATTCTTTTCCAAACCTGCTTGCTCCTTCTTCCTCTTTTCCTGCTTTATTGAAGTGGCTTGGACGTTCAGCACAATATTCAATAAAAAATGTGATAGTGGGCAACATTCATCATACTCAGATGAAAAAGGCAATATTATTCCAAAGCTAGCAAAGCTCTAGTCACGGGTACTCAAGTGACCTTATGTCTGAACACACTAGGAGTCTAAAATCAGTCTTATTAGTTCTCCATTGCTGCATAACAAATACCACAAATGTCGTGTGGCTTAAAACAATACACACTCATTGTCTCACAGGTTCCAGAGTGAGGGGTTCAGGCACTAAAAAAAATGGGTCTTCTCTGCAGGGTCTCACAAGGTGGCCAACAAGGTGGCAGGCAAGGTTTGTTTAATCTGAGGTTCTGGATCTTATTCCAATGTCACATGTTTGTTGATGGAATTCACTTCCTTGAGTTTGTATGACTGAGAGAGCAGCTTTTATGAAGGTTGGCGGAGGCCACACCAGGTCCTAGGGGTCAACTGCAGTTCCACGCCTCATCGTTCTCTCCGTCAGCACCAAGTAACATCAGTGTTTGCTTCCTCTGAGCCAGCAGGAGAATCTCTCCCTTCAATCCAAGAGCAAAGCACAATCGAGGCAGTAACATCACATGATCCCTCCCATGCTCTGTTAGTTACAGGCAGGTCCCACGTGCCGTCCACTCAAAGGGACGGGATTACACAAGAGTATGGATCATTGGGGCCCATGTTAGAAAGTGTGCACTGCACTGGGAAGCCTCCGAAGGTGAAGTACATTTTCGCTGTCATGCCACGCTGGAGATTTTCAGGCAAAGCCTGGATAGCTCCAACTCAAAACTCTATAGAAGAATTCCATCAGTCAAAGAACTGACTGAGTCCAAGAGATCTTTTTCATCTTTGTCAGTGACTATGCCTGAAACCATGAGGCAGGACTTCAACGAGAGAAGACATGGCCAAGGGGCGTCACCGCAGGGATCAAGGAAGTGTGTCAGTGTCTAACCCCACACGCTGGTACTGAGCAGGCATTAAGGTGAAAGACTGAATCGTAGGGGTTGGCAGAAATAGTGTTCCAAAGGGACCAACAGAATCCTACAGGAAGGCTGAAACGGACCACACTGAGGATCAAGCACTACGCAGGAGCGTGACCGTCACCTGCCCTGAAGGGAGACCCTGAGCAGCATGAGGAAGGCACAGTGAAGCAGTCAGCTCAGGGGAAGGGGCTGACGGACACGCTGCCAACAGGTTGACTGGACCAACTTCAAAACGACTTACCTGTGGTCAGAACAGAATAATCTTCCTTGTGAATAGGTCAGGTTCCCCAGGTGTGTAGGCAGTAAGTGGCAAGTGGGAAGCAAACAGAGCCCGAAAGAGGCAATAAAACCGCCTGGGGAAAACCACAGAGCCCAGGAGGACATGTTGCTAAGGCTTGTTTGGAAGACTCGCTTGTTCCTCCCGTGATCCCTTTCTATGGCTTCTGTCACAAACCCCCACAAAGTTAACATTTGAAAACAATACGCATCTCACAATTTCCCTGCATGCAAATGTGGGACACAGCTTGGCTCAGTGGATTCTCTGACTAGGGCCTAAAAAGGCAGACACCAAGGCAGGAGCAATTATACTCCTTTCTGGAGACTCTGGGAACAATCTACCTGCAACCTCCTTCAGGGGCTCGAAGAATTCACTTCCTGCTCAGGTGATTCCCCTTGTCAAAGCTGCAAAGGCCACTTGAACCTTTATGTGCCTCATCTATTTCTGTCGTCCACCTCTGCCTTCCTCTTTTGCTTTCAGGGGCTCACGTGATTCCATTGGGCTCAGCCAGATAATCCGGAAGACTCTCCCTATCTGAAGGTCAACCATACTAACCCTCCTTACTGGAATGTCCCTTTTGCCATAGAACAACATATTCGTCAGGGTGTTATCATATTTACAGTCCTGGGGATTGGGACCTGAGGCCGTCCTGGAGGCCATTCTACTGCCTACCTCACCTTCCACCTAGAGTATGTGCATCTACATATGGCTCTGTGAAGACAGCCAACCTTCATTAATGATACCATTGTTGTTCCAGTCGTTCCCATACAAACCTCTAGACTATGCCTGACTCTTCTTTTCTTTCACAACCCATATCCAACCTGTCAGGTATCCTTAAGGTCCATCCTGAAAATACATTCAGACACAGACAACTTCTCATCACTTCCATGTTCTCCTGGACCCAGTCATCACCCTAGGTGGTCTGAAATAGCTCTGTGTGCTCTTCTTGCACACATACCATCTCTTCATAATCCGTCCACACAAAATTAGCCATAACAATCATGTGAGAATGTTAATCGTGTCATGTTCATGTCGCTCCTCCGATCTCAATCCTTATGGCTTAAAAATCTTTCAGCAAAATCCAAAGTGTTCATGATGATTGCTGACAAGCTGTGCCCTACCTGGCCTTCCACAACCACAAACTGGTAGGAGGTTAAAGAGTCAGGGCGTAAGTGGAAAGAATTAAGTCAGCTAAAAATACTGTCAGTGAGGATCAGGATTTGATTTCTGAGACCAGGAAAATTTTGTTAAAAAAAATAACCCACACAATTGATAACAGGTAACTAGCAATGAGCTGTGGTTACTCTTCAACTGTGGTGGAGGAAGACAAAAGCAGAGGATTCTGTAATTATGAATGAATCCACCCTTATGGGCCACTGTCCGACCACCAACGTTATCAAGCATCTCTCTCAAGTGGTCAGTTGTGTAATGACAGCCCAGCTCTCGAAATCTTTATGCCAAATTCATTCTTCTCACTCCTTTGATGAAAAATTTTAAGATAGCACCCCAATGTTCACAGCAGCAACGTCCACAATAGCCAAGCTGTGGAAGGAGCCTCGGTGTCCATCGACAGATGAATGGATAGAGAGGATGTGCTTTATGTATACAATGGGGTATTACTCAGCCATCAGAAGAGACGAATACCCACCATTGGCTTTGACATGGAGGGAACTGTAGGGTATTACGCTGAGTGAATTAAGTCAATCAGAGAAGGACAATCATCATATGGTTTCACTCATATGGGGAATATAAGAAATAGTGAAAGGTATTAAAGGGGAAAGGAGAGAAAATGAGTGGAAAAAATAGTGTAGATGACAGAACATGAGAGACTCCTAACTCTGGGAAATAAACAAGCGGTGGTGGAAAGGGAGGTGGGCGGGGGGTTGGGGCAACTGTGTGATGGGCACTGAGGCCGGCACTGGACTGGATGAGCACTGGTGTTATATTATGTGTTGGCAAATAGCATTCAAATTTTAAAAAATGTTTCATGACATTGATAATTTGAAGAATACATTTCCCTTAACTGTTTTTTTAATAATAAATTTATTTTTTATTGGTGTTCAATTTGCCAACATACAGAACAACACCCAGTGCCGTTTTTGAAAAAAAATCTCATACTTTGAATTTTTAAAAATTTTCACAAAGTAGATTCGGGTTATGCATTCCCCTCCAGAGTACTACAAAGGGGATATTATGTCCCAGGAAAGGTAAATGATGAAACATATGAAGCCAATTCGTGTGGATTTCTAAAGTCTATCTGTTGTCTATACTCAAAATGAAACTGTTCTAGAGTCAGGGCTTGATGCAGTATAGATTTCCTGTTGAAACATGTGTTCTTGCGGTTTTGGTGTAAATTAATATCACCCCAGAATCTGTTCTTCTCATCAAAGGCTGTGAGTCTTTGTGTTGAATTTTGGACAGTGGTGCTGAACAGATGGACAGTAATGCCAGATAAAAATTACCACAGTGTGTCCAAGAAACTTGAACAGGTTTTTCAACAAAGAGTTGCCAATGTGCAAAGTCAACATCCAGCAAGTGTGATGATTCAAGCCTAAGAAGGTAAATGTCAGGTTAGAAGGAGGGGAGTAGGAAGACGGAATCTTGATCGAATTTCAAGGTCTGCTTGGCACCATATTCGGAATGATACTGCCCTAAGGTGTCAGGAAGGAACCTGTGGAAGTATGAGTGTTGTCAGATGTCCAGGAGGGTAATGAGACGATTAAAGATTGATGGAATAAGAGTGAGAGTACAGTGGGGTGAACAGGAGGGAAAAGGAGGCTCCTGTAAGTGTTCCAGGGTGCCCCAACACTGTATTCAGAAAGGTGTCTTCCTACGATGTCCAGGAGGACACCCTCAAAGCGTCATTGTTTTCAAATTTCCAGGAAGGGCATTTTGGATGCCTGAGAATGTTGTACAGCCTGAAACATTTAAATAATTAAAGGTAATTATTTAGCAAAGATTGCAAGTGGTCAAAGGATGATGGGAGCTATAGTTTAATCAAGTAGGACAAAGACATTTGGACAAGAGAGGGGTGCAGAGAGAAACAGGAAGACCTCCAGAAAAAGAAATGAAAGGAAAATACAATAAGGAACAATAAGGAACATGTTAATGAGGTATTTCTAGACAGAGATAACAATAAAGTGCTGAATTTGGGAACAATCACTCTTGTGAATGTTCAGCTTCACAGGAGAGCATTTTGTGGCTGTCTCAGGTTTTCCAGAAGGGAGCAGTCATTCACAGTTGGTGGGATGAAGATGGTCATGGTAAGAACTGATATCAGGCCGTGAGTGGGATGACTTCTCTTTGGGAAATGAAGGAGAATTAGGGAAAGATTTGAAAGTTCCTTTTGTTGGTTACAAAAAGCCAGTTTGGGGGAGAATTTTGCTTAGGAGAGATCTTTCCTGGCTTCAGATAATGAATAAAGACACAAAGAAGGTCTGGAAGGAATCTCCAAAAAAAAAAATAAATAAAAATAAGGAATCTCCCTGAATTTTTAACAAAGTATTTGTGAGGTTTTGAGGTACAGCTGAGTAATGATTGTGCTTCCCTTGTACGTGTGGAGCCTGCATTTTCCCCTCACATGCATGTTGCTTTTTTATGTAACTCTCCGTATATCCAGATTTCTTTGACCGTAGAGATTTGAGACAGTAAAATGCTGTTGTAGCTACACACCATTGGACCTGACTCACTCTTAGTTAATTTTGTTTATGGGATTCCTGCCTGCCTATGTCTTCTTCGTCTGTTGTATATCATAACTCACAGGCATAGCCTGATTTCTGCTTTCCGAAATGCCCACTTCCACTTCTCTTTACTTTTCATAGTAAAGTATGAAAATACTATTCATATCCCTCCCTATTCATTAAAGGAAAGTCTTCTTTTTTGTTGTTTGATCCTTATCACATGAATTTATATTGCATTCATTTATGTGTTCCTAACTCACATTTCTCTGGAACTTACTATGTCCTTGGATCCCTTCTGAGTCCTATGAATTTAGTAAAATGAAGTAACCTTTTGTTCCCTTAGGTGTTATTTATTGAAGGGGAGGCAGAAAACCAGACAAACCAAGAGCAAAGAAACAAAGAGCCAAGAAAACATCAGGTAGTGATAAATATTATGATGGGAATAGAATCAAGTTATGTGTCCATAGCTGAGGGGTACTTCAGTTTGGAAGCCACCAGAGATTCCTCGGAATGGGCAATGTTGAGGTTGACACTGAAAGGCAGTAACATATGACAGCGGTCACGAGTACTGAACAGAGTAGAAACATGCTACGTCTGTATCTGGCACCTGGCGCGCATTCAGATTTCTCAGCCTGGAGATTCACTCTGCGCGGTGTGTGCTTCAGCTCCTTGAAGCCAGAAAGGGACAAGATGATACCTTTGGTGCTGACTCCCCATCCTACTGGCCCTCCGATTGCCCTAGGACCTCTCTTTAGCCTCCATCAGTCTGTATCTGGTTAACTATTTTATTGAGACTCAGTTGTGTGTCCGTGCCCGTGGCAGCCCAGGATGGCTACAGAGGCCTCCACCTTCTAGGTGGTGTATGGTGGGAGGAGAGGGGTCTGGTTTGGGACTGAGTCCTTGATGCTTCTCTCTATGGCTTTGTCTTTAGGTGAGGCTGCTTTTCTGATTTTGTCTCTGATTTTACACCTACTATCTCCCTTTTATATATGCTCCAAAATAGACTGTGCACTGGGGACCAGGGCCAACCTCGTGACCATTGTGAAAATCAGGGATTAGAGAGCTGTGATCTGTGTGTGCTCGAGTGTCACAAATTTTAGTTGACCCCATTACATATATTTGAATATAAAAATTATAATAAATGTGATATCAGTCTTTGAATAAAAACACATGAAAGTATATTGTGAATAAAATATACATATATGTTAGGTTGGAGACCTTTGTGATTTTAAGAAAGATGAAAATCTTAATATTTCTCATGTGGTGTAACTCCTTACGTGTTAAGAACAGAAGACACAATAAAGGAACAGATCTGACAAAGCAAACCCTGCAAGTGAAAATTCGAGTGGACAGCAAATAGATCTCCATGCTCATGTGTGTTGTAATCAGGAAATGCAAGTACGTATGACAAATACTGCTTCTGACCTACCAGATATGCAGAGTTAAATGCTGAGTGTGTTACTGGTGGCAGAGAGGGTTGGGAAAACGTGCTCCTCTATTTCATTTCTGTTAATAATAATTTTTAGTGTCCTCTGGGAAAAGAATTTGAAAATATCTATTCAATTATTATGCTGAGTGAAATAAGTCAATCGGAGAAGGACAAACATTATATGGTCTCATTCATTTGGGGAATATAAATAATAGTGAAAGGGAATAAAGGGGAAAGGAGAAAAAATGAGTGGGAAATATCAGAAAGGGAGACAGAACATGAGAGACTCCTAACTCTGGGAAACGAACTAGGGGTGGTGGAAGGGGAGGTGGACGGAGGGTGGGCGTGACTGGGTGGCGGGCACTGAGGGGGGCACTTGACGGGATGAGCACTGGGTGTTATTCTGTATGTTGGCAAATTGAACACCAATAAAAAATAAATTTAAAAAATCAATTTAAAACATGTATATGATTTCATTAAAAGCCATCTGGAGACCTAAAGCATTGATAGATACAGCAACCTTTGTACATAAGGTTACAACACAAAGCATATCAATGGCTTCCTGATTAGTAGCAGCAAAACACTAGAAATGACCTGGATTCCCATCAGCAGGTGCTGATATAGGAAAGCCAGAGAAAACAATGCTGCAGACGTGTAGTGGCTGACTTGGATTTCTACTAAGTGGAGTGAGTGCACAGCAAAAAATGATCTGAGGCACCTGGGTAGCATAGTTGTGTGAAGGTCTGCCTTTGGCTCAGATCTTGACCCCAGGAAAAAAAAAAAAAGGTCTTGACCCCAGGACATTGGAAATGAGACCCTCATCAGCTCAGCAATGAGCTTGCTTCTCCCTCTCCCTCTGCCCCTCCTCTTCCCTAGTGTGCATTCTCTCTCTCTCAAATAAAATAAAAAAATATATATACATTTTTTAAAAAAGAATGGTCTAGAACATAATGCCATTTTGGAATACCATGTTTTCCTTTCTTTGTATATCATTTTGTAAAACAGAAGCGGGCATAGACATACATTAGTGTAGACACATATTTGCATATGAGAGTGAGCACGTGGGCAAACTCATTTAATATTTGCTTTTTGACAGTGGGAGCAGTGATAGTATGGATGCCAGGCGTGGAGAAGGGTGTGTTCACATATTCATATAAAGGGTTAGGAAATGTTCAATTATTGCATTGTGTTAGGAAATCCGGTTAGTTTTACTTTTATTTCTTATACATACTTCTATTTTAATTTTTATAATGGAAATATTAAGTTTTTTTTACCGATATGAATTCATGAATTTTTATTTTATTTCATTTATTTTCATCTTATCCTTTTTTATACTTTTTATTTTTAAGATTTTATTTATTCATGAGAGAGAGAGAGAGAGAGAGGCAGAGACACAGGCAGAGGGAGAAATATTAAGTTTTGGGGAAAGGCAGTAGTTAAATGTTTTTGGGATGCACAATGGATTTGACTTTCCTAGGATACATATATATCTTTGTATTTTCTTAGTAAGAATAAATATTCTGAGGCACAAGGAAATCGGCTACATTGGCTGATATATAGAAGTATATATACATATACATAGAAGTTTGGTTTTAAAGATTTTATTTATTCATTCATCTATTTATTAAGAGTGAGAGTGGCAGGGGAGGGGCAGTAAAGAGGGAGAGAGAGGACGTCAAGCAGATCTCATGCTCAGCACAGAGCTGGATACAGGACTCTGGAATTACGATCTGAGCCAAAATCGAGGGTTACATGCTTAACCAACTTAACCAACCAGGAGCACCTAACTTTGATTTCCCCAAAATATATTAAAGTAAAATAGAGGTCACATAATTGCACAAAATTAAAGGTGTGGAAATTATCTCAGTCTAATTTTGATATAGCATTCCCAGTATATATATATATATATATAGTCATTTGTTTTAATGAAAAAAACTTGTTGGTATTTGGGAGCATATTTCCAATATTCACATATATAATACTCAGTTTGTAGACTCTTCTTAAAAGGATAATGCTAAAAAATACTGTTAGGAGCATGACAGTGTCATGGAAATTTCCATCTTGTCAGAAAAACACACTCTGATAACTCTTTATGTACATTTATTGTGGAAACTGATATGGACAACAGTAGAACATCAGTCTGTGCTGATGGAACCCTTTGTGGGGACTTGGGGTCCTCCCACTGACCCTGGGAATCGGACGCTCCCCGTCATTGGCATTTGTACCTGTGCTGCTGTGTCGGTGGGCAGTTCAGTGCCCTCGACCTCCAGGCCCGCCCCGCAGCACAGGCTCCGCCACAGGGCAGAGGACTCGGGCTCGGCTGCCCTTGACAGTGAGCACGGCCCCCACCGTCTGAGCAGAGGCCGCTGGAGAGAGATTGCAGGAGGAAGGGGCTTCCCGGGGTTGTGGTCGCAGCACGGTGGTCGGCGGGGGTGTGGGACCCTGTGGAGGAGTCCTGCCCCAGCCCCGCGGCCAGCACGGCCAGTCCTGGGGGCATTGCACACGCGGTCCGGGTGGGCACCACAGTCTCCAGCGCCCTCTCGGAGGGCGCCTGCATCCCAAGGACCCCTCTCCTGCACAGTCCCAAGTCCCCCAGCAGGCCCTGCTAGTGGCCTGGGGGTCCCACGAGCCCATGTCTCCCTGCAGGCCCCACGTGCCCACCTCCACCCTGAGCCCCGTCTCTCTGCACATTCAGGCCAGGGGGTGCTGACTGTCTCCTCTCCCTGCACTCTGTGTGCGGGGTTGTTCCCTGGGGCCCAGCTTCAGGCTAGAAAAATCAGGGAACACCTCTGCCATCCAGTGGGTGGGACTAGCCTTGTTGCCTCGGTCTGACCACAGTGTCAGGGAGAAGGCCTCTTCCCGCCATCGTCCTTCCTTGTTGCCCTCCCTCAGCCCTGGGGGCCCAGGTCGGGGTTCCACAGAGTCACTCATGCACCAGAACTCAGGTTCCCTTGTACTAACTTCCCCTGATTAACCCACTGTGTGTTTCTAAGTCCAGAGAGGACCCTACATGAGGCACATTTGCCGTCTTCCGTCATCAGCCAACCAAGCATCCCCTTCACTGCACCCGGTGAGTCTCCTGGCCTCTGCCCTGGCAGCGTGGTGGGAGGCATACAGAGGGCGCTCAATACAGAGCCACGTGCTGGGGGGGCCTTCAGGGCGAGTCTGCTTCTGTTGAGAGGCCATGAGTGGGTGGTGGGCTGCTGGGGCGTATTCCACACTGGGGGTGATCCTAGAGCCCCTTGACTTCCTGGCGACTTTCTTTTTCACCATTTAAAAAAAACAAAAAAAAAAACTTTTTTTTTCTTTCCCTTCAGATTGTGTGTGTGTGTGTGTTAAATCCCCTTGCCTCAGAGAGCAGAGCACCCTGTAAGGGATTCCCACTGCCACTCTCCATCTACCCGATGAGGCTCCCCCAACATGCCTTGGTAAGCCGAGTGGCTCCGGAGCCTCAGAGTCTCACACGAAAGAAGGAAGAGGTGTCTGGGGTGTTTTTTCTCCTCATTGTAAGTTTCTGCTTTCAAACCACATCTCTCCTGTCTCTCACACCCCAACCCGGGTAACAACAGCCTTAACGTCTGTTTTTATGAGTTAGCCTTTTGTAGATTCAACATAAAAGTGATACCTCGCAACGCTTGTGTTTCTCTATCTGATTTATCTCAACATAATGTGCTCAAGGTCCATCTTTCTTGCAAATGGCAGCTGTCCTTCCTCGTGGCTAAATTATATATCGTACATATGTGTGTGTATATATATACACACACACAGGACATGCTCCTTATCCCTCCGCCCATGACGGGCACATAGTTATATCTATTATCTTAGCTACGAAGTAAATGCTAGAATAAACATGGGAAGGCCACTCCCTCTCCAAGATCATGTTTTCATTTCCTTTGGGCATAACCCGAGAAGAGGGATTGCGGGAACACATGGTAGATCAATTTTGTTTTTTGTGATATCTTCATTTTTTTTTTTTAGTGGATGCACCCATTTACATTACCTCCCACTGTGTACTGAGGTTCTCCTTTCTCCACTAGCTTCCCAACACGTCTTAACCCTTGTCTTGTTGATGAGATTCTAACAAGTGTGAGGTGATATCTCACTGTCTTTTCTTTTTTAATTTTTATAAATTTATTTTTTATTGGTGCCAAGTTGCCAACATATAGAATAACACCCAGTGCTCATCCCATCAAGTGCCTCCCTCAGTGCCCGTCACCCAGTCACCCTCACCCCCCTGCCCACCTCCCCTTCCACCACCCCTAGTTCATTTCCCAGAGTTAGGAGGCTCTCATGTTCTGTCTCCCTTTCTGATATTTCCCACTCATTTTTTCTCCTTTCCCCTTTATTCCTTTTCACTATATTTTATATTCCCCAGATGAATGAGACCATATAATGTTTGTCCTTCTCCGGTTGACTTATTTCACTCTACATCGTACCCTCCAGTTCCATCCACGTCGAAGTAAATGGTGGGTATTTGTCGTTTCTGATGGCTGAGGAATATTCCATTGTGTACATAGACCACAGCTTCTTTATCCATTGACTCATATTTCCCTGATGATTTGTAAGCCCTGGAGACCTAATGCATGATATAGTGATAGACACAGAATAGAAAATATTTTCTTACAATCACCAGGCTGTTAGGAGAGTAGAACTTAATTATTCCAACTCCTAAACAGAAATGATCACTAGGAACATGACAGACATGGTAAGTAATGCTCCAATGGCAAACATACAATATATGAACATATATTAACACGTAGCGCCCCTTAAATTTACACAGTGTTAAATATCACGTATATTTGAAAGAAAAGAGGAAATCGATGTTCAGTGCTGCTTCATAGGACAGAGACTCTCCCACTGAGTTGTCACAAAAAGGTATCCTGTGTATGAACAATAACAACTTTTGAAGTATTAGAGTCATTTAATTGCCAAGGGACATTTAAAATGTCGTGATTTCGCATTGTTTCTGCGTTTTCCAAGACTTGTTCAGTGCCTTTCGTTGGAGACCTGGATGGGTCCCACACTTGGTTGTGATGTAAATGTGGAGTTGTTGCTTCGTTGTTGCATTTATCTAGCTGGGATTTGCCTTAGTTAAGGGATTGTGGTTTGATGTGTCCTGGTGCAGGGTCAGGCCCTATTCAACACCTGCAGAGAGACCTGAAGGAATAAGGGACTTGCTCCTACTCCTTCCTTTCCTTGGAACACAGGTTCCCAAGATGTAACAGGATTGATTCCTCAGCATCTTCAAGGCTTTGTTCTAGAATCGCTTTTACTGTAATGCCCTTTTGGCTGACTTATCTAAGATTAGAACCTCATTTTCTGTCTCCATGATACTCTCCTTCCGTCTCTCCTGTATTATTACTTACTAGGCCTCACCACTTTACAAACTACACACTGTTTTCCTTCCTCCTTCTACTCTCCTTCCTGCCACCCCTTTCATCCTTGTTGCTTAGGTTTTAAGAGATGAAGCTCTACAATTGCATGTATCACACGGAATTTTTATGTGCTTTGTTCATCACTGGGGTTTTTTTTTATGTGTAGAGTAGTCAATAAATATTTGTTGCATGAGTGCATTGGTTCAATGGCTGCATTAATAACAAGTTTTCATTTCATATTTTATTTACTTTCTCTTTACCTTTGAATTCTTCCAAAGAAGTATTAAATTCAAAGAGATCCTATTGGTGTGGGTTCGCTGTGTATGAGTGTCAGATGATAGTGTCTCCACGTACAGGAGGGAGGTCACCGCAGGAGGAAGGTACAACCTGCCCCAGGTGGATGGTTCTGAGAGCTCGCTGCCATACCCCCATCATTCTGTTTTGAGGAAACCCTGAGCTAAGCAAGATGTGGGCATCCAACTTCTAATGTGTACGAAAGGAGCACCACAATCCTACAGGGCAGGTTATCGTGGTGCTACTCTATCCTACAAGGTTAGAGGAAGCCTGGAAGCAAAGTTTATTTTCCAGAAAAATGTTTAATATAGGAAACTCTTGACTTGAAAGCTGTGTCATAATCAAGGGACTGAGATTGTGATCTTTCCAAAGAAAGCCTCTGGCTGTGCTGTTGACTCTCCAGTGGTTTCTCCAAGTACCCACATTTCCCAACATCATCTAGCCCGGATTCTGATCTGGCACCTCCTGATTGGCGCCCTCTGCCTATATAAGGTCAGGATGTGCAACGCTGGAGTCAGAGTCCTACCTTCTCCTGAGCTCTGACGCTTTCCTCTCTGTGCTCCCTGCTGATCCATTCACCAGCATGAAGGTCTTGGCGTTGATGGTCCTGGTGGCAGTCTCCACCTTCCTGGTCTCAGGCCGTAAGTAATGATGCTTACCTGAACATAAGGTCTGGAGTGAGAGGACATCATGATACAAGGTCTCTGTGGATTGTGGTTCCGAGGGGCTTAGAATGCTTGACCCGTGTCCTCCACTTCACTATCCTGTTCCAACCCCATTCGACTGACCACTCAAAATAGAGTGGACTCTGACTTTCAGCTTTGACAATTCAGTCTGGTCTTTGCTCAGTTTTAACCTTGGAACACAACTTCAGTGTTAGTTTAACATTGTTTAGGAGGGTCATCAGAGGTTGATTTCAGGAAAGCAATAATAGACATATTATGTTTTTTGGTACCTTTTTGTGAGTTTCATATCTTTACATCTCTTTGTCTTCAACATGTGTAGCCATGTAGCCCTGGGTTCTTCAGCTGTGAAAGACCCCAGTAAGTCCATAATGTCGCTTTTGTCTACACCCAAAACTGTTGTTCAGCTTACATCTATTTTTTCTTTTTCTCTTTCAGAGGATACAACAAGTGCTCCATCTGATAGCTCTACTGGTAAGTCTTACTTGCACCTTCCTGTCACGACCGTCTTCCACCCCAACCTCGTGTCAAGGCAGTCATGGGGGACAGAGTACAGAGACTCCAAAGCAAAAGCCTGGGGCAGCACATTCCTGTTTCTAAAGTTCATTGTGGACATAGAAAATCTCTGATTTCTCATATATTAATAGAGGATACAAAGTCTTTAGCATGGGTTTATATAAATTGTAGAATAGGTATTCATTGTCCTTCAGCAGAAATGCCAGGGAATGTGGTCTGAATTTGTGATCTGGGGAGATGCATGAAAAGTCTTTTGGTTACCAAAATTTAAAGCGCCAAATATATGGCTGGTGTAAAAAGAGGGGTGAATGAGTCTCAGTTTGACAGAAGAGAATGTAGATACTGAAGGTCATGTAGAGATGTGGGCACTAGGGGCACATGGGAGCGTGGAATATGGATTGTGGAGAGTAGAGGTGAAGTAGAAGGAAGGCCCTAAGCTTTGCTCTTTTTAACAGTATATATGCCTTTATCCCAGGCTTCTCTGTGTGTGGTTTATTATTTATTTTATTTATTTATTTATTTATTTATTTATTTATTTATTTATTTATTTATTTATTTATTTATTTATTTATTTTTGCCTGAAACCAATGTTGTGGACCAAAGCCTAAGTATTTCTTGGGCTTCTCCCGCAGTGTCCTATATGTCCAATGCTATATGTGTTGTGCTCAAGCAGACATGAGGATGTTTTCTCCTTTTGGCCTCCACATTTGGGGACCTATGACCTTTGGTCAAAGGGCAGTGACTGCATCAGACCTCACACACTGAACCATATGTCCTACCTCCATGGGGGGCAATTCAAAAAACACCCCGTCTTCTGAAGGAGGACTGACACAGCATGGCTCCAGTGTGGGCATGGAGAGTGAGCTGTCCACTTGTTGAGGCAGATGCACCTCACAGATGTAGGGTCTGCCTGTGGCTGCCTGTCAGGAGCTCTGGTGTAAGGCGTAGGGAGCGATACTTGCTACCAATCTTGCCACACATCCTTTGAACATGAGATGATCGATGGGGCACTTGCTCACTCGTATCATTGCCACAATAGTATTAATGTCCCCTGTTACATCTAATGCGGTTCTCCTAGATGCATCTGTAAGAGATGGAGTCCAAGTCAAGGAACAGGCAGGACAAATATAATCCTGTTTCAGACCAGAACCTGGAGGAAGAGATTGTGCTTCTTTCAAAGAAAGGAGGTCCTATTGCTCGAATCTGAGACACATGAACTTGTTCTTTCTTCTCTTCTCCTGTACAGGTTATTCACTACTCACACTCATGCACGCTGCAGAGGAAACCGAAGGGCTCAAGTTAGCCCATGGGAGGGCACCAGAGAGACAGCCCACTAGGGACTGTCCTGTTGGCCCTGAGCCGGGGTTCTTGCAAATAGGAGCACATGTGGGTTTGGTCTTTGGTGCTCGCCCCTGGGAGAAAGTGTCTGCTTGTCTCCTCTCTTAGGGTCACAGACCTTGTGGAGAAGCCTGGAATTCTTTCTGTCGCACCATGGGCAGGGCTAGGAAGGATGAGTCCAAAGGAGGATGGGTAGGCAGGCTAAGGGTATGACCGAGTTGTTGACATCTGCAGAGACGAATTGAGAAGGAGGACTGTGCCTCCACGCTTGCTTGGGACAAATTTGGTTGCTGGGGTAGAGTCAAGTGTCTCAGCTGGATCTCTTCCTCCTAATTTCAGCTGCTCCTGATGCCACCACTGCAGCTCCTGCCAGCACTGCAGCTCCTCCTGCCTCCACGACCACTGCTGCTCAAAGCACCACTTCAGCAAGTAAGTCTAACTCATCTATAGGCTTCTCTATGGGGCTCCTGGATTCCTGGGGTCTCTATTGTTAGGGTAAACTCTATTTTCAGGGCAAGAGGGAAGAGCCCTGGGAAAGCTCTGTTTTCTTCATTCTCTCACTGCTTTCAGTTTTATATATCAAGTTCACAGATATCTCAGAGGAATTGAGGCTTCCTTGAGGCAGAAACTTTTAAGTATTATTCAGGGTAGTTCTGGGTGTGTTTCACCTTCATGACAGGACCAAGACTGTAGTCTTTCTAGTCCTGGTTCGTCTTTCCTGTCCTTCAACACTCATGTAACATGGGTCACAAAGTTTGTTGACTGTGGACATATATCAGGCAGTGGAGTATACAATTTGCATATCAATGTAATTTAAATCTCATTTACTAAGTAAACACTGTAAGGATGAAGACATTGAGAACTTACAAAGAAAGATTTCCCCCTGAACACATGAGAGAGATTGGGTTGGTATTTATACAATCAAAGTTCGGAGGAACCTTTTTCAAATATTGCCTTTACTCATTCAGTGTCCGGGCCATCATGTGGCATCTGTTCAAGGATGTGTAGTGGCAGCCAGTGGAGGGAAAAAGGACTGAGTTGCTCTGTGTTATGGGGAGGGAAAACTAATGCACATTGGCCTACTTCCTGTTCAATGTAAACCTCCAGTTTTCGTAGGCTCCCACCCAGGGCTGCAAATTCCATTTCTCTTTGGGCAAACATGTCATGTTCCTTTGACACCTCGGAAGTCAGTGCCATTTGATGTTTGTTAGTCTCCTCACAGATGCCCAGGAAAGAAGCCACATTATTCATCTTTTTGTGAAACCCTCTTGACAATATATTTTATTCTCTTGCAGGCTTCTTGAACTGGTTGCATCACCTATTTGGGTTGAAATAGTTGTAAGATGGAATTAATCCGAGGCATCTGCATTTGATCCTGCGGGGCTCGGCCACTTATGCCTTCATTTGATTTAATCCAACGATTTACCATGTGTACCAATGTCTCTTATCCCTAATCAGTTTTTCTGTTTAAAATAAAAAGAACAACATTGAGCAACATCAAAATTGTATATTTTTAAGGGGCTGGTGAGTGGTGGTCCAATGATTCCATCAATCCCAGTGACAGATTCGTTGAATATTATCCTGTCCTTCCCGTGTGACTATGAGTTGGACTTTGTCATGTGTACCCAATTTTTAAATATATGATACACTTCCTGGGCCCATCACTAGAGCCTAGAGGCTTTTGTCACCTGAATGCACTAATCAGTATACATTAGGCAACAACATCTATTTTGTATTTCACCAAACTCTACTATGAACTGAGCCATGATTAGTCTCTTAACCACAATGACTTAGCAGGTGAGATGCAAGAAAGCAGTCCTGCCATCTGGGAACTGGCCTGGCACAGCAGGGCTTCGGAGGTGTTAGGGCTGAGCTGGGCTGAGGGTAGGAAATGGTGTTCTCACGTTGCACACATACAAAGTCACAGAAGGCCAGCGGCAGTCACGGGCACTCAGGGACTGTAATGAAGCAGGCAAAGAGCAAGTTCACTTCCCAGTGTTGTTTCTGTGCAGACAAAAGCAATGTCAGTTGCCAAGTCCACAATACCAATAGCCTTTTTTCTTAGTTAATGAGTGATGCTGCTTCATTACCTGTCACAGCTTTGCCTCAGTCCAGTGTCTTCTCCTTCTAGCAAAGATTTGTTTATATCCCCAGCCACAGCACACTCATGATCCTTGCCAGCGTCCAACCCCGGGCAGAGGCCTGCTTCCCTACCACCTCCCCTAAGTCACCTAACACAAGCCCAATTCCTGTGTAAGTGTTTTCTAATACCCTTGAGCTGAGACAGCACTCTGCAATTCACCACGGTGCATGATGTCCCCCACTGTAGTGATGATGATCCCAAGCTCCTGAGCTACAGCTGTGCTCCTGGTTGGTTTTGGCTGGAGGGCTTCGACAACTGAACACATAATGGGATGGGTATTGTAGATTTGTACATATTGTACTCCACGAAGGAGTGTGGTGTGTGGTACTTTCCACCATGGTCATCTACCCAGTTTTCATGCGCTTGCTAAGTGGGAATCTTTGGGCTTGTCCTGGTTCTTATCAGCAGTACACTAAGCAGTACACAATTCATGAAAAGCAACGTGTCCATGCTTTGGTAGGGAAATGATTGAGTTTGGAATTTGATTCCCACTCAATCTGTTTTATTATTTAAAAATTATTTGGATCTGTCAGTGGATGAGAGGTAAAGGAGACTTGAAGATGAAATAGGTGTGTTTTGATTGTTTGAGATGGATTGGGTGTGATCAAGGCTATGTAGGAAGTACAACATGCCCAGAGGGATTTGTATACCTTAAGAGGCTTAGCTAACACCTTCTTTTCCATAATAGTCTGAGTCACCCTTGTACACTTTGAATTTCCACAGACTAGATCTCAGTGTGCATTTACTGTATAGTCACAGGAAAATCAGTGCATGTTAATATGTTTCCACGTTTAGGTTGGCAAGATTTGTAGTTAATGACCACTAAGGGGAAATTAGCACATGTTGTAATGATTCTTTCTACAGAGGAATAAAGACAAAAGAAGCAAAACCTTTAGTACCCATAGAACACCTGGAGGGTAGTCAAAAATTGCCAGCTAATATTCCAGGCTGAGTCCAGTCTCTGAAATTCATGAGAATTACCTCAGCTGGGGCAAGAGAGGTATCGCTCAAACTTTGCAACACAGTGTCATGATTTTCAGATCATGCTAAGACGCAAGAAGTCCAGAGATTCTGAGGACTATTTTGGTGTTGGCAAAATCATACTCCTCCAGTAGAAATGCTGTTAGCCTCTTCTCACAGTAACCACAGAGTTATCTGAATTATATCGGATCTTTGGCTGAATCTCTTAGTAGACTTACTGAGTGTTGGTCCCATGTTTTTCCTATGAGCTCATAGGATGTGACTATATGATAGAAGTTTCCAGCATCATACATCTGCTGGAATCTGAAATCTCTGGCAGAAATCAACAGCATCTATTCAAAATGTTGTGTTGGGTGTTTGGATTTGAAAACTACTTGAGGCAGATTCTTCTCCCAGACCACCTTTAAAATAGTTGCTAGCTTCTCAGTGGTGTTTAAGGAAAAAAAAAAAAAAAAAAAAAAAGCCCTTCCACTGAAGACCATCAGGCAGTGAATGTTTGTTTTACTGTTGTGTTCTGGTAGATGCCAGAGAAACTGTCAAATAAGTGCTGGGTAAATTTATTATTAAATAAATAAATAAATAAATAAATAAATAAATAAATAATAAAAATAAAAATAATCTAAAAAATATGTGCTGGGTAGAACAGGAATGTTGACTTATAGAGCGGCAATGTACTTTTAGGTGCATTGTAGTCGTAGAATTCAGGGAAAGTGCCACACAACAGAGAGAAGTTGTTTTGCTACCTGTTGGGTGGCCACTCTGGAAAACGGTATGGAGTTTCCTCAAGAAGTTAAAAATAGAGCTACCCTACACCCCAGCAATTGCGCTATGAGGCATTTACCTCAACGATACTAATGTAATGAGTGAAGGGGCACATGCACCACAATGTTTATAGCAGCAGTGTCCACAACAGGCAAACTACGGAAAGACATTCATCAACAGATGAATGGATAAAGGAGGAAGTGGTATATATGTACAATGGAATGTTACTTAGTCATGAGAAAGTTTGAATACTTACCATTTACACCGACATGGATGGACCTGGAGAGTATCACGCTGAGCAAAATAACTCAATCAGAGAAAGACAATTATCATATGGCTTCACTGATATGTGCAGTATGAGACAGCACAGAGGATCACAGGGCAAGGAGTGGGAAATAATCAGAGAGGGAGACAAATCACGAGACACTCTTAAGTAGATGCAGCAAATAGGGTTGCTGGAGTTGAGGTGGGCAGGGAAATGGGGTATTTGGCTCTGTGGAAGTCAGTTTGCCAAAGGCTCTGTTAATACAACACAATGATGAAAAAGAGAAACTTGTGTTGATCCAGAGAGTAGAGTTGAAAGCTCTTCGGTTAACAGTGGACAAAGCATTAGGCTCCTGTCTCTAGGGAAGCATTTAGATGTTAGTCTGTGGGGCTGTAGCCAAGAGTTATATGTATTGCTAGATGAATGGGCTCCAGGCAAGTAGGTAAACAAGCTACTTGTATGATGCACTCAGATAAGGAAATGTCTTTGGGACTTGAGTAGAGGGATCAAAATCGTGTGATGTGAAATAAACATAAGTTGTTGGCTAAGCCAAGGATTGAAATGCTGACATAGCTCCCTAGATATCCCTATGTCCTGAGAGGAGACTTGCATGGGGTAGCTCAGGTCAGGCCCCGTTGGGTTAGAGAGGCCACAGTCGCCCTAACGCAACAAGGAGAAACGATGTGCACAAGAAAATGCATCCAATATTAACACAAAAGATTTTACTCTGAGTGGGTGAAATTAACTGCTAGGGGCAAGAGGATCACCCTGAACCCTCCTGGAAGCTCCAAGTTTCCATAACTGAGTGTTATTGGTGTTAATTGAGTACCTGCTCTTCTCTAGCATTTGTTCATCTTGCAAAGGAGCGATGCAGGAGATGCACTGAATGTTTGGAACATCCGATTCTTCATCATTTTGGTCCACTTGAATGTATTCTCAGGTTACAAACTTACTGCTACTAGGATCTACTATTTAATGGACAGAGCCGGCAAATGAAACATCATGGTTTCGATAAGCTGCAGTTGGGAATTTTCTTGTTCCTGTTAGTGCTTCTTTAGGTTTTCTGTCTAAGAAATGTTAACATCCCCTAAGTTTAAAAGGGTACACATTTCAGTCTTGAGATGATTTATAACGTTATGTTTTATGATTAGGTCTTTGATTGTTGTGTATGGTTAAAGGTAGGAATCATGGTCTATTTCTATAATTAAATAGGTAATAGTATTTTTTGCCGTATACTTTGTTGAAAGACTTTCCTTTCTTCTACTGAGTAGCCTTAGCATTTTTCTAAAAAATGTGTGGCGTGCATTGTCAAACTCGGTTCTGTTCTGCAGACCCATTTCTTTTCTTTCTTTTTTTTTTTTTTTTTAGCTCCCTGTGGGTCTCTCTCCCTTTAACCTTTATATATGATTTCTATAAAGAGAATTTTCTGAATTTTTATTCAGAGAATTTTCAGTGCTCTGAACAGTCTTGGGTCCTAGAGGTGATGCAAAACAAGCTTGCTTAGGTGTGTGATTTCTTTCAGAACCTGCAGTTGACCTGTTAGGAACATGACTCATTTCTCTATCTGTAGTTCACTATCTCAGTGGTTTGATTAATGTAGCTGAATCAGTTTTGAAGTCAGGTGGTGTGATTCTTCCACGTCCAGTCTTTCTCAGGATGGTTTTGGCTACCTGTCTGTTTTTACTTTGTCATACATATAAATTGTGGAATTTGTTTGCCAATTTTTACAAAAAAGCTTGCAAACACATGAATGGGATTGAATTGGAGGTGGAGATAAATCAAAACCTTAACCTTAGTGTTTTTAGTAAGACTTGAACATAATTTATCTGCATATATTTATGGTGACGTGATTTGCATCATCAATGTCTTGTAGCTTCACCGTAGAGGGTCCGGCATAGTTTTGGATACATTTGCCCAAAATAAACACTGTTTCTCCACGCTGCTCTAGAGAGTGTATTTTAAAATGTTCATTTTCCAGCTGAGTAGTGCTAACAAGTGAAAAATGTAACTTATTTTTATATATTGACTTCTATCTTATGACAACACTTGAAGTTATTTTTCCTAATGGATCTTCTGTGTTTGTGTGTATGTTCCTGTGTGAGTGTATATTTGCCTGACAACATCATCTGCACAGAAAGTTGGTTTATTTCATAGTTTCTTTTTGTAATAATATGGGTATTTTATTCTAGGTGTTTATTCTGATACTTGAAGGTACCTTTCTTTTTTATTTTTTACATATTTTTAATTGGAGTTCAATTTGCCAACATATAGCATAATACCCAGTGCTTATCCTATCAAGTGACCCCCTCAGTGCCCGCCATGCAGTCACCTCCACTCCCTGCCCACCTCCCTTTTAGTTTCTGAGAAAATGCATGTCTTTTTCTGTTTTTCTTGCCTATTGCAGCGACTAGGACCTTTAGAGAGTTACCTAGAGGTGATGAGAGCAGAGATCTTTACCAAATTCTTATTCCTGATGTTAGGGGAAAGCACTCAGGGCTTCTCAATTGCATGTATTATTAGTGGTGGCATGTTATTGATGCCATTTAGTAGATTGAAGAAATCTGCACTATTCCTATTTACTCGTTTTCTTACGGTTAGATTTCCTTGTTCCAATTACTGTACATTTTATATCTCCTGAAGGGACCTTGAGAGCTGCAAGTACCTTAAAATTTGTCATCTATGGAGTGGAATGAATTTGGCATGAAGATTTGTTATTGAGAGAAGGGCACACAGGATCAGGCCTGGAGGGTGATGCTTGGTTACTTTTGAAGTGGAACAATGTCCTGTGACAGTGGGATCATCCATGATTATGGACTGGTCCTGCCTCTGTCCTTTTCCACCACAGACTAACCACAGTTTATCGCTAGTTACCTGTTATTGGCTGCATGGGTTATTTTTTTAACAAAAATTTTCCCTGGTCTCAGAAATAATATTGTGAACCCTCACTGATAGTTTTTAGCTGACTCCACTTCCCACCTTTGATTTGTAGCCATATGGACTCTTACTCTAAACACCTATGAGACTGTCTTGTGTAGAAGGCCAGGTAAGGCACAGTTATCGGCAGTCATGAAGACTTCAGCTTTTGCTGAAAGGTTATAATCTTCAAAGGGTTGAGAGCAGAGGGATTCCATGACAGGATTAACATTTTTGCATGGTAATTACGGCTAATTTCCTGAAAGCAGAAAATGGAGAGACAGTGTGTGTTCAAAGACTTATGGTGCTGACCGGGTCCAGGAGAACATGGAGATGATGAGAAGTTGTCTGTGTCTGGGTGTATTTTAAAGGTGGAACTTAAGGATTGCTGATAAGTTGGATTTGGGTTTTGAAAGAAAGAGGAGCCAAACATAGTTTTGAAGGCTTGTACTTGAGCAGCTGGAACAATGGTGACGTCATTAATGATAGTTGCCTGTCTTCATAGAACTCTATCCATATCTATATTATCTATCTGTCTATCCATCATCTATCTATCATGTATATCTAGGTAGAAGCTGAAGTGGGTAGAAGAGTGGCCTCCAAGATGTTCTCAGGCCTCATCAGAAGGACTGTCAATATGATGAAATCGCACACTGATGAATATGTTGTGTTACATGAAGGGGGGACATTTCAGTAATGCAAGGTACAAGCGTTGACCTCAACATAGAACCATCCTTCTAGATTCTCCAGCTGAGACCAACGTAAACACTCGAGCCCCTAAAAGCAAAAGAGAAGGCTATTTCCTTGAAGTTGAAAGGCAAAACTCACTGAAAATAGAATTATTATGAAAGAACCAGAGGAAAGGAATGGAATGAACAAAGTCCTTTGATCCAATTGTTTGAGTTATAAACTGAAACCTCAGCTGAAGACAGTTCTCCTCTAACTTTCCCAGGCCCAGGACACAGTTTGAGATTTCCAACCCGTGCATATCCAGTTGAAAGCATTTTCCTTAGTGCAATGTTGTGGAAGCTTCAGGCATTTATAAAATTACTAACCCACATGTAGAGTAGTGACTGAATTGTGATGGGGCATTTGTCTTAATCTTTTTGCATCAGTTATTTCTACCTGTCACAATGGTAAAATCAGCAATAAAATCAATGATCAATTATGCCTTTAGGTTGATTATGAATGTGAGCCTGACCCTGGCACCTGAGCCTGGTGTCTAACAGGACCTAGTTGACCTTTCTCTTTCCTACTGCCTCTGCATTCCAATTTCTTCACCAATATCTGCAAATATATAGTTTGTGCCTCAACAGAAGACCACTTCTATTGATGTTGTCCCCTCTGAAATAGAGACACCCCATAATTTCAGTTCTCTCTCCTGTTTCGGCACCTTGATAGGTGCTCCAAAGGGTAGATCCACACTGAGGGAAGAAAGGGTTTCAAATAATTTTCTTCCTTGAATAAGACCTGCAAAATTAGACATCTGGAATAAATCACCCCTTTCCACTCTCAATTCTTCTCCATGGCTACAAGTGTGTGTCACCATAAGAACATTTACCAATTGCCATGAATCCCTGAAGTTGTCCTGAACTCATATTTCTTTGAATTCTACGGAGATTTCTTGTTTTTTTAGTTTACAAGTGTTCCAAAGTAGTAATTTCCATAATATCTTATTCAGTCACCATGACTATTTTGTTCTCTAGTTGTTACTGGCAGTTAGTTACCCCGATGTTTAGTCTGAACTTCATTCTGCTGAAACCTTAGCTCATTTCTCTTGTCCCATTCTTCATTAGGGAAGAACAACTGTTCCTCTTTCTTCACAATTAAGCACATGGTTGGACACATAAGCAAGGACTTATTACTCACCCTGTCTGTTCTTCTTTAGCTGAATTCTTCTAATGCCCACTAGACAGACTGCAACCTTCCGATCTAATTTTAAGGCACTTTGGGCAACAGAGAACTTAGAAAAATCATAAGACCCATCTCTCTGGCTCTGGCAGGATGACCACATTCTTTCTTCTGTTGAAATTCTAGGATTCTCAAGGATAGGAAATGGGCCCTAGGATTCTCTCATACTCTTCTTTCAGAGAGTCACTAAAGCCCTAATTTCAAATTACCTACCTCCTACCTTTAGGTCTATAGAGAAAGAGAAGGTCCCTGTCTTCTGCCAATTTTAGTATACATTAGAAGATAAATTTTATAGAAATGGAAAAATTGGGAGCCATTTCTAGTGTAAGAGGTAACACAGAATTTATTTTCATGTATTGGATATTCTTTCCAGCTAACCTGAACAGTTCTTGCTCTTGTTAAGTTACAATATGGTGGAAGCAATTTTTAAAAATTATTTATTTTTTAAAGAAATCAAGAGAGAGAGAGAGACTTTGATACAGGTTTTGATCCCAACCCTGAAATCATGACCTGAGCTGAATCAAGTAAGCTGCTTAACCAACGGAGCCAGTCGGTCACTCCTGGTTGTGATTTTTATAGTTCACTTGGAGCAATGAGACCACATGCGGAAATGATCTCATGACTAAATAAAAGATTCAAGCAGTTACGATGCTTAGTTCTAGATCATCTAATGTGACATCCCTACTCCTCAGCCATGTGTCTCTTTACCAAGTAGGGTGAGTCATCCATCAGGAGCTCTTCAAGTCCTGCAGATAGAAAACAGGCAAAAATGTTTTCCCACATGGAGCTTACAATGTCTTCAGCAGAAAGAGGCAAGAAACAAATTGTATAAGTAAACATAGAATTTTAAATAGTATAAGATCTGTGGAGAAATATTATAGCAGGGAAGGGGGCTATGGGTTGAAAGGTTAGGGTGCTACAGGTGTAAGTTGAACAAGAGGAGGACTCTGAGGCTGAGGGGTGGAAAGAGCCTTGTCAGGAATGGTAGCCTGGAGCCTTGGGGGATCAAGAGCCAAGGTCTCTTACTGACAGACCTGTGTTCATTCCTCTATTCCTCCTGCATATGCTGAGATCAGAAGGCACCCCGTGAAGGTTCTGCATCCTGGTCAAGGGATTTGAAAATCAAGGGGCACAAAAGTTGAAGAGTGCACTTTTGTAAGTATATAGTGACAGTAATCTTGATTTTTATTGTAGTATAAAAGTTGAATTTATTGGAGAGTGATAGCTTGATCAGATTAGATATTGCTTCATTTATATGTGATTTTCAGCTGACGATACACGCTTTTATTCTTGTATCTGATCTTCATGACATTAACTTGAGAGAAAAGCTACTTTCACATTACTATTTCCACTTTTAACTGTAAAGGAAACTGAGGCTCATAGAGAGTAAGTGATAAAGTTCAGCTGATAAAGGTTACTCAGTAGTTGTGTCCTCCACAGCTGGGATGAAGGCATCCTGCCATCATCAGTTTGTTTGAGGTAGGACGTGTGCGCAAGCTAAGATCTGTAAGGATATGAACCCTTGCACTCATGGTGTCTTTTGCTTTCACGCTCACAAATCATTTACTTGCCTACAAATTTTTATTGGTGACCAAGTAGAGGAGTCATAGTGATGCATTTGATAGGAAAAAGTTGTATTAAAGAACAGTCACTTCGTATTGGACCAAACAACTGAGAAAGAGAGAGTAAAATTCATTTTGATTATTTATTCTGCATGCAGGATTATTAAGATGTCACAAATCTAAGACCCCATTACATGTTTCTGTAATTGTTTAGTATAAACATTATAATAAGTATGACAGCACTCCTTGAACTTAAAATATCTAAAAGTATATTGTGAATAAAATTAACATGTGTGTTATATTCGAGACCTTTGTGATTTTAGGAAAGATGAAAATCTTAATATTTCTCATGTGGTGTAACTCCTTAAATGAAAAGAACAAAAGACACAGTAGGTGAACAGATTTGACTAAGCAAATCCTGGAAATGAAAATTCAAGTCCTCAACAACTAGACCAGTATGCTCAAGTGTGTTGTAATCAGGAAATGCAAATAAGCATGACAAATCTGCTTCTGACCTATAAGATAGGCAAAATTAAATCCAGATAGCAGTTACTTCTGGCAGAGGTGGTTGGAAAAGTACTCTTCTGCTTTGTATCTGTTGGTAATAAGTTTTAGGATGGTCTGGGGAAAGAATTTGAAAATATCTATTCAATTTAAAACATGCATATGATTTTATTAAAACCCCTCTGGGGGATTCCTGGGTGGCGCAGCGGTTTGGCGCCTGCCTCTGGCCCAGGGCACGATCCTGGAGACCCGGGATCGAATCCCGTGTCGGGCTCCCGGTGCATGGAGCCTGCTTCTCCCTCTGCCTGTGTCTCTGCCTCTCTCTCTGTGTGTGTGACTATTATAAATAAATAAACAAATTTTAAAAAATAAAAAAAAACCCTCTGGAACCTATAGCACGGGTTCCTATAGCATAGAAACTTTGGTACCTAAGGGTACAGTAAAAGCACATTAATGGCTTCCTGATTGGTAGCAGCAAAACACTAGAAGTGACCCAGATTCCCATTAAGAGGTAGAGTAAGTGATGACATAGGAAATCCAGTGAAAGAATGCTGTGCATGTACCGTGGCTGACTTGGATTTCTACTAAGTAGAATTGAGTGTACAAAACAGAATGGTCTGGGGGGTCCCTGGGTGGCTCGTGTGGTTAAGAGCCTGCCTTCAGCTCAGGTCCTGATCCCAGGGCCATGGGATCTGGCCCCACACTGGGCTTTCTGCTCAGGGGGAGCCTGCTTCTCCTGGTCCCTTTGCCACTCCCTGCCACTCCTGCGCTCTTTCATAAATAAATAAATAAATAAATAAATAAATAAATAAATAAAATCTTAAAAAAAAAGAATGGTCTGGAATATAATGCCATTTTGCATCCTGTTTTGTAAGACCCAAGCACATATAGAGATATGTTCGTGTAGATGCACATTTGTCTATGAGAATGAGCACATAGTGCTCCACATTGGTGGTGGGAAGAGTGATACTATGGAATCCTAGGCATAGGAAGACACGTGCTCATGAATGCATATAAAGGTTTATGAAACGAATCATAACCAAAGCAATCATGCCAGTTATCGCATGGTGTTGGAAGGCCTGGTGACTTTTATGTGTTACACATACTTCTATTTTAATTTTTATAATGAAAATATTAACTGGGTGGTGGGCACTGAGGTGGGCACTTGACAGGATGAGCACTGGGTGTTATTCTGTATGTTGACAAATTGAAGACCAATAAAAAATAAATTTATTAAAAAATAAATAAATAAAGATATTGTTCTTTCAAAAAAAAAGGAAATTTTAAGTTTTGGGAAAGGGCAGTAGTTAAAAGTTCTGGAGATATGTTATGGATTTGACTTTCTTAGGATATATATATATATATATACACACAGTCTTATCTTCATAATTAGAATCCTGAGGCACATCTAAATTGGCTACATTGGTTTTAAAGATTTTGACTGATTAATTGATTGATTATTGTTTAGAATGTGTCACCACCTTTCTCCATATACCTGATGAGGATCCCCGGCATGTCTTGGTGAGCAGAGTGGGTCTTGTCCCTCAGAGTCTCACCCAAAAGAGCTAGAGATCCCTGGGGTGTTTTTTTCTCCTCATTGTAAGTTGTATCTTTAAACAACATCTGTCCTGTCCCTCCACATCGCATCCCAGGTAGCAAGTTTTAATGTCTATTTTTATGAATTTGGGTTTTTTAGGTTCCACATATAAGTGATACCTTGCAACACTTGAGTGTTTCTGTGTCTTATGTCACTTAGCACAACTGTGCCCAAGGTCTTACCTTGCAGCAAATGGCAGCTGTCCTTCCTCATGGCTAAATTATATACCCATACGACATCTACCCATTGGTGGGCATGTAGTTGTTTTCATGATCTTAGCTACTTTGAAAAATGCTACAGTCCACATGGGAAGGCAGCTCTCTCTTCAAGATCATGTTTTCACTTCCTTTGGGCATAATCTGTGATCATGCAGATTACATAATCTGTGAAGGGGGATTGCTGGAACATGTGGTAGACCAATTTTGTATTTTGTGGGACCTTCTTATTGTTTTTGTTAGTGGATGCACCCATGGGTGTACTGAGGTTCTTTTCTCCACAAGCTTGTCAACACTTGTTATCTTTTGTCTTGTTGATGGCAGCCATTCTAGTAGGTGCGAGGCGATATCTCATTGTGGTGTTGACTTGCATTTCCTTGATGATTTGTGAGCTGCAGGGATCTAATGCACACTAGGGTGGCAGACACAACATAGACAATAGTATTTTGTTATAATCATCAGAATTGCGAGGAGAGGAGAACTTAACTACTCTAACTTCTAAAAGGAAGTGATCATTATATAACATGCTAGAGATGGTAATGAATGCTCCAAGGGCAAATACGCAATATATGAATGTATCAAATTAACAGGTAGCGCACCTTAAATTGACACGGGGTTAAATATCAAGTATATTTCAATACAAAAGATGGAATAGGGGCAGCCCGGGTGGCCCAGTGGTTTAGCGCCGCCTTCAGCCCAGGGTGTGATCCTGGAGACCCGAGATTGAGTCCCACGTCGGGCTCCCCACGTGGAGCCTGCTTTTCCCTCTGCCTGTGTCTCTGCCTTTCTTTCTATGTCTCCCATGAATAAATAAATAAAATCTTTTTTATAAAAAAAGATGAAATAGAAGTTCAGCGCTGTTCCATAGGACAACATTCTCCCACTGAGGGGAGGCTACAAACAGGTATACTTTGTATGAATAAAAACAATTTTTTTTTTTTTTTACAGGCAGAAGCAGGTCCCTGGTAAAAACAACTTTTGAAGTATTAGAGCCATTTGGCTGCAAAGGAACATTTAGAACCTAGGGCTTTCTCATCATTTTCGAGTTTTCCAAGACTTGTTCAGTACCTTTCGTTGGAGACCTGGATGCGTCCCACACTTATTTCTGATGTGAATGTGGAATTTTTGCTTCACTGTTGCATTTACTTAGCTGGGGTGTGTGCAAGGAAGGGCAGATAGTTCGTGTCCTGGTGCAGTGTTGGTCCCTCCTCGGCACCTGCTGACACACCTGAAGGAATGAGGAGCTTGCACCCACTCCTTCCTTTCCTTGGAAGTCATTCCCAGGATAGCAGGAATGGTTCCTCAGTATTTTCAAGGCTTTGTTCTCGTATGACTTTTATGTAATGCCCTTTTGGCCGCCTTATCTAAGATTATAACCTCGCCTCATGTCTCCATGATACTCCACTTTCCTCTTTCCTGTATTATCATTCATTAGGCTTCACCATTTTACAAACTGCACGCTGTTTCTCTTCTTCCTTCCTTCTGTCCATTCCTTTCTTTATTTCTGTTTACTTTTTCATGGATGAATTCCCCATAATTGCATATGTCACATTGAATTTGTATGTGCTTTGTTCACTGCTGTTTCTCTAACGAGTAACAGTCAAATAAATACTTGTTGCATGAGTGCATTGACTCAATGGCTGCATTATTTAACAAATGTACGTTTCATTTTCTATCTTCTTTATATTCTACTTTGTTTTTCTCCACCAGAAGCGCTCAAAACCAGAGAGATCCTATAGGTGTGGGCTCACAATGTATGAGTGTCAGATAAGAGTATCGCCAGGTAAAGGAGGGAGGCCACCACGGGAGGAAGGTACAGCTTGCACTAGGTGGATGGTTCTGAGAGCTCGCTGCCATCCCTGATGATTCTGCTTTGAGGAAACCCTGGGCTAAGCAAGATGTTAGGCAATCAAATTCTTTTGTGTATGAAAGGAGAACTGCAGGTTGGAGTAATCCCACAGGGCTGCGTATTGGGCCCCTCAACTCATCAGCAGAGCTCATAGTCATAGCGCCATTGCACCTACAAGGTGAGAGGAAGCCTGGAAATTAAGGTATTTTCTGGAAAATGTTTAATATATGAAAGTCCTGACCTAAAAGCTGTGTCTGACTCAAGGAACCGAGGTTGTGATTTTTCCAAAGGGCCTCTGGCTGTGCTGTTGACTCTCCAGTGGCTTCTCTGAGGACCACATTATCTGACATCATCTAGCCCAGATTCTGATCTGGGAGCTCCTGATTGGTGCCCTCTGCCTCTATAAGGTCAGAATGTGGAATGCTGGAGTCAGAGTCCTACCTTCTCCTGAGCTCTGATGCTTTCTTCTCTGTGCTCCCTGCTGATCCATTCACCAGCATGAAGGCGTTGCTGGTCCTGGTAGTAATTAACTTTTATCTCTTTTTTTTTTTTCTGTCTCAGTGAGTTCAACATATACTCCATCTGTTAGCTCTACTGGTAAGTCTGCATTTGCACCTTCCTGTCATGGCTGTGTTCCATCCCAGCCTCGTGTTAAAGAAGTGGCCACGGGGGAGAGTGTAGATACTCCTAACGAGAAGACTTGGAAAGCCTCATTCCTGTTTCCAAAGTTCAATAAGAACACAGAAAATGTGCTGATCTCTTTTACATTTTTAGAAGATATAAAGTCTTTGGCGTGGATTTATAAAAATTGTGGACTAATTATTCATTGTCCTGTAGCAAAATGATAAGGTAACGTGGTCTGAATTTGTGGCCTTAGAATTTGAGGAGATGCATGTAAAGCGTTTCTGATTACCAAAAATTGACGGGTCTAATATATGGGCAGTGTAAAAAGAGAGATTAGTAGGTCTGAGGATGACCGAAGAGAATGTAGATGCTAAAGGTGATGTAGAAATGTGGGCATTAGAGGCACATGGGAGTGTGGAATATGGATTGTGGAGAGTAGAGGTGAAGTAGAAGGAAGGCCCTAAGCTTTGCTCTTTTTAACAGTATATATGCCTTATTCCAAGGCTGATGTGCACTTTTTTCTTTGATCTTAACCCCAAGATTGTGGGCCAAAGCTTTAGTATTTCTTGGGCTTCTCCCGCAGTGTCCTATATGTCCAATGCTATATGTGTTGTGCTCAAGCAGACATGAGGATGCTTTTTCCTTTTGTCCTCCACATTTGGGGACCTATGACCTTTGGTCAAAGGGCAGTGACTGCATCAGACCTCACACACTGAACCATATGTCCTACCTCCATGGGGGGCAATTCAGAAAACACCCCGTCTTCTGAAGGAGGACTGACACAGCATGGCTCCAGTGTGGGCATGGAGAGTGAGCTGTCCACTTGTTGAGGCAGATGCACCTCACAGATGTAGGGTCTGCCTGTGGCTGCCTGTCAGGAGCTCTGGTGTAAGGCGTAGGGAGTGATAATTGCTACCAATCTTGCCACACATCCTTTGAACATGGGATGATCGATGGGGCATTTGCTCACTCGTATCATTGCCACAATAGTATTAATGTCCCCTGTTACATCTAATGCGGTTCTCCTAGATGCATCTGTAAGAGATGGAGTCCAAGTCGAGGAACAGGCAGGACAAATATAATCCTGTTTCAGGCCAGAACCTGGAGGAAGAGATTGTGCTTCTTTCAAAGAAAGGAGGTCCTATTGCTCGAATCTGAGACACATGAACTTGTTCTTTCTTCTCTTCTCCTGTACAGGTTATTCCACTACTCACACTCACGCACGCTGCAGAGGAAACCGAAGGGCTCAAGTTAGCCCATGGGAGGGCACCAGAGAGACAGCCCACTAGGGACTGTCCTGTTGGCCCTGAGCCGGGGTTCTTGCAAATAGGAGCTCATGTGGGTTTGGTCTTTGGTGCTCGCCCCTGGGAGAAAGTGTCTGCTTGTCTCCTCTCTTAGGGTCACAGACCTTGTGGAGAAGCCTGGAATTCTTTCTGTCGCACCATGGGCAGGGCTAGGAAGGATGAGTCCAAAGGAGGATGGGTAGGCAGGCTAAGGGTATGACCGAGTTGTTGACATCTGCAGAGACGAATTGAGAAGGACTGTGCCTCCACGCTTGCTTGAGACAAATTTGGTTGCTGGGGTAGAGTCAAGTGTCTCAGCTGGATCTTTTCCTCCTAATTTCAGCTGCCCCTGATGCCACCACTGCAGCTCATGCCACCCCTGCAGCTCATACCACCCCTGCAGTTCCAGCCACCCCTGCAGCTCATGCCACCCCTGCAGCTCCCACCACCCCTGCAGCTCATGCCACCCCTGCAGCTCCCGCCACCCCTGCAGTTCCTGCCACCATGACCAATGCTGTTCAAAGCACCACTCGAGCTGGTAAGTCTAGCTCATCTATATGTTTCTTTATGGGGCTCCTGGATTCCTGGGGTCTCTATTGTTATGGTGGACTCTATTTTGTAGGAGAGGAAGGGAAAGCCCTGAGAAAGCTATGTTTTCATTATTTTCTAAATTGTTTTTGGTCTTAAAAATCACTTCAACAGATAGATGTCAGGGGAGCCTGAGGTTTGCAGCCTCTTGTTCAGCAGCATTACCCACATGGTTTTGAATTGTTGTCATTAAATAGAGAAAATTCATCTTTAGTAGCAATGCCACTGAAAATACCAAAGCAATTGTCGTTAGGGCCAGGTAACTGTTTATGTGTGTCTTTTTCTTTTTAATCAAAAAAATTTCTGTTACCTTGAAAGACCTTTCTAGAAATAAACAACAGCTTTAAAACGAAGCCCTTTGAGGCAAAAGCTTTTGAGCATGATTTAGGATATTTCTGGGAATTTAGACATATATTGAGGATCAAGACTGTACAGAGTTATTACTCCTGGTTCGTCTTTCCTGTCCTTCAACACTCATGTAACATGGGTCACAAAGTTTGTTGACTGTGGACATATATCAGGCAGTGGAGTATATAATTTGCATATCAATGTAACTTAAATCTCATTTACTAAGTAAACACTGTAAGGATGAAGACATTGAGAACTTACAAAGAAAGATTTCCCCCTGAACATATGGGAGAGATTGGGTTGGTATTTATACAATCAACGTCTGGAGGAACGTTTTTCAAATACTGCCTTTACTCATTCAGTGTCTGGGCCATCTCATGGCACCTGTTCAAGGATGTGTAGTTGCAGCCAGTGGAGGGAAAAAGGACTGAGTTGCTCTGTGTTATGGGGAGGGAAAACTAAGGCACATTGGCCTACTTCCTGTTCAATGTAAACCTCCAGCTTTCGTAGGCTCCCACCCAGGGCTGCAAATTCCATTTCTTTTTGGGCAAACATGTCATGTTCCTTTGACACCTCGGAAGTCAGTGCCTTTTGACGTTTGTTATTCTCCTCACAGATTCCCAATTAAGTAGCTATATTATTCATTCTTTTTTGAAACTCTCTTGACAATATATTTTATTCTCTTACAGGCTTCTTCAGCTCGATTTGGAAAATAGTGGGTTGAAATATTACTAAGATGGAATTAGAGGCATCTGCATTTGATCTTGCAGGGCTCAGCACAAGGCCCATCCATTTGATTTAATCTAGCTGCTTATCAAGTCTACCATCTTTATCTTATCCTTAATCAGTTTATCGGTTTTCAAATAAAAAATAATATTGAGCAACATCAAAAATTGTATATTTTTGAGAGGTTGGGAAAATTAGAGAGGGAGACAAACCATGTGAGACTCCTAACTCTGGGAAACAAACAAAGGGTTGTGGAAGGGGAGATGGGTGGGGGGTTGGGGTAACTGGGTGATGGGCACTGAGGAGGGCACTTGATGAGATGATCACCTGGTGTTATACTATTTGTTGGCAAAATGAATATAAATTTAAAAGAATATTAAAAAAAGAGGTTGGTAGAGTGGTTGTCTAATGTTTCAGTCAATCCCAGGGACAGATACTTTGAATTTTATCCTGTCCTTCCTTTGTGACTATGAATTGGACTTTGTCATGTGTACCCAAAGTGTCTTATTTTAAACATAAGACACACTTCTTGGGCCCATTACTAGAGCCTAGAGGCTTTTGTCACCTGAATGCACTAATCAATATACACTGGGCAACAACGTCCATTTTGAATTTCACCAAACTCTTCTATGAATTGAGCCTTGATTAGTCTCTTATCTGCAATGACTTAGCAGGTGAGAAGGAGGAAAAGCAGCCCTGGCATCTGGGAAGTGGCCTGGCACAAACCTACAATAGCACATAACCCTTTTCCTAGTAAGTGTGTGATGTTCCTTCATTATCTATCATAGCTTTTGCCTCATTTCAATCTCTTTTCCTGCTAAAAAAGGTTAAGATTCCCAATCATAGTGTACTTCTGCTCCCTGATACCATCCAATTCAGGGCAGAGTTCTGTTTCCCTACAACCTCCCCCAAATCACCTAACACAATCCTAATTCCTGTGGAAGTATGTTCTAACACCTGTTAGCTGAGACATCTCTCTACAATTCCCCATGTGTATGCTCTCTCCACTGCAGTGATCATGAACCCAAGCTGCTAAGCTCTATGTAGCTGGGCTCCTGGTGCATTTTGACTGGAGCACTTTGACACGTGAATTCATAATTGGAATGGATATTGTGCATGAATTTTTCATGGTTTGTTGTCCTTTCCACTGTGGACATCTTCTCAGTTTTCATACACTTGCTAAGTGGGAATCTGTCAACCTGCCCTGGGTCTTACCAGCAGTCCACTAAGCAGTGGACAATTTATGAAGAACAATATGTTTGTGCTGTAATATGGAAATGATTGAACTTGGAATTTGAGTCTTACTAAATATACTTTATTATTTTAAATGATTCCAGTCGGCCAATGGATGAAAGGTGAAGAAGACTACCGAAGATTAAATAGATGTGTTCTGATTTTCTGAGAAGGACTCAAGGTGATCAAGGCTATGTAGGAAGTGCAATAGGCCTAGAGGAATTGGTATACCTTAATAGACTTAGCTAACACGTTCTTTTCCATAATAGTTTGAGTCAGCTTTACAAAATTTGAATTTCCAGGGATCCCTGGGTGGCGCAGTGGTTCGGCGCCTGCCTTTGGCCCAGGGCGCGATCCTGGAGACCCGGGATCGAATCCCACAACGGGCTCCCGGTGCATGGAGCCTGCTTCTCCCTCTGCCTGTGTCTCTGCCCCCTCCTCGCTCTGTGACTATCGTAAATAAAAATAAATAAAAAAATTTAAAAAAAAACAAAACAAACAAACAAAATTTGAATTTCCATAGACTAGATCTCAGTATACATTTACTGTATATCCACAGGGAAATATATATACAAATTGTCCCATTGCCATAATTTAGTTAGACAAGATTTGGAGTTAATAACCAGTAGGGGCAAATTAGAACCTGTTGTGATCAGTTAAAAAGTAAAAAGTTGAAAGAAGGGAAACCTTAGAACACTTGGAGGGTAGTTGAAATGTCAGATAATATACCAGGCTGAGTCTCATCTCTGAAAATCCTGAGAATTACCTCAGCTGGAGCTGAGATATTGCTCAAGCTTTGCAAAATTTTGTCATGGTTTTCAGATCATGCTAATAAGCAAGGTCAGAGACTATGGGGACTATTCTTGGTTTTGGTAAAATCATACTGCTCATGTAGAAATCCTGGTAGCCTCTTCTACAAAATCAAAGGGATTTATCTGAACTTCTGCAGACCCTGGCCTAAACTGTTAGATTTACTCGGAGTCAGTCCCAAGTCGTCCAGATGAGTCCATAGGATGTGATGATATGGTAGAAGTTTCTTCCATCATACATATGCTGCACTGAATTTGGATTGGCAGAAATCAAATAGGAATTGGTAGAAATAAATAGGATTATTTGTAATGTAGTCCTGAGTATTTGTATTTGAAAAGTACTTAGGCATTTTTTCCCCAGACTATTTTAAAAATAGTTGCTAGAGGGATCCCTGGGTGCATGGAGCCTGCCTTTGGCCCAGGGCACGATCCTGGAGACCCGGGATCGAATCCCACATCGGGCTCCCGGCATGGAGCCTGCTTCTCCCTCTGCCTGTGTCTTTGCCTCTCTCTCTCTCTCTCTCTCTCTCACTGTGTGCCTATCATTAATAAGTAAAATAAAATAAAATAAATTTAAAAAATAAAAATAAAAATAGTTGCTAGCTTCTCAGTGGTGTTCGATGAAAGAAGCTCTTCTAATGGAGAGCATCTGGGAATGTATGGTAACCTTTTGGGTTCTGGTTGATGCCTGAGAAGCTGTCAAATGTGTGATGGGCAGTTTGAGAATGTTCACTCACAAAGTGACTATTTTTTGGTGCGTTGTAGCAAAGTTCAGGTAAGGTCCTACACAATATAAAAAGTTGTGTTGCTACTTGTCGGGTAGAATTGAATTGCAAGGACATCACTGACCGCATTACTGAATGGTCTGGAGGAAGAAGGATGGCTGGATTTCCAATGGGAGTTCTTGAGTTGAGGCGTATGTTGCTGTTTGGGTGTCAGTCTGCAGTATAAGCTGTTGATGTTGAAACCCTGATGAAAAAGAGTAGAGTTGAAAGCTCTTAACTTAGCAGTGGACAAAGTGTTAGGCTCCTGTCTCTAGGGAGGCATTTAGATGTTAGTCTGTGGGGCTGTAGCCAAGAGTTGCATGTTTTGTCAGGCAAATTGGCTCCAGGCAAGTAGGAAAACAAGCTACTTGTATGATGCACTCAGATAAGGAAATGTCTTGGGGACTTGAGTAGAGGGATCAAAATCATGTGATGTGAAACAAAAATAAATTGTTGGTTACAAAAAGGATTGGAATGCTGACATAGCTCATTAGACATCCCTGCCTCCTAAAGGAGATGCATGGGGAAGCTCAGGTCAGACCCGTATGAGGCCCATAGAGAGGACACAGTCCTTTGAACACAACAAAAGGAAATGATGTGCATTAGAAGACGTATCCATACATAAAGGAAAGGTGGTGCTTATTAACAGCTGTGGGTGAAATTAGCTGCTATGTGCAAGTGGATCACCCCGAACCTCTCCTGCAGCCCCCAGGATTCTGTGAGAGGGTGTACATACTGGTGTTAACCAGGCACCTGTTCTCTCTAGGATTTGCTTGTAATGGAGCAACCCTGGAGATGCAATGAACATTTGGAACATCCAATTCTTCATCAATTTGCTCCACTTGAATGTGTTTCTTCTTAGGTTACAAACCTTACTGCTACTAGGATCTACTAATTAATGGACAGAGATGGTAAATGGAGCAAAATGGTTTGGATGAAATCCAGGTTTTACAATTTTCCTTACAATTTTCCTTTTCCTGTTAACTCTTATTTGGGTTTTCTGTTTAAGAAATGTTAGCATCCCTTAAGTTTAAAAAGACACACTTTCATATCTACTCCCAGATGACTTACAATGTTATGTTTTATGATCAAGTCTTTGATTTTTATGTGTGGTAAAAGGTAGGAATCGTGGTTTATTTCTTTAATCATACAGGTAGCAGTTTTTTCCCATTATAATTTGTTGAAAGAGTTTCTTTTCTTTTATTAAGTAGCCTTAGCATTTCCATCAAAAATGAGGTAAGAGTGTAAGTGTGCATGTATTTTAAGACTCTTTGTTCTGTGCCATGGATCCATTTCTTTATTTCCAGGTCGGTATCTCAGTGATTTGATTAAGGTAGCTGTAGCAGTTTGAAATCAGGTGGTGTGATGCTTCCAACTCCGGTCTTTCTCAAGATGGCACTGGCTACCTTCAGTTTTTTACCTTGTCACATACACTGTAGAATCTGTTTGTCAATTTTGACCAAAAATCCTCCCAACACTTTAATTGGGATTGACGATATAGATAAATTGATACCTTAATGTTATTGTTTTTTCTAACATGAATATACTGTCTACATTTATTAAAGGTGATTTGGTTTGAGTCATTCATGTTTTGTAGATTTCACTGTAGAGGTCGGGCATTTTTCTGGATAAATTAGTCCGTAAATCAATACATATCATCCATGGTGTTTTAGAGAGTGATTTAAACATGTTCATTTTCCTTTTGACCATTACTAACAGATAAAAATAGAATTCATTTTAATATGCTGAATTGCTATCTTATGATGTTACTTGTTACTTTTTCTAGTAGCTTATTTATTTTCTGTGTGTGTTTCTGTGTGGTTATATACGTGTGTCACCAAGTCGTCTGTAAGGAATGTCAGTTAACTTCATTTTCTCTGAGTCTTACAAGTTTTTTGTTTTTCTTCCTTATTGCAATGGCTAGGACCTTCATAAAGATTATGTAGAGGTGATGAGAGCAGAGATCTTTACCAAATTCTGATCCTGATATTAGGGGAAACTAGTCAGGGCTTCTCCATTGTATATATATATATATATATATATATATATATATATATATATATATTAGTTGTATCATTTTATTGAAGCCATTTAGCAGACTGAAGAAATTTCTACTAATCCTAATTTACTGAGAGTTTCGTCTTCTCTCTCTCTCTCTCTCTCTCTATATATATATATATATATATATAATCTCAACATGACTATGTTTTCATCTTTAAAAGAATTTTTGTGGGGGGGCAGGACAGGATGGTGGGGGAGTAGGGTCCCCAAGTCACTTGTCCCCACCAACTTACTGAGATAACTTTCAAATCATCCTGAAAACCTACAAATTCGGCCTGAAATTTAAAGAGAGAACAGCTGGAATGCTGCAGAGAGAAGAATCTGCACTTCAAACAAGTACAACTCATTATTAGCCACTGTGCACTGACTGCAGAACTTAGATTTAATCAGGCTGAAATTAAAAATTAAATGAGATGCATTCCAAACTGGAGGTCCTAACGACGAGGGTTAATGAGGTAGAAGAACGAGTGAGTGACATAGAAGAAAAGTTGATGGCAAGGAAGGAAGCTGAGGAAAAAGAGAAAAAAATTAAAAGACCATGAGGGAAGGTTAAGGGAAATAAATGACAGCCTCAGAAGAAAAAATATATGTTTAATTGGGGTTCCAGAGAGCACCAAGAGGGACAGAGGACCAGAAAGTGTATTGGAACAAATCATAACTGAGAACTTCTCTAATTTGGGGAGGGAAACAGGCATTCAGATCCAGGAGATAGAGAGGTCTCCCCCCAAAATCAATAAAAACCATTCAACCCTCGACATTTAATAGTGAAACTTGCAAATTCCAAAGATAAGGAGAAAATCCTTAAAGCAGCAAGAGACAAGAGATCCCTAAACTTTATGGGAAGAAATATTAGATTAGCATCAGACCTCTCCACAGAGACCTGGCAGGCCAGAAAGGGCTGGTAGGATATGTTCAGGGTCCTAAATGAGAAGAACCTGCAGCCCAGAATACTCTATCCAGCAAGGCTCTCATTCAGAATAGAAGGAGAGATAAAGAGCTTCCAAGACAGGCAGAAACTGAAAGACTATGTGACCACCAAACCAGCTCTGCAAGAAATGTTAAGGGGGACTCTGTAAAAGAAAGAGGAAGCCCAAGAAACAATCCACAAAAACAGGGACTGAATAGGTATCATGATGACACTAAATTCATATCTTTCAACAGTAACTCTGAACGTGAATGAGCTTAATGACCCCATCAAAAGACGCAGGGTTTCAGACTGGATAAAAAAGCAAGACTCATCTATTTGCTGTCTACAAGAGAGTCATTTTAGACCTAAGGACACCTACAGCCTGAAAATGAAAGGTTGGAGAACCATTTACCATTCAAATGGTCCTCAAAAGAAAGCAGGGGACGTAATCCTCATATCAGATAAATCAAAGTTTATCCCAAAGACTGTAGTAAGGGATGAAGAGGGATACTGTATCATACTTAAAGGGTCTATCCAACAAGAGGACTTAACAATCATGAGTATTTATGCCCCTAATGTGGGAGCTGCCAAGTATATCAATCAATTAATAACCAAAGTTAAGACATACTTAGATAATAATACACTAATACTGGGAGACTTCAACACAGCACTTTCTGCAAATGATAGATCTTCTAAGCTCAACATAACCCAAGAAACAAGAGCTTTAAATGATACACTGGACCAGATGGATTTCACAGATATTTACAGAACTTTACATGCAAAAGCAACTGAATACACATTCTTCTCAAGTGCACATGGGACTTTCTCCCGAATAAACCACATACTGGGTCACAAATCAGGTCTTAACCGATACCAAAAGATTGGGATTGTCCCCTGCATATTTTCAGACCATAATACTGTGAAACTAGAACTCAGTCACAAGAAGAAATTTAGAAGAAATTCAAACACGTGGAGGTTAAACGGCATCCTGCTAAAAGATGAAAGGGTCAACCAGGAAATTAGAGAAGAATTAAATAGATAGGTGGAAATGAATGAGAATGAAGATACAACCATTCAAAATCTTTGGGATACAGCAAAAGCAGTCCTGAGAGGGAAATACATCGCAATACAAGCATCCCTCAAAAAACTGGAAAGAAATAAAATACAAAAGCTAACCTTGCACCTAAAGGAACTGGAGAAAGAACAGCAAAAAAAAAAAAAAAAAAAAAGACAGCAAACAAATCATACACCCAGCAGAAGAAGAGAGTTAATAAAGATTCAAGCAGAACTCAATGAAATAGAGACCAGAAGAACTCTTAGATCAACAAAACCAGGAGTTGGTTCTTTGAAAGAATTAATAAGGTATCTGCCTCTCTCTGTGTCTCTATGAATAAATAAATAAAATCTTTAAAAAAAGAATTAAAAAGGTAGATAAACCATTAGATAGTCTTATTAAGAACAAAATAGAAAAGACTCTAATTAATAAAACCATGAATGAAAAAGGAGAGATCACAACCAATCCCAAGGAAATACAATGAATTTAAAAACATGTTATGAGCAGCTAGATGCCAAGAAATTAGGCAATCTAGAAGGAATGGATGCATTTCTGGAAAACCACAAACTACCAAAACTGGAACAGGAAGAAATACAAAACGTGATCAGGCCAATAATCGGGGAGGAAATTGAAGCAGTCATCAAAAACCTCCCAAGACACAAAAATCCAGGGCCAGATGGGTTCCCAGGAGAATTCTATTAAACGTTTAAAGAAGAAATAATACCTATTCTACTAAAGCTGTTCCCAAAGATACAAAGGGATGGAATACTTCCAAATTCGTTCTATGAGGCCAGCATCACCTTAGTTCCAAAACCAAAGACCCCACTAAAAAGGGGAATTATAGACCAATATCTCTGATGAACACAGATGTCAAAATTCTCAACAAGATACTAGGCGATAGGATCCAACAGTACATTAACAAGATTATTCACCATGACCAAGGGGGATTTATCCCTGGGATGCAAGGCTGGTTAAAACTCATTAAGCAATCAATGTGATAGATCATATCAACCACAGTAAAAACAAGAACCATAAGATCCTCTCAATAGATGCAGAGAAAGCATGTGACATAATACAGCATCCATTCCTGATCAAAACTCCTCAGAGTGTAGGGATAGAGGGAACATTCCTCAGCATCTTAAAAGCCATCTACGAAAAGCCCACAGCAAATATCATTCTCAATGGGGAAGCACTGGGAGCCTTTCCCCTAAGATCAGGAACACGACAGGGATGTCCACTCTCACCACTGCTATTCAACATAATACTGGAAGTCCTAGCCTCAGCAATCAGATAACAAATATAAATAAAAGACATTCAAATTGGCAAAGAGGAAGTCAAACTCTCCCTCTTCACCAATGACATGATACTGTACATAGACAACCCAAAAGCCTCCACCCCAAGATTGCTAGAACTCATACAGCAATCCTACAGTGTGGCAGGATACAAAATCAATGCCCAGAAGTCAGTGACATTTCTATACACTAACAATGAGACTGAAGAAAGAGAAATTAAGGAGTCAATCCCATTTACAATTGCACCCAAAAGCATAAGATACCTAGGAATAAACCTAACCAAAGAGGTAAAAGATCTATATTCTAAAAACTACAGAACACTTCTGAAAGAAATTGAGGAAGACACAAAGAGATGGAAAAATATTCCATGCTCATGGATTGGCAGAATTAATATTGTGAAAATGTCAATGCTACCCAGGGCAATGTACACATTTAATGCAAACCCTCTCAAAATACCATGGACTTTCTTCAGAGAGTTAGAACAAATTATTTTAAGATTTGTGTGGAATCAGAAAAGACTCCAAATAGCCAGGGGAATATTAAAAAAGAAAACCATATCTGGGGGCATCACAATGCCAGATTTCAGGTTGTACTACAAAGCTGTGGTCATCAAGACAGTGTGGTCCTGGCACAAAAACAGACACATAGATCAATGGAACAGAATAGAGAACCCAGAAGTGGACCCTCAACTCTATGGTCAACTAATATTCGACAAAGCAGCAAAGACTATCCACTGAAAAAAGGATAGTCTTTTCAATAGATGGTGCTGGGAAAATTGGACCGCCACGTGCAGAAGAATGAAACTAGACCATTCTCTTACACCAGACACAAAGATAAACTCAAAATGGATGAAAGACCTAAATGTGAGACAAGAATCCATCAAAATCCTAGAGGAGAACACAGGCAACACCCTTTTTGAACTTGGCCACAGCAACTTCTTGCAAGACACATCTATGAAGGCAAGAGAAACAAAAGCAAAAACGAACTATTGGGACTTAATCAAAATAAAAAGCTTCTGCACAGGGAAGGAAACAGTCAACAAAACTCAAAGACAACCTACAGAATGGGAGAAGATATTTGCAAATGACACATCAAATGAAGGGCTAGTATCCAAGATCTATAAAGAACTTATTAAACTCAGCAGCAAAGAAACAGACAATCCAATCATGAAATGGGCAAAAGACATGAAGAGAACTCACAGAGGAAGACATAGACATGGCCAACACGCACATGAGAACATGCTCTGCATCACTTGCCCTCAGGGAAATACAAATCAAAACCACAATGAGATACCACCTCACACCAGTGAGAATGGGGAAAATTAACAACAGGAAACCACAAATGTTGGAGAGGATGCGGAGAAAAGGGAACCCTCCTGTACTGTTGGTGGAAAGGTGAACTGGTGCAGCCACTCTGAGAAACTGTGTGGAGGTTCCTCAAAGAGGTAAAAATAGATCTGCCCTATGACCCAGCAATTGCACTGCTGGGCATTTACCCCAAAGATACATATGGAGTGAAACTCCGGGACACCTCTACCCCGATGTTTCTAGCAGCAATGTCCACAACAGCCAAACTGTGGAAGGGGCCTCGGTGTCCATCGAAAGATGATGGATAAAGAAGATGTGGTCTATGTATACAATGGAATATTCCTCAGCCATTAGAAACGACAAATACCGACCATTTGCTTCAACGTGGATGGAACTGGAAGGTATTATGCTGAGTGAAGTAAGTCAATAAGAGAAGGACAAACTTACATGTTCTCATTCATTTGGGAAATATAAAAATTAGTGAAAGGGTTTAAAGGGGAAAAGAGAGAAAATTAGTGAGAAATATCAATGAGGGTGACAGCACATGAGAGACTCCTCTAACTCTGGGAAATGAACAAGGGGTGGTGGAAAGGGAGGTGGGTGGGGGATGGGGTGACTGGGTGATGGGCACTGAGGAGGGCACTTGACGGGATGAGGACTGGGTGTTATGCCGTATGTTGGAAAGTTAAACACCAATAAAAAAAAATACAAAAAAAAAAGACTGTGAGAAAGATAAAAAATAATAATAATAAAATAAAAGAATTTTCATGTGTCAGCTGGGATGATTACTTGTGTTTTCTCCTTTATTCTCTTAAACGAGTAGATCACACTGGTAGACAGCAAACATTACCACAACTTGCTTTCCTTGATACACTCTACCTGCTGTTTTCCCTTTCATGTTTTTGTTCAAGTTATTTATTCTGTCTTCCTAAGGTGTGACTCTAGGGGGATGAATTTGAGGGTCATGGTATGTGATGTTAATTATTTTTAGTATTTTTGTCGGGTGTGGGACCAAGGTTAAGTTAGCCTCATAAAAACAACTTGGGAAGTTTTCACTCTTCCATATTCTAGGAAGGTTTGGTTAGATTTGGTTTGTTTCTAAATATAGAACTCTTATAAATTTTTCTCTATGTTTTTGCTGAAGGGTACTGGGGGGGGGGGCGCTGCTGAACCAGGAGGTTTTCCTTGTCCGAGGTCTCCAATGACAAATTCAGTTTCTGGAGTGATGCTTGGTGGTGAGCCCTTGCCCAGCCGCATCCCAGCAGGTCTCCCTGTCCCCGCAGTGGTGGCCTCCTGGCAGCTTTCAGTGGCTCCTACTACCCTCTGCCCCCTGGTAGTGTCCCAGCCAGTTCCATCAGCCGGTGGGTTGTTTCCTGCCTGCAGGTCACTTCTTGCGGCATCTCTCATGCTATGCAGTGCACCGCCTCCATATTTTCTCCAACAAGATCTGAATTCTCAGCCTCAGATTCCGACTACAACTTGGTCCTTCTTTGGGTGCCTGGCACCAGTCCCAGTAGTAGGGGCTGCTCTCTCTACCTGCTATTTCTGAGATTCCATTGAGCTCTTTTGTATATATTTAAAACGTATATCTTTGCATGTTTTATATCTACATGCTCTTTACGCAATAGTTGTTAAACATTCCCTGTTCTGACTACTGTTTGCTGGATTTCTCGTCAATGGACCCTGACAGCTACACATATCTTAAAATTTTCTTTCTTCTTTATTTTTTAAATATTTAAAAATTATTTAAATTCTATTTTCCAACATATAGTATAACACCCAGTGCTCATCCTGCTAAGTACAGCCCTCAGTGCCCATTACCCAGTTACCTCATTCCCCCCGCCAACCTCCCCTTCCACTACCCTTTGTTTAGGAGTTTCTCATGGTTTGTCTCCCTCTCTGATATTTCCCACTCATTTTCTCTCCTTTCGCCTTTAATCCCTTTCACTATTTCTTATATTCCCCATATGAGTGAAACCATATGATGATTGTCCTTCTCTGATTGACTTAATTCACTCAGCGTAATACCCTACAGTTCCCTCCATTTCAAAGCCAATGGTGGGTATTCGTCTCTTCTAATGGCTGAGTAATACCCCATTGTATACATAGAGCACATCCTCTCTATCCATTCATCTGTCGATGGACACTGAGGCTCCTTCCACAGCTTGGCTATTGTGGACGTTGCTGCTGTGAACATTGGGGTCCTATCTTAAAATTTTTCATCAAAGGAGTGAGAAGAATGAATTTGGCATAAAGATTTGAGAGCTGGGCTGTCATTACACAACTGAACGCTCGAGAGAGATGCTTGATAACGTTGGTGGTCGGACAGTGGCCCATAAGGGTGGATTCATTCATAATTACAGAATCCTCTGCTTTTGTCTTCCTCCACCACAGTTGAAGAGTAACCACAGCTCATTGCTAGTTACCTGTTATCAATTGTGTGGGTTATTTTTTTTAACAAAATTTTCCTGGTCTCAGAAATCAAATCCTGATCCTCACATACGCCCTCTATAACCACCTACCAGTTTGTGGTTGTGGAAGGCCAGGTAGGGCACAGCTTGTTGGCAATCATGAACACTTTGGATTTTGCTGAAAGATTTTTTAGCCATAGAGGATTGAGATCAGAGGAGCGACATGACACGATTAACATGCTCACATGATTGTTATGGCTAATTTTGTGTGGACAGAATATGAAGAGACGGTATGTGTGCAAAGAAGAGCACAGAGCGCTATTTCAGGCCACCTAGGGTGATGACTGGGTCCAGTAGAACATGGAAGTGATGAGAAGTTGTCTGTGTCTGAATGTATTTTCAGGATGGAGCTTAAGGATACCTGACAGGTTGGATATGGGTTGTGAAAGAAAAGAAGAGTCAGGCATACTCTAGAGGTTTGTATGGGAACGACTGGAACAACAATGGTATCATTATTGAAGGTTGGCTGTCTTCACAGAGCCATATGTAGATACACATATTCCAGGTGGAAGGTGAGGTAGGCAGTAGAATGGCCTCCAGGACGGCCTCAGGTCCCAATCCCCAGGACTGTAAATATGATAACACCCTGACGAATATGTTGTTTTATGGCAAAAGGGACATTCCAGTAAGGAGGGTTAGTATGGTTGACCTTCAGATAGGGAGAGTCTCCCGGATTATCTGGCTGAGCCCAATGGAATCACGTGAGCCCCTGAAAGCAAAAGAGGAAGGCAGAGGTGGACGACAGAAATAGATGAGGCACATAAAGGTTCAAGTGGCCTTTGCAGCTTTGACAGTGAAGGGGAATCACCTGAGCAGGAAGTGAATTCTTCGAGCCCCTGAAGGAGGTTGCAGGTAGATTTGTTCCCAGAGTCTCCAGAAAGGAGCATAATTGCTCCTGCCTTGGTGTCTGCCTTGTTAGGCCCTAGTCAGAGAATCCACTGAGCCAAGCTGTGTCCCACATTTGCATGCAGGGAAATTGTGAGATGCGTATTGTTTTCAAATGCTAACTCTGGGAAACGAACTAGGGGTGGTAGAAGGGGAGGAGGGCGGGGGGTGGGAGTGAATGGGTGACGGGCACTGGGGGTTATTCTGTATGTTAGTAAATTGAACACCAATAAAAAATAAATTAAAAAAAAATGTTAACTTTGTGGGGGTTTGTGACAGAAGCCATAGAAAAGGATCACGGGAGGAACAAGCGAGTCTTCCAAACAAGCCTTAGCAACGTGTCCTCCTGGGCTCTGTGGTTTTCCCCAGGCCGTTTTATTGCCTCTTTCGGGCTCTGTTTGCTTCCCACTTCCCACTTACTGCCTACACACCTGGGGAACCTGACCTATTCACAAGGAAGATTATTCTGTTCTGACCGCAGGTAAGTCGTTTTGAAGTTGGTCCAGTCAACCTGTTGGCAGCGTGTCCGTCAGCCCCTTCCCCTGAGCTGACCGCTTCACTGTGCCTTCCTCGTGCTGCTCAGGGTCTCCCTTCAGGGCAGGTGACGGTCACGCTCCTGCGTAGTGCTTGATCCTCAGTGTGGTCCGTTTCAGCCTTCCTGTAGGAATCTGTTGGTCCCTTTGGAACACTATTTCTGCCAACCCCTACAATTCAGTCTTTCACCTTAATGCCTGCTCAGTACCAGCGTGTGGGGTTAGACACTGACACACTTCCTTGATCCCTGCGGTGACGCCCCTTGGCCATGTCTTCTCTCGTTGAAGTCCTGCCTTCATGGTTTCAGGCATAGTCACTGACAAAGATGAAAAAGATCTCTTGGACTCAGTCAGTTCTTTGACTGATGGAATTCTTCTATAGAGTTTTGAGTTGGAGCTATCCAGGCTTTGCCTGAAAATCTCCAGCGTGGCATGACAGCAAAAACGTACTTCACCTTAGGAGGCTTCCTAGTGCGGTGCACACTTTCTAACATGAGCCCCAATGATCCATACTCTTGTGTAATCCCGTCCCTTTGAGTGGACGGCACGTGGGACCTGCCTGTAACTAACAGAGCATGGGAGGGATCATGTGATGTTACTGCCTCGATTTGCTTTGCTCTTGGATTGAAGGGAGAGATTCTCCTGCTGGCTCAGAGGAAGCAAACACTGATGTTACTTGGTGCTGACGGAGAGAACGATGAGGCGTGGAACTGCAGTTGACCCCTAGGACCTGGTGTGGCCTCCGCCAACCGTCATAAAAGCTGCGCTCTCGGTCATACAAACTCAAGGAAGTGAATTCTGTCAACAAACATGTGACGTTGGAATAAGATCCAGAACCTCAGATTAAACAAACCTTGCCTGCCACCTTGTTGGCCACCTTGTGAGACTCTGCAGAGAAGACCCATTTTTTTTTAGTGCCTGAACCCCTCACTCTGGAACCTGTGAGACAATGAGTGTGTATTGTTTTAAGCCACACGACATTTGTGGTATTTGTTATGCAGCAATGGAGAACTAATAAGACTGATTTTAGACTCCTAGTGTGTTCAGACATAAGGTCACTTGAGTACCCGTGACTAGAGCTTTGCTAGCTTTGGAATAATATTGCCTTTTTCATCTGAGTATGATGAATGTTGCCCACTATCACATTTTTTATTGAATACTGTGCTGAACATCCAAGCCACTTCAATAAAGCAGGAAAAGAGGAAGAAGGAGCAGCAGGTTTGGAAAGGAAGAATAAAGTTAGTATCATTTATTAAAGAACATATGGTATATAGAGAAAATTGGAGATTATTAGTTGGGATTACTAACAAAATATAGTAAGATAACTGAGTATGAAGTCAGTGTACTAAAGCATTTTTCTTTGTTCCTTTTTTGCTTTACCAGAAGTAAAGCAATAAAAATTAATTTGAAAATTATATTATTACAGATTCAAATGGATGAAATAGCTCAGAACATATCTAATCAAACTTTTGCAGAACTCGCCCCTAAGAAACAGTGAATATTATTGACATAAGTTAAAGAAAAATTCAAATCAGAGGAATATACCATGCCTTCACAAAAATGTGAAGAAGTCAATTACTTTCAAATTGATATATGCTTTGAGAACAACTTGATAAAAAATCTCATCAGGCATTTTTGTAGAAATTGACAAGTTCATCTTAAAATTTACATGGCTAGAAAAAAATTCTATACGTGTAAATTCATTCCTGGGGGAATAAGAAAGTGGCAAAGTTTACAAGATTTATGATCCGATATGAACATGTTTTGACAAATGTGCAACCAATGAGACCCATATCACAGATTGTCAGGAGAATGTTATTACCCAAATGTGAGGAACACACTCTGAGGTGCATGAAGTGGATTCTGTTGGTATTTGGTGGTTGAGCTATAGGGGATGAATTTCCCCTTTTCTGAAAGCCCAACCTGATTAACATTTACGTATCCATGTGTCCATGGATGACTCCTGTGTTTCTGGACAAGCTGAGTCTACCGAGGTCTCAGGGGTGGAGCTTGTGGCTGAAACCTGAACAAACCAGTGGTGAGTCTCTAGTCTTCAATCACACTTGATTGTTCAAGAATGGAGGGATGCATGAGGGGCAAGTGACAGGGTGATCCAGTAGACTGAAACCCAACATTTCTGTTTTCAATCAAGGAAAGAGATTCACTCTTCATGTTATATGTAGTGGGGGGAATTTTGAGTGTCGGATCAAGTGTAAGATATTTCTAGAGGATGCAAGACAAATCTCACTGAAAATAGGACCATCATCAAGGAACAAACGGAATGAACGAAGTCCTTCAGTCTCATCATTTGAGTTATAAGCTCAAGCATCATCTCTCCTTCTAACCTTCCCAGGACCATGAGCCAATCATTTCTATTAGTATTGTAGACAGCTTGAGATATCCCCTCCCTGCTTATCCTGTTGAAAGCATTCTCCTTAATCCAATGTTGTGGAACCTTCAGGAATTTATAAAATTACTAACCAGCATGTGGAATAGTGACTGGAACATGAGAGGCGTAATTCATCTTAAAAATGGTTTTGTATCAGGGATCCCTGGGTGGCGCAGCGGTTTAGCGCCTGCCTTTGGCCCAGGGCGCGATCCTGGAGACCCGGGATCGAATCCCACGTCGGGCTCCTGGTGCATGGAGCCTGCTTCTCCCTCTGCCTATGTCTCTGCTTCTCTCTCTCTCTCTGTGACTATCATAAATAAAAAAAAAAAAATTTAAAAAAATGGTTTTGTATCAGTAATAATAATTATTATTATGTGTTATAGTAATAATATAATTTATAATATTTAATAATAAATATATGAATTTTATTTATAATAATTTAATGTTATAGTAATAATAATTATTATTATTATGTGTTACATGTAACAAGAGTAAAAATTGGCAATAAAAGTAAGGACTACTTATGTCTTCGGGATGAGTATGAATGTGGGCCTTACCTTGGGGCCTGAGTCTGGGGACTACAGAACCTGGCCCACTTTTCCCTTTCCTACTGCCTCCTTGTTTCTTCTTCACCAACACCTACAAACACGCAGTTCATGTCTCAACAAAAGATCCCTTCTCTTGATGTTGTTCCCTTTGAAATGAAGACACCTCTTCCTTTCAACTCTCTCACTTATTTCAGCACCTGCATGAGCCTCTGAAGTGTACAATCCATGCTCGGGTTTCAAATAATTCCCTTTCTTGGATAAGAGGAGGAAAATTGGTCATTTGGGAATAATCACCACTTTCCACTCAAGTTCTTCTCCCTGGCAACAAGTGTGTGTCACCTTTAAGGTCACTTCTCAATTTCCATGGATCCCTGAAGTTGTTCTGAACTATATAGTCCTTTAGATTCTAGGAGAATTCTTGTTTGTTTTCATTTACAAGGGTTTCAAAGCAGAAATTTATATAACACTTTGTTCAGACATCATGGCCGTGTTCTATGGTTGCTACTGGCTTTAGTACCCTCTTTGGATTTAGTCTGACTTCATTCTGCTGAAACCTTAGCTCATTTCTCTTGTCCCATTCTTCAGCGGGAAAGAACAACTGTTCCCCATTCTTCACAGGCTACAATGTGGTTTGACGTGTAAGCAAGGACACAATACTCCCTCATCTGTTTTTCTCTTGCTGAATCCTCCTAATGCTAAGTGGACATATTGCAACCTTTCAAGCTAATTTTAAAGCACTTTGGGCAATACTATTAGAAAAATCTACTGACCCATCTCTCTGGCTCTGGTAGGATGACCTCCTGTCAGACAGCGTATTCCTTCTTCTTTTGAGATGCTAGGATCCTGAAGGAGAAGGAATGAGTATCAAGATTCCCTCATATCATTTCTTCAGAGAGTCACTAAAGTCCTAATTTCAAATTGCCTACCTTCTCCTTTGAATCTACAGATAAAGAGAAGTTCTCTGTCTTCTAGCAATTTTAGTATAAATTGGAAGATAAATTTTACATAAATGGAAACATTGGGAGCCATTCCTCGTGTAAGAGCTAACATAGAATTTATTTTCATGTATCAGAAATCCTTTCCATCAAACCTGATCCTTTGTTGCTCTTCTTAAGTTCACAAGATAGTGGAAGTAATTTTTTAAAGGTTTATATGTTTATTTCTGAAAGAGAGAGAGAACATCAGTGGTAGAGGCAGAGGCAGAGGGGAGGGAGCAAAAGAATCCCAAGCAGTGTCCGTGCTCAGTGCAGAGCCTGATGCAAGGCTCCATCTCATGACCCTGAGATCCTGGCCTGAGTCAAAAACCAAGAATCAGTGGCTTAACCACAGAGCCACTGACCCATCCTTGGAAGTAACTTTTATAGCTCACTTGGGGCAATGAGATCAACTGGTGAAATTACGATGAAATCAAAGATTCAAACAGTTAAGACCAGTAGATTCAAAATAATCTAACCTGAAATCCTCACTCCACATCCATTCATCTCTTTAACAAATAGAGTGAGTCATTTATAGTGGTTTTTCTAGTCCTGAGGATAGAAAATAGACAAACATGCTTTCCCACATGGAGCTTACTTTGTCTTCAGGAGAAAGAAGCACTAAACAAATTATATTTTAAAAACCTAGAACATTAAATAGTATAATTCAGTGAAAAAAAATTATATCAGGGAAGGGAGATATGGATTGAGGGGTGCTAGGCTGCTACAGGTGTAAGAGGAAGTGGATGAGGACTCTGAGGCTGAGGGGTGGAAAGAGCCTTGTCCAGGGAAGGGCAGCCGACTGGACCCTCGGTGAGACAAGAGCCAAGGTCTCCTACTGACAGTCTGTGTTCATTCCTCTATCCCTCTTGCATGTGCTGAGATCAGAAGGCACCCTGGTGAGAGTTTGGCATCCTCATCACTGATTTTAACATGTTAAAAACTGATGTTCAAAGGAACAAAGGCTGAGCATTGCACTTTAAACAAATATAGTTATATTAATGTTTAATCTGATTATATTATAAAAAAGTGAATCTATAGGTCAGTATAGGGGAGTAGTAGCTCCCCATCCTAAGATTGCATAATTCATTTAATTACTTAATGCTTTAGTCTCCTTTATTCTGGGACAGTGTTTCTGTGTTTAAAAATATCTTTCATGACATTGATCATATGAGAAACATATTTCCCTTTCCATTTTTTGAAAAAAGAATCTAAATTTCCTCCTTTGGATTTAAAAAAAACTCTCCCTCATAATTAGTTTCAGGTTATGCATTCCCCACTTGAGTACTACATAGGGAATCTTGTGTCCCATGCACGGTAATTGAGGAACTCCTATAAGGCCAATTCATGTGGATTTCTAAAGTCTGTTGTCTATGCTCACAATGAAATTATAGTAGAGTCAAGGTTTGATGCAGTATAGACTTCTTATTGAAAGATGTGTTCTTGGGATGCCTGAGTGGCTCAGTGGTTGAGTGTCTGCCTTTGGCTCAGGTCATGATCCTGGGGTCCTGGGATTGAGGCCTCCATTGGCCTCCCCATGGGGAGCCTGCTTCTCCCTCTGCCTGTGTCTCTGTCTCTTTCTCTGTGTCTCAAATAAATAGATTAGATAGATAGATGATAGATAGAGAGATGATAGATAGATGATGATGATGATAGATAGATAGATGATAGATAGATAGATAGATAGATAGATAGATAGATAGATAGATAATAAGAAAAATGTGTTCTTGAGGTTTGGTATGAGTTAATATCACTCCAGAATACGTTCTTCCCATCAAAGGCTTTAACTCTTTTTTGTTTGCTTGTTTTATTTTGGGACAATGGTGATGAATAGATGCCAAATAAAAATTACCACAATGTTCAAGAAACTTGAGCAGGTTTTTGAACAAATAGTTGCCAGTGTGCAAAGTCAACATCCAGCAAGTGTGATGATTCAAGCCTGGGAAGGTAAATGTCAGGGTAGAGGGAGGTGAGTAGGAAGAAGGAGACATGATTGAATGTCAAGTTCTGCTTGCACACGATACCACTCAAAGGAAGAAAACTGTGGATCTCTGAGTGCTGTCAGATGCCCAGGAGGGTAACGATATGATGAAATATTGCTGGAATAAGAGTGAGGAGAGGGAAATGAGGAGGAAAAAGGAGGATGCTCTAAATAATCCAGGGTGCACCTGACACTGTCCTCAGAAAGATGTTTCCCCAGGAAATCAGCGAGGACCCTCTCAAAGTGTTATTGTTTTCAGATTTCCAGGAAGGGCATTTGGATGCCAGAAAATACCGCAAAGCTCGCAACACTTAAGTAAAATAAAGGTGATTATTTAGCAAAGATTGGATATGGTCAAAGGATGATGGGAGCTATAGATTAATGGAGTATGACAAAGGCATTTGGACTCGTGAGAAGTGGAGAGAGTCACAGGAAGAGCTTCAGAAATGAAAAGAATGCAAAGTACAATAAAGGAAGAAGCAACAATGCAGTAATCCTAGAAATATAGAGATAAAAATAAAGTGACAATGTGGGAACAACCACTCTTCTGAATGTTTAACTTCACAAAAGAGCATTTTGTGGTTTGCTCTGGGTTTCCCAGCAGGGAGCAGCCAACGCACTGAGTGGGAAGACGAGGGGCAATGGTAGGGATCAAGCAGTGAGTGGGATGAACCCGGATTGGGAAATGAAGAGGAACTCGAGGAATGTTTGGAAGTTCCTGTTGTTGACAATGAAGAGCCAACGGTGCGGAGAATTTGTGTTTATGAGAGATCTTTCCTGACTGTAAAACAATGAACAAGGACACTTGGAAGTTCTGGAAAGAACTTCCCTGGATTTTCATTATAGGGAGTACTTGTACGGTGCTGATGTCCAACGCAGTAGTGTCTATGCTTCACATTTGTGTGGAATTTACATCTTCCTTTAAGTACCTGTTGCTTTTCGTGTACCTCTCTGTACATCCAGATTTCTTGGATTCTAGAGAATGGAGACAATAAAGTACCTTTGTAGCTAAACATCATTGGAATTCTCATTTGTTTATGGGCTTACTGCCTGCCTAGGTCTTCTTCCTCTATTATGTCTCATAACTCACAGGCGTAGCCTGACTTCTGCTTTCCAAGATGTCATCCACTTCCACTTGTCCTTACTTTTCAGTCTACTCCCTCCCTGATCCTTGTTCTCTTAGATCTTCTTTATTGAGAGGGAGGCAGAAAACCAGACAAAGAAACAGAGAGCTAAGAAAACATCAGGTAGTGAGAAATATTATGAAGGGAATAGAATCAAGTTATGTGACCATAGCTGAGGGGTTCTTCAGTTTGGAAGCCTCCGGAGATTCCTCGGAACGGGCAATGTTGAGGTTGAGATGGAACGGCAATAACGTATGACAGCGGTCACATGTGCTGAACAGAGTAGAAGGACGCTGCCTCTGTATCTGGTACTGGGTGCACATTCAGATTTCTGACCCTGGAGTTGCTGTGCACTGTGTGTGCCTCAGCTCCTTGAGGGCACGACAGGACCTTTGGTCCTAACTCCCAATCCTACTGGGCCTCCCGTCACCATCACCCTCAGCAGGACTCCTCCTCAGCCCTCATCAATGTCTGTGTCTTATTAACTCTTGTTTCATTGAGACTCAGTTGTGTGTCCCTGCCCGTGGCAGCCCAGGAAGGCTGCGGAGGCTTCTACCTTCTGAGTGGTGTATGGTGGGGGAGACAGGTCTGGTTTGGGACTGAGTCCTTGATGCTTCTCTCTAGGGCCTGTCTTCAGGGTGAGGCTGCCTTTCTGGTTTGGTCTCAGGGCCCATCTCCTTGCCTCCAGATGCTCCAAGTAGAATGTGCACCGGGGACAGGGCCCAACCTCATGATCATTGTGAAAATCAGGGATTAGAGCGCTGTGACCTCTGCGTGCCTCATTACTAAGGTGTCAGGAACTTAAGATGACCCCATCGCGTGTTTCTCAAGTTGTTTAATATAAAAATTAGAATAAATATGAAAACACTCCTTGAATTAAATCATCTAAAAGTATACTGTGAATAAAATGAAACACATGTTATATTGGAAAACTTTGTGATTTTACGAAAGATAAAAATGTTAATAATTCTCATGTGGTACAAGTTCTCGATGATAAGAAGAGAATACGGAGAGATAACATGTTATTGAGCAAAACCGCAGAGTGAAAATTCCAGCAGAGAAAATGAGTGGAAAATACCAGAGAGGGAGACAGAACATGAAGACTCCTAACTCTGGGAGACGAACTAGGGGTGGGGAAAGGGGAGGTGGGCGGGGGGTGGGGGGTGACTGGGTGGCGGGCACTGAGGGGGGCACTTGATGGGATGAGCACTGGGTGTTATGCTATATGTTGGCAAATCAAACTACAATAAAAAATATATATATATATATAAAGATTGTGTTTCATTTCCTTTGAGTATGTACTCAGAAGGGGCAATGTGGCAACACATATTAGATCCATTTATTGTTTGTTTTTTTTTGTAGGTCTTCATATTGTTTTCCACAGTGGTACAACCATTTATATTCCTTTCAACAGTATAATGTGGTTCTCTTTTCTCCATAAGCTTGCAAACACTTCTTACCTCTTGTCTTAGTGATGACACCATTCTAATAGGTGTGCCAGTGCAGGTTTGAATAAACCCTCAAGGCTGAATAGTGAGCACATCCAGCCTATCAGCAGAGCTGGTCATCATGAGGCCGCTGTATCCTACAGGTTGAGAGAAAGCCTGGAAACAAAGTTGTTTTCTGAAAAATATTCAAATATGGAAACTCTTGATTTAAAACCTGTGTCAGGGGGGCAGCCCAGGTGGCTCAGCAATTTAGCATCACCTTCAGCCCAGGGCCTGATCCTGGAGACCCGGGATCGAGTCCCACATCAGGCTCCCGGCATGGAGCCTGCTTCTCCCTCTGCCTGTGTCTCTGCCTCTCTCTCTGTGTGTCTTTCATAAATAAATAAATAAATAACATGTTAAAAAAAAAAACCTATGTCAGAATCAAAGGACTAAAGTGATCTTTCTAAAGGGCCTCTGGCTGTGCTGTTGACTCTCCAGTGGTTTTTCCAAGTACCAACATTTCCCGACATCATCTAGCCCGGATTCTGATCTGGCACCTCCTGATTGGCGCCCTCTGCCTATATAAGGTCAGGATGTGCGACGCTGGTGTCAGAGTCCTACCTTCTCCTGAGCTCTGACTCTTTCCTCTCTGTGCTCCCTGCTGATCCATTCACCAGCATGAAGGTCTTGGCGTTGCTGGTCCTGGTGGCAGTCTCCACCTTCCTGGTCTCAGGCCGTAAGTAGAGTTCCTTACTGGAAATAAAGTCTGGAGCAAGAGTATATCATGCTATAAGCTCTGTGGATGCGGGTTCAGAGGGGCTCAGAATTTGGCCCCCCTGTTCTCCATTCCACTCCCCTATTGCCTGAGCGCTCAAGATAGAGTGGACTCTCCCTTTGAGTTCAGACAATACAGGCAGCCATTGGCTCAGTCTTACCTTCGAATGCCATTTCAATGTTAGTTTAGGACAAGATGTTTAAAAAGGTCATCAGAGGTTGGTTTCAGGAAAGCAAAAATTGATCCATATTATGGGGGTTTCGGGTAGGGTTTTGTATCTTTTTGCCCTCAACATGCGTAGCAAAGCCTAAGGTTCTTCAGCTGTGAAAGCCTGCGATATTGTCCACATCGTCTCTTCTGTCTACCCCCCAAACTGTTGTTCAACTTACATCTATTTTGTCTCTTTCTCTTTCAGAGGATACAACAGATGCTCCGTCTGATAGCTCTAGTGGTAAGTCTGTACGTGCGCCTTCCAGTCATGATGTCTTCCATCCCAGCCTCGTGTCAAGGCAGCCGTGGGGGACACAGTACAGAGACTCCAAAGCAGGAGCCTGGGGAAGCACATTCCTCTTTCTAAAGTTCATTGTGAACATAGAAAATACGTTGATTTCTTATACATTATTAGAGAATATACAGTTTCTGGCATGGATTTGTATGAATTGTGGATTACATAAATATTCTTTATGAAAAATGACAAGGTCACATGGTCTGAATTTGTAGTCTAAGTATTTGCGGAGTTGTAAGTACAGTCTTTCTGATTCCCCTAAATTGAACAGCTGAATACATAGCCAGCATGTGAAAAGAGGGGTTAATAAGTCTCAGGTGAAGGAAGAGAATGTAGATGCCGGAGGTGATATAGAGACGTGGGCGTGTGGAATATTGACTGTGGAACGTAGGGGTGAAGTAGAAGGAGGGCCTTATGGGTTGCTCTTTGTAACAGTATATATGCCTTATTCCCAGGCCGATCTGTGTTGTCCTGTGGGGATCTGAAACCCAGCATCGTGGACCAAAGCTCTCGTATTTCTTGGGTTTCTCCCAGGTTGTCCTGTATGTCCAACGCCATCCATGTGTGTCGTGCTCATGCAGACAGGAGGACGATTTCTCTTTTCACCCTCCACAATTGGGGACCTGTGTCCTTTGATCATAAGGGCATAGACTGCAGTCACACCTCACGTATTGAGTCATATGTCCTACCTGCCCTGTGGGGTAGGACAGCTGAGAACAATATCCTGCCTCCTGTGTGAGGACTGACACGGCATGGCTCCAGCGTGGGCTCGGAGAATGAGCTTCCACTTGTTGAGGCAGATGCATGTCACAGATGTAGGGTCAGCCTGTGGCTGCCTGTCAGGAGCTCTGGTGTAAGGAGTAGAGAGCGATAATTGTCATCGATCTTGCCACATATCCTTTGAACATGGGATGATCGATGGGGCATTTGCTCACATTTATCATTGCCAGAATAGAATTAATGTCTCTCATTTCATCTCATGTGTCTCTCCTAGGTATTTCTGTAATAGATGGAGTCCAGGTTGAACAATAGGAGAGACAAGTCCAATCCTATTTCAGTCTTGAATCTGCGGGAAGAGACTGTGGGTTGTTGTTTTTTTTTTTCTTTCCAAAGAAACAAAATTCTATTTTTTTAATTATAAATTTATTTTTTTATTGGTGTTCAATTTGCCAACATATAGAATAACACCCAGTGCTCATCACTGAGGTGGGCACTTGACGGGATGAGCACTGGGTGTTTTTCTATATGAAACGAAATTGTATTGCTTGAGTCTGAGAAACATGATCTTGTTCTTTCTTCTCTTCTGTACAGTTTACTGCACCACTCACACTCGTGCATGCTGTGGTGGAAACTAAAGAGTTCCAGTTCGCCCATGGGAGGGCACCAGAAAGTCAGCCCACTAGGGATTCCCTTCTTGCCTCTGAGCCACCATTCCTGTAACTAGGAATACATATGGGTTTGGTGTTTTGTGCCACCTCTGGGGAAAGTATTTGCTTGTGTCTTCTCTTAGTGTCACAGTCCTTGTAGGGGAGCCCATATTCCTTCAGCTCCACAAGGCAGGGCCACTAAGAATGAGGCTAAAGAAAGTGGGCAGCCAGGCGAAGGGTGTGACAGTTGTTGACATTTGCAGAGATGAATTCAGAAGGAGGACTGTGCCTCCAGGCTCATGTGGACAAATTGTGTTTCCTGGGGCAGAGTCAAATGTCTTAGTTGGATCTTTTCTTCCTATTTCAGCTGCCCCTGAAGCCACCACTGAGGCCCCGGCCACCACAGCTGATGCCGCCACTGAGGCCCTGACCACCACAGCTGATGCCGCCACTGAGGCCCCAACCACCACAGCTGATGCCGCCACTGACGCTCCGGCCACCACAGCTGATGCCGCCACTGAGGCCCCGGCCACCACTGCTGCGGCCACCACTGCAGCTCCTACCACCAAGACCAGCAAGACTAAATTTATCACTAAGAGGCGTAAGTCCGCACCATCTACGTGGTTACTATTTGGGCTACCGGATTACTAGGTTCTCTATTGTCCCAGTAGACTTTAGACGCCCTAAAAAAGCTCTGTTTTCATTATCCTCTAACTCCTTTTGACTTATCAAATCAAGTCAGTAGATAAATCTCAGAGGAGCCTGAGGTTGTAGCTTCTTATTTACCAACCTACCTGCATGGTCTTTAAATGTTTGCATTTAACAGGGAAAATTCATTTTTAGTAGAAATACCATTGGAAAGACCAAAGCAGGTGTCTCCTTGGGGTCAGGTAACCATATGTGGTTTTTTTGTTTTGTTTTGTTTTTTCCTTTTTATCAGAAAAGTTTCTGTTTCCTTCAAAGACTTTTCTAAAAATAGACAACAGCCTTAAAATCAGGCTTTCTTGAGGCAGAAGCTTGTGAGCATTCCTCAGGGTATTTTGGGGTATTTTTCACATTCATTATAGGACCAAGACAGTACAGTCTTCCTAGTCCTGGCTCATCATTCCTGTCCTTCAACACTCATGGAACATGGACCACAAAATTTGACTCTGGTATATGCTAGGCATTGTTGTATACAATGCACATATCAGTGTTATTTAAATCTCTGAGTCATCCTACTAAGGTAAACATTGTAAAGATGAAGGAATGGAAAATGTACAAGGAAAGACTTTCCCCTTAACTTAGGGAAGAGATTGGATTTGTACCTAAACAATCAAAGTCTTAAGGAAACCTTTTCAAATATTGCTTATGCTCTTTTAGTGTCGAGGCCATTCCTTGGCACCTTGCTCAGGGATGTGTAGTGGCTGCCTTTGGATGAGAAAATGATTATTCATCCCCATTTTGAGAAGAAGGCAGCGTTGCTCTGTGCTATGGTAGATAGAAAACTAATGCAAATTGGCCTACTTTTTGTTCTCTCTAAACTTCCAGCTTCCCCAGCTTCCTGTCCAGAGCTGCCAGTCTTGTTTTTTGGGGGGATGAACATGTCGTGTTCCTTTGACTCCACAGAATTCAATGTCATTTGACATTTGTTCGTCTCCTTGCAAATTCCCAAGAGAGAAGTCACATTCTTCATCCTTTTTTGAAGCCTTCTTGATTATATATTTTATTCTCTTACAGCCACCCCTGGCTGGCTTAAGAAAATACTGAGATGGAATTAGCCTTGGCCTTCTGCGTTTGTTCCTGCTGGACTCAGCCACTTGTCTCTTCATTTGACTACTTCAACCACTTACCATGTGTACCAACTATCTCTTAACCCCAATAAATGTATCTGTTTTCAAATAAAAAATAACATTGAGCAACATCACAAATCATATATTTTTAAGAGGTTGGAGGGTGGTTTGTCCAATGATTCAGTCAATTCCAATGACAGACACTTTGAATTTTTTCTAGTCCTTCCTGTGTGACTGTGTATTGGACTTTGTCATGTGTACCCAATTTTTTATTTTTTATTTGTGTGTGTGTGTGTGTGTGTGCACTCAATTTTTAAACATACTACACAACTATAGGGCCCATCTCCAGAGTTTAGAGGTTTCTCTCACCTGAATGCACTAGTCAACATTTACTAGGCACCAACAGCCATTTTTTATTCCATCAAACTCTACTATGAACTGAGCCATATTTAGTCTCTTATCTGCAAAGACTTAGCAGGTGAGAAGCAGGAAAGCAGCCCTGCCACCTGGGAACTAGCCTGACACAGCGGGGCTTCGGAGGCGCTAGGGCTGAGCTGGGCGAGGGCTGGGAAAAGTGCTCCCCTATTGCACACATGCAAAGTCACAGAAGGCCAAGGGCAGACACGGGCGCTCAGTGACTGTGATGAACAGAGGCAAAGAGCAAGGTCACTTCCAGTGTTGTTTCCATGCAGACAAAAGCAGTGTCTGTGCGAAGCCCACAGCAGCACGGAGCTCTTTTTCCTGGTTAATGAGTGATGCTGCTTATTACCTATCAGAGTTTTTGCCTCTTTCCAGTCTCTTCTCTTTCTAGAAAAGTTTTGTTAAGTTCCCCAATCATTGCATACTTGTGCTCCCTGACAGCATCCAATCCAGGGTGGAGGCCTGCTTCCCTGACCTCCCCTAAGTCACCTAACTCAAGCCCAAATCCTATGTGAGTGTTTTCTAACATCCTTGAGCTGAGATGCCCCTCTGCAATTCCCCATGTATATGGTCTCCCCCAATGCTATGATGATCACCCCAAGCTCCCAACGTACAGCTGTGCTCCCGGTGGGTTTTGGATGGAGGGCTTTGTCACCTGAATGCATAATGGGGTGAGTATTGTGTATGAAGGAGTCGTGGTGTGTTTTCCTTTCCACTGTGGACATATGCCCAATTTTCACACACTTGCTAAATGAGAATGTTTCAACTTGCCCTGGTTCTTACTAACAGTCCACTAAGCAGTGCGCAATTCATGAAAAGCAACATGTCCATGCTCTGATAGGGAAATGATGGAGTTTGGTATTTTATTCCCATTAAATCTGTTTCATTATTTCAAATGAGTCTGGCCTGCCAATGGATAAGAGGTGAAGGAGACTACTGAAGATTAAATTGGCGTATTCTGATTGTTTGAGCTGGGATTGACGTCATAAAGGCTGTGCAGGAATTGCTAAGGGCCAAGATGGAGTGGCGTACCTTAATAGACGTAGCTAACACCTTCTTTTCCATACTAGTTGGAGTCACCCCTGCACACTCTGAATTTCATAGAATAGATCTCAGTGTTTGTTTACTGTGTATCCACAGGGAAATGTGTGTGTGTGTTGGCATGTTACCATAATTTAGTTAGGATTCAGAGTTAATGACCAGTAGGGGCAAATTAGCACATGTTGCAATTATTCTTGCCTCAAAGGAATGAACTAAAAAGAAGGAAAATCTTTAGTATCCCTAGGACACCTAGAGGGAAGTTGAGACTGCCAGCCCATATTTCAGGTCAAGTGCCATGTGTGAAATTCCTGAGAATTACTTCAGCTGGCACAGTAGAAATAGTGCTTAAACTTTGCAACACTTTGGCACGTTTTTCAGATCATACTAATAAGCAAGAAGGTCAGAGATTATTAGGACTATTCTGTTGTTGGCAAAATCATGCTGGTCCTGTAGAAATCCTGGTAGCCTCTTCTCACAAAGTGACCAGAGAGTCGTCTCAATTCCAGGAGACCCTGAGCTAAAATTGTTGGTAGATTACCTGAAAGCTGGCTCCAGGGTGTGGCTACACGATACAAGTCTCTGCCGTCATACATACGCGGCATCTGATACCCGTGGTAGAAATTGAAGAGGATTTCTCTGCGATGCAGTCTTGTATTTTGGATTTGAAAACTAATTGAGCCTATTCTTCTCCCAGAGTATTTGAAAAATAGCTTTTAGCTGGGACAGCCCGAGTGGCTCAGCAGTTTAGCGCTGCCTTTAGCCCAGGGTGTGATCCTGGAGACCTGGGATGGAGTCCCACGTCGGGCTCCCTGCATGGAGCCTGCTTCTCCCTCTGCCTGGGTCTCTGCCTCTCTCTCTCTCTCTCTCTCTCTAATTAATAAATAAATAAAATCTTAAAAAATAGCTTTTAGCTTCTTATTGGTGTTTAATTAAACCAAGTCCTTCCACTGAATAGCACCAGGTGACCTCTGGTTTCCTGTGTCTCCTGGATGATTACAGAAATGGTCAAATATGTGAGCGGTGGCATGGAAATATTCACTCATAGAGGGGCAATTTATTTTTAAGAACATTGTAGCCAAAGAAGTTTATAGAAAGTCCCACACATGGATGCCTGGGTGGCTCAGCAGTTGAGCCCCTTCCTTCAGCCCAGGGCGTGATCCTAGAGTCCCAGGATAGAGTCCCACATCGGGGTCCCTGCATGGAGCCTGCTTCTCCTGCTGTGTCTCTGCCTCTCTCTGTATCCCTCATGAATAAATAAAAATAAATTTTTAAAAAAGAGTCCCACGCAACACAAGCAAGTTGTGTTGCTACTTGTTGGGTGGAAAATAGAATTGCAAGGATATCCCTGACCTCATTACTGAGTGGTCTGATGCAAGAAGGATGGCTGGATTTCCAGAGGGATGTCTTGTGTTGAGCCCTATATTGCTGTTTGGAAGTCAGTTTGCAGCAGATTTTGTTGGTACCAAAACTCTGATGAAAATGTGCAAGTTTAGGTTTGCCCATAGAGTAGAATTAAACAGGCTTCATTTAGCTCTGGACAAGGTGTGAGGCTCCTGTCCCTAGGGAAGCATTTAGATGCTAGTCTGTGGGGTTATATTCAAGAATTGTGTGTATTGTCAGGCTAATGTGCCCCAGGCCATTAGGGAAAATAATGTTACTCCTATGATGCTCTCAGATGAGGGAGATGTTTTTGAGAACTTAGTTGAGGAATTAAAATCATGAGGATATGAAATAAAAATAAATTATTGAATAAGAAAAGGATCGAAATGCTGACATAGCTCCCTAGGTAACTTTGGGGCCTAGGGGAGATGGAGATGCATGGGGAAGCTCAGGACAGGCCCCCGTGGACTGGAGAGGACACAGTCCCCTTGAACACAACAAGGGGAAATGATGTGCACAAGAAAATGCATCCAGTATTTACCAGAAGGGTTTTGCTCACAGCAGTTGTGGGTGAAATTAGCTAATATGGGCAAGTGAACCACATGGAACCTCTCGTGCAGCCCCAGGATTCTGTAACCGGGCGGACGTGCCGTTAACCAGGCGCCTCTTCTCTAGGGTTTGCTTGTAAAGGAGCAACCCTGGAGATGCAATGAAGGTTTGGAACACCCAATTCTTCATCATTTTGGTCCACTTGAATGTGTTTCTTCTCAGATGACGAACCATATTGCTAGTAGCAACTAGCAATCACTATTTAAGGAACTGAGGTGATAAATAAAACGTTATGTTTTTTATGAAATCCAGTTTTTCAATTTTTTCCCATTAGGGCTTCTTTTGGTTTTCTATCTAAGAAATGTTAGCATCCCCTATGTTTAGAAAGATACACTTTTAGGTTTTTAGATGATTTATGATCAAGTCTTTGATTTTTGTGTATGGTATAAGGTATGGTACATGGTTTATTTCTTTTATCGAACAGGTAATAAGTATAATTACAGTATACATCGTTAAAAACTCTTCTTTCCTCTATTGAACAGCTTTAGCATTTTTGTGAAAAACGAATTATATAAGTATGCACGTATTTTTAAAGTCTCTGTTCTGTCCCATGGATCCATTTCTCTAAATCATTATCCCAGTTTTTTTATTATTGTAACTGCATAAGTCTGAAATCAGGTGATTTTTTTAAATTAAAAAATATTATTTAAATTCAATTTAGTTAACACAGAGTGTATTATTAGTTTCAGGGGTAGAATTTGTGATTCATCAGTTGCCTATGCCATCCAGTGCTCATTACATCAAGCACCTCCTTATGCTCATCACCCAGTGACCCCATCCTCATCCCCCCACCCAACTCCCCTCCAACAACCCTCAGTTTGGTCCCATATTTAAGAGTCTCTTGTGGTTTGCCTCCTTCTCTGTTTTTATCCTGTTTAATTTTTTCCTTCCCTTCCTCTACGTTGATTAATTTTGCTTCTTAAATTTGACATATGAGTGAAATCCTATAGTATTTCTCTGATTGACTTACTTCATTTAGCATAATACCACCTAATTCCAACCATGTTATTGCAAATGGCAAAATTCCATTCTTTTTAAATGGTTGAGTGCTATTCCTGTGTGTGTGTGTGTGTGTGTGTGTGTGTGTGGTGTGATTCTTTTAACCTGCTTTCTAAGATGGTGTTTTTAGCAACCTATCAGTTTTTACTTTGTCACATACACTGTGGAATCTGTATGTCAATTTTTACAAAGAAGCCTACCAACACGTTGATTGGGATTGGTTGAAGATATAGATAAATATATTTCAAAATAACTTTTTTCTAAGACATGAAACTAATGATTCTATATTTATTAAAGGTGATTTTTATATATTTTTATTGCAGTTTGATTAAAGGTGATATGATTTGAGTCATCAATGTTTTGTAGCTTCACTGTCAAGGTATAGATATTTTGGGATTAATTTGTCCAAAAACAAATATATATTTCCCATGTTGTTTTAGAGAGTGATTTACAAATGTTCATTTTCCCACTGATCATTACTAACAGGTAAAAATAGAATTGTTAATATGTTGAATTGCTATCTTATGATGCTACTTAAGCTATTTTTTCCCAGTAGATTTGTGTGTGTGTGTGTTTCTGAGTGGTTGTATGAGTGCCACCAAGTCATCTGCAAGGAATGCCAGTTTACTCCATTGTTTCTGAGTTTTATATGTCTTCTTCTGTTTTTCTTGCCTATTACAGTGGCTAGGACCTTCATAAAGATCACACAGAGGTGATAAGAGCAGAGATCTTTACCAAATTCTGATCCTGATATTAAGGGAAAGAATTCAGGGCTTCTCCATTGAATATATTATTAATTGTAGCATTTTATTGAAAAAATAAAAATGAAAATTTTTATTTTATTGAAAAATGCTAAATACCATTTAGCAGATAGAAAAAATGTCTACTATTCCCAATTTACTGAGAGTTTTCATCTTCTCTATCTCTCTCCCTCTTTCTCTGTGTGTGTGTCTCTCTTTCCATCTCCCTCTTTCTGTTTCTCTAAAAAATAAATAAATAAATCCTTTTAAAAATATTAATTCCATCTGCAAGTGCTTAACAAGAGCTCAAAGATACAGTTTAGACAGAAAAAATTTCTGATACATGAAAAAAAATTCTATGTTACCACGTACACTAGAAATAGCTCCCAATTTTTCCATTTGTGTAAAATATATTGTCCAATATATATTAAAATTGCTAGAAGACAGAGATTTCTCATTCTCTGTAGACCCAAAGGTGGAAGGTAAGCAATTTGAAATAAATCTTTATTGACTCTCTGAAAGGAATGGTATGAGGGAATCCTGGGACCCATTTCCCCTCCTTGAGATTCCTAGAATTTCAACAGAAGAAAGAATCTGGTCATCCTGCCCGGAGTCAGAGAGCTGAGTCAGATGATTTCTCTAAGTTCTCTGTTCCTCAGAGTGCTGTAAATTAGACTGTAAGGTTGCAATCTATCCAGTGGGCATTAGATGAATACAGCTAAAGAAAGACATACAGGGTGAGTAATGAGTCCTTGCCTATATGTCCAAGCCATATTGTTACTTGTGAAGAGCGCAGAACAGTTGTTCTTCCTGCTAAAAGTATGGGACAAGAGAAACGAGCTAAGGTTTCAGCAGAATGAAATTTAGACTAAACACCAGGGGGACTAACTGCCAGTAACAACCAGAGAACAACATGGTCATGGTGACTGAACAAGATGCAAAGGAAAATGCTACTTTGGAACACCTGCAAACTAAAAGAACAAGAACGCTCCATAGAATTCAAAAGGCTTTGAGTTCAGAACAACTTCATGGATTCATGACAATTAAGAAACCTTCTTTAAGATGACACACACTTGTCACCAGGGAGAAGAACTGTAAGTGGAAAGGGGTGATTAATCCTCCATGACCAATGTCTCAGGACTTATTCAAGAAAGGAAATTATTTGAAACCTCTTGCTCCCACACTGTGGCTGTACCCTTCACAGTGCCTGTGAAAGTCCCAAAATAGGAGAAAGAGTTGAAATAATGAGGTGTCTCCACCTAAAGTGGACACTTTCAAGAGAAAAGGTCTTCTGTTGAGACATGAACAATTTGTTTGTAGTTGTTGGTGAAGAAGAAAGAACATGGAGGCAGTAGGAAAGAGAAAGGTCAACTAGGTCCTGTTAAATTCCAGGCTCAAGCCCGAGGGTCAGGCCCACATTCATACTCAATCTAAAGACATAACTGATCATTACTTTTGTTGCTAATTTTTACTACTGTTATACATAAAAATAATTCATTATTACTACTGATGCAAACACATTTTTAAGACAAATGCCCTTCTTACAGTTCAGTCACTATTTTGCACACTGACTAGTAATTTTAAAATGCCTGAAGTTCCCACAACATTGGACTAAGGAGAATGCTTTCACTTGGATATACAGGGAGTGGAAATCCCAAACTGTCTACAATGCAGGAAATGATTGCTTCATGGACCTGGGAATGCTAGAGGGTAAGCTGTCTTCAGTGAAGGTTGAGCTTATACCTCAAAAACGAGACCAAAGGACTTTTTGTTCATTCTTTTCTTTGTCTGTGGTTCTTGAATGATGATTCTATTTTCAGTGATTTTTGGCTTTCATCCTCTAATAAATGGCTTAAACTGAATCCTAGGCTCAAATCTTCTCCTACTATACAGCAAGAAGAGTGAAAATATTTCCTCTGAGATCCCCAGGTGGCTCAGTCGCTTGGCGCCTGCCTTTGGTCCAGGGTGTGATCCTAGAGTCCCGGGATTGAGTCCCACATTGGGCTCCCTGCATGGAGCCTGCTTCTCCCTCTGCCTGTGTCTCTGCCTCTCTCTCTCTGTCTCTCTCTCTCTCTTTCTCTCTCTCTCATGAATAAATAAATAAAATCTTTAAAATTAAAAAATTAATTAATTAAAAGAAAATCTTTCCTCTAATTCAGTACAAAAATATCAAGCTTTAATCTATTGTATCTACCTAAGTCACTTGCCCCTCGTGCATCCTTCCATCCTGAACAATCAATTGTGACTGAAGATCTCAGACTCACTCACTGGTTTGTGGAGGTTTCAGCCACAGGCTCCACCCCTGGGGACCTGGGTAGATTCAGAAGAATGAGGAGCCATCTGAGAGACACGCAGATACTCAAATGCTAATCAGGGTAGGCTCACCCAAGAAAAGGGAAATTCATCCTGAACAGCTCAACTACCAAATACTGATGAAGGATTTCATGTATTTCAAGGATGTGCCTAACATTTCAGTAATGATATTCTCCTGACAAAACTATGAGATAGGTCTCATTGGCTACACTTTTGTCAAAAAGAGGGAAAAAAATTGAACTATTATGTGACACGTCTAAGACGTGACAGTTAGGAGGGCTCAAGGGCTGTCGTCTTCAACTTCCCATGCTTGTGAGTGGTTCACAGAAGTGACCATCCTAAATGAGCTTTCCACAGGAAGTGCCCAGTGCTATTATTAATTCCAGGTTGATGGAGACATAAATAACATGTAACACTGCATAAGATGAAAGCCTACAATATAATGAGCTGATATATGTATGAACATCGCAAAATGATTGCCATAACCAACCTACTTAACATCCATCACCTCACATAGTTTTTTCCTTGTAATGGGAACTCTTAGGGCCTACTCTTTTGGCAACTTGTACCTACACATACAGTAGAATCTATAATAATATCATTTTTAAATTAATTTTTATTGCCTTCTGGTAAAAGCAAAAAAAAAAAAAGGAAGAAAGAAAAATGCTTTTGTACACTGATTTCATATCCAGCTGTGATGCTACATTTTGTTACTAATCTCAGCTAATTATCCTCAATTTTCTATATGTACCATATGTTTTAAAATGATACTAATTTTATTTCTTCCTTTACAAGCTTCTGTTCCTTCTTCCTCTTTTCTTGCTTTAGTGAACTGCCTTAGACATTCATTGCAATGTTCCATAACAAGGGTGATAATGAGCAACATTCACCATATTCAATTTCAAATAAAAAGGGAAATATTGTTTCAAAGCTAGAAAAACTCTCATCACATGTACTCAATTGATCTTATGATCATAGGGTCTTACAAGGCAAACACCAAGGCATGAGAAATTATGTTCCTTTCTAGAGAATGGAGAAGAAACTGCTTCCAAGATCAATCAGGTTGTTGAAGAATTCACATCCTGCTCAAGCGGACCTGTTCACCGTCAAATCATCAAGGAGACATTGAATCATACATGTGCCTCACATATTCTTGCCATCCACCTCTGCCTTCCTATTTTAAAAAATATTTTTTCTTTCTTTCTTTTATTTAAATTTAATTAGCCAACATATATTACACACTTAGTTTCAGATGTAGTGTTCAATAATTTATCAGTTGTGTATAACACACAGTGTTCATCACACCCCAGCCCCTATTTAATGTACATTCCCAAATTATCCCATCCTCCCACCCTCATCCCTTCCTTCAGCCCTCAGTTTTTTCCTATAGTTATGAGTCCTTCATGATGTCTCCCTCTCTGATGACTACCTATTCAGTTTTTCCTCCCTTACCCTGTGATCCTCTGTTCTGTGTCTAAATCCACATATGAGTGAAACCATATGATAATTGTCTTTCTCTAATTGACTTATTTCACTCAGCATAATACCTTCCAGTTCTATACATCGATATAAATGGTAGGTATTTGTCTTTTCTGAAGGCTGAGTAATATTCCATTGTATTATAGACCACATCTTCTTTATCCATTCATCTGTCAAAGGACATCTCAGCTCCTTCCACAGTTTGGCTATTGTGGACATTGCTGCTATGAACATTCGGGTGCAGGTACCCCTTCGGATCACTACATTTGTATCTTTGGGATAAATACCCAGTAGTGCAATTGCTGGGTCATAGGGTAGCTCTATTTAACTTCTTGAGGAACCTACACACATTTTCCAAAATGGTTGCACCAGCTTGATTTCCCATCAACAGTGTAAGAGGCTTTCCCTTTCTCTGCATCTTCACCAACACTTATTGTTTCCTGTCAAGTTCACTTTAGCCATTCTGACTAATCTAAGGGGATGTCTCATTGTAGTTTTGATTTGTATTTCTCTGGTGGCAAGTGATGTGGAGCATTCTTTCATGTGTCTGTTGGCCAATTGTATATCTTCTTAGGAAAAATGTCAGTTCATATCTTCTGCCCATTTCTTGACTGGATTGTTTGGTTTTAGGGTGTTGAGTTTAAGTTCTTTATAAAACGTGGATGCTAACCCTTTATCTGATATGTCATTGGAAAATATCTTCTCCCATTCCAAAGGTTACCTTTTAGTTTTGTTGACTGTTTCTCTTGCTGAGCAGAAGCTTTTTTTATCTTAATGAAGTCCCAATAGTTCATTTCCGCTTTTATTTCCCTTGCCTTAGAGAATTGTCTAGGAAGAAGTTGCTGCAGCAGAGATCCAAAAGGTTGTTGCCTCTAGGATTTTTATGGAATCATGTCTCACTTTTATATCTTTCATCCATTTTGAGTTTATCTTTGTGTGTGATGTAAGAGAATGGTCTAGTTTCATTCTTCTGCACGTGGCTGTCCAATTTTCCCAGCACCATTTATTGAAGACACATCCTCTTTTCCGGTGGATACTCTTTCCTGCTTTGTAAAAGTTGGTTGCCCATAGAGTTGAGGGCCCATTTCTGGGTTCTCTATTCTGTTCCATTGATATATGTGTCTGTTTTAGTACCAGTGCCACACTGTCTGGATGATCACAATCATCATATGGTTTCACTCATATAGGAAATATAAGAAATAGTGAAAGGGATTATAAGAGAAAGGAGGGAAAATGAGTGGGAAATATTAGAGATGGAGACAACCCATGAGAGACTCCTAACTCTTAGAAACAAACAAAAGGTCGTGGAAGGAAGGTGGGTAGGGGGGATGGGATAACTGGGTGACAGGCACTGAGGAAGGCACTTGACAGGATGAACACTGGGTGTTATACTATATGTTGGCAAATTGAATTTAAATGTTAAAAATGTAAAAATAAAAACTTAGCTTTGTAATATAGCTTGAAGTCAGGCATTGTGATACACCAGCTTTGGTTTTCTTTTTCAATTCTTTAGGCTATTTGGGGTCTTTTCTGGTTCCATACAAGTCTTAGTAGTATTTGTTCCAAGTCTGTGAAAATGTTGATGGTATATTGACAGGGATTGCATTGAGTATGTAGATTGCTCTGCGTAGCGTAGACATTTTCACAATATTTATTCTCCCAATGCATGAATGTGGAATGTTTTTCCATCCCTTTGTGGCTTCCTCAATTTCTTTCAGAAGTGTTCTGTAGTTTTCAGGGTACAGATCCTTTATCTCCTGGTCAAGTTTATTCCTACATATCTTATGGGTTTTGGTGCAATTATAAATGAGATCTATTCCTTAAATTCTCTTTCTTCTGTCTTGTTGCTAGTGTAGAGAAATGCAACTGATTTCTATGCATTGATTTGTATCCTGCCACATTGCTGAATTGCTGTATAAGTTCCAGCAGTTGAGGGTGGAATTTTTTGGGTTCTCCACAAATAAGAGGGAGAGTTTGACTTCTTCTTTGCCAATTTGAATCCCTTTTCTTTTTGTTGTCTGATTACTGAGGCTAGAACTTCTAGAACTACAGTGTTTAAAAACAGTGGTGAGGGTGGACATCCCTGAGGTGTTCCTGACCTTAAGGGAAAAGCTCTCAGTTTTTCCCCTTTGAGAATAGTATTCTCCATAGGCTTTTCATAGATGGCTTTTGTGATATTGAGGTGTATTCCCTCTCTCCCTACACTGTGGAGAGTTTTAATCAAGGTGGGATGCTGTATTTTGTCAAATGCTTTTTATGCATCGAGAGGACCGTAGGGTTTTGTCTTTTCTTTTATTAATATAACATGTCACGTTGATTGATTTGGGAATGTTGAACCACCCTTGCAGCTCAGGAACAAATCCCACTTGGATACAGTGAATAATCCTTATGATGTACTGTTGGATCCTATTGTTGAGAATCTTGGTGAGCAATTTGGCATCCATCTTCATCAGTACCTCTGCCTTCCTCTTTTGCTTTTAGAGATTCAAGTGACACTATTGGGCTCAGCTAGGTAATCTAGGAGAATCTCCCTGTTTTAAGGTCAACTGTAGTACCCTGTGTTACTGAAGTTTCCCTCTTGTCACAGTAACACATCATATTCATCAGTGTGTGATCTCATCATATTGATAACCCTGATGATTTGAGCCTGAGGCTATCTTGGAGGCCACTCAACTGCCCACCTCACCCTCTCCTAGATGAGATAGATATAGATATAGATAACCTAATTCTGTGAAAACAGTTAACCTTTATTAATGATGGCCCCATTGTTCCACTTGCTCAAGTATAAACCACCTAACTACTCCTGACTCTTCTTTTCCTTCACAACCCATATCCAAATTATCAGCAATCCTTAAGCTCCTTCTTCAAAATACACCCAGACACAGACAACTTCTCATCACCTCCATCTTCTCCTAGACCTGGTCAACACCCAGAGTTGGCCTGTAATAGCTTTCCATACTTTGTTTTTGCACACACACTGTCTCCCCATCATCTACCATCGGGAAATTAGCCATAATTGCCATGTGAAAATGTTAATCCTGTCGTGGGATTCCTCTGCCTTCAACCCTGGAAGGCTTATAAACTTTCTGCAAAATCTGAATCTTCAAGATTGCAGACAAGCTGTGCCTTACCTGGGATTCCACACATGACAGTCTCTCAGATGACTAGAGTCAGAATCTATATGGCCACAAATCAAGGGTGGGAAGTGGAAAGAATGGAGTCAGCTAAATACTATCTATGAAGATTTACAATGTTATTGCTAAGAATAGGAAAATTGTGTTAAAAAATTAACCCACACAACTAATAACAGGTACTCAAATAAAACTATGGTTAGACTATGTCTGTGCTGGAACAAGACAAAAGCAAGACTACCCCATAATCCTGGATGGATCCACTGTCACAAGAAGCTGTTTACTACAAAAGTCATCAAGCAGCCCCCTCCAGTGGTGGACCTGTGTGTTTATAGCCCCTCAACAAATCTTGAAGCCAAATTCATCCTCTCACTCCATAGATGCCAAATTTTAAGAACCTGCAGTTCTCAAGGTCCACTCAGGTGATATAAAACATACAGTAATTGGAACAGAGGACAGTCTAACTATAATAGCAGAGAAAACTAAATATAACATGTAGGGGACCTGGGTGACTCAATTGGTTGATGGTCCAAGGGTTCAACTCAAGTCATGACCTCTTCTAGGGATTATTAGTTCTCACATCTGTCTCTGCATCCAGCACTAAGTCTAATTATTCCTCTCCCTCTGCACCACCTCCCGTCTTTGCACTGTCTCTCAATTTTTTAAATTTTATTTGTTTATTCATGAGAGACACAGAGAGAGAGAGGCAGAGACACAGGCAGAGGAAGAAGCAGGCTTCCTGGGGGGAGCCCAATATGGGACTCAATCCCAGGACTCAGGGATCATGACCTGAGCCCAAGGAAGACTCTCAACTGCTGAGAGATCCAGGTGCCCCCTCTCTCAAATAAATTAATTAATTATTTGATTAGTTAGTTAATTAATATAATCTTTTAAAAAAGAAATACAACAGGTAAGGATATACAATAATTAGAATATATAAGAGATTTTCATGGAAATCAGAAATAGCATGTAGAGAGAGCAGTTACTACTATAGGAGTGGAGCCAGAAACCCAAAAAAGAAACAATTAAGAAGGATTCTGAGAATGAAAATTCAGATCTTATCAGCAAAAACATGGACATGGTGTACTGAATAGCAGAGAGATACTAAGCTGGCATAGGAAGTGACCTGGATGCAGGAAACAACCCACTGGGCTGATGGAACTGGCTGGGATGCTACCAAGGGGCAGAGGGAATAGTAGGCGCCACTGGAAGCTCTAGGAAGCCACCCTTGCGGGGACTGTGAGACCTGCTGGGATGTGGCTGGGCCAGGGCTCACCACCAAGCATCACTCCAGAAACTAAATCTGTGATTAGAGACCTCAGACAAGGAGCTCCTCCAGGTTCAAGAATTCCTCCCTAGTACCTTTCAACAAACACATAGAGAATAGTTTATAAGACTCATATATTTGGAAGAAAAACAAAACAATTGTAGAAATATGAAGAGGGTAAATTTCCCAAGCTTTTTATGAGGCCAAACTAACCTTGATCCAAAACCCGACCAAAATACTAAAAATAAATAACATCACACACCAATATCCCTCATCAATTCAGCCCCCTATACTGACTTTAACAAAACATAATATGAAAGGGAAAGCAGTGGGTGGAGTGTATCCAAGGAATGAAAGGTGTAGTAACATTGATGTTATCCAGTGGGATTCACCAGTTTAACAGAATAAAGGGGAAAACACATGTTGGAAACACATGTTTCCAACAGGTGCACAACAATTCTTTTTTGAAAGAATCAAAACACACTCATGTTGAAAAACAAAAACGGTGAAGAAGAAAACTATGAGTAAGTTAGGAATAGACAAACTTCAGTCTGCTAAATGGCATCAATAAAATGCTACCACTAACAATGTATACAATGGAGAAGCCCTGAATGCTTTCCCTTAACATCAGGAATCAGAATTTGGTAAAGATCTGTGTCATCTGGTCCCCTTAATTTAGCTACATAACCATCAAATCATCCTGAACACCTAGAAATTTAACCTGAGCTGTAAGGAAAGAATGGGTGGAATTTTAAAATAGAAAAGTGACCATGTTTTGCAAGGTAAGACTACAGAGAAGAGAAACAGGGAGTGTACCAGAAGCTAAATGGCAGGGGCAGGGAGCCTCTGTAAGCTGGCTGCATAAAAGTGATTCAGCCCCGGAGCTCACAATCAGGACCTTTAGATCGGCTCCTGTGCAAGACTCCCCCCCAAAAAAGGTGCTCCGTGGTGAATCGGGGAAGAATCACAGGTTGGGAAAGTAGGGTCTCAATATTCCCAAAGGTACAGAAAGAACAGGGGTGCCTGAGCCAACAGAGTCCCCAAGCTTTGGAGCAAGGAACCAGGTTTAAGTCAGCAAGCCAAGGAGGAGGTTCAGCTTGATTTGCCATAAACCGGAATCTACAGCCAGATGGAGTGACCGCACTCAATGGAGTGATGCTCCCTGTGCCAGGGCCCTGCAATGGAAAGCAGCAGGGTGACCCTCCACCTCCTCCAGGAGGGGCAAATCAGGTGCGTTCAGGAGCGCTGCAAACTGCACAAAGCAGCATCCCTCAGCCTGCCTCCTGGGAGGACCTATGTGGATGGGCACCATAGGAACCTACAATTTAGCACACAACAGGATCTCTTAGCTCTAGGATTGGAGATCCTTGCCAGGCCTTTTTTTTTTTTTTTTTCTTTTTTCATTCACCCACAAAATAGACACAGAAAATACTTCAGGGATCAAAAACGTCACACAGTAAATAGCTTACACTGATCCCTGGCAAGGGGTGCTACAACTCTGCCCAGGCACAGAAACCTGAGAGGCAGCACAACTGTCCCCTCTCTGAGAAACCGCCGGGAAGTACAGCGAAACCACAAGTTTACTGACCAAACACGACTAGAAAACATCCGGACTAGGGGAAAATAGTAGATAAAACTTGAGGGTTTGTTTCCTTATGATTCATTTATCTTTCAGATTTAAATTCTCCAATATTTTTTCTTTTATCTCATTTAAACTAATTTCTTATTTTATCAATTCTTCATTTTTAAGTCTTTTATTTTTTAAATTTTATATTACATATTTATATGTTATAGATATAGCCTTCATCTTGGGCTCCCATTCACTGTATTCAATTTTATTTTTGCAAATATATAAGTTTTGCTCTTTTATCCTTTTGGAGTTTAATATCTTCTAACACAGAGACCTAACTACACTCAGGACAAAAATTTCTCCATTCTGTGAGATTATATTCTCTCCCTCCCCTATCATTTCCCCCTCCCTTTTCTCAGTTCATTTTTTTTTTTTGTATTCCTTTGCCTTTGCCTTTTTTTCTTTTATGCTTGGATTCTGACATGATTGGAATTATCTAGTGTGTATTTTGCTTGGGTTCTAGTTAATATTTTTGACTCTGCTCACTCGTTCAACCATTCTGCCGTGAACAAAATGGCTAGAAGGAGGAATTCACAATAAAAGAATATCTGCTACAGATATAATGGATATGGATTTGGTAAAATGTTGGAGATGGAGTTCAGGATTACAATTATAAAGTCACTAGTTGGACTTAAAAAAAAGCATAAAAGACTCTAGAGAATCTTAGTGCAGAAATAAGACCTAATCAGGCCAAAATTAAATATACTCTGAAATGCAGTATACACTGGATGCTCTAACAGCAAGGGTTAATGAGGTAGAAAAGAGAATAAGTGACATAAAAGGAAAGTTGATGTAAAGGAAGAAAGCTGAGGAAAACAGGGAAAAACAACTAAGAGCCCATGAGGAGATGTTCTGAAAAATAACTGACAGTTTGAAAAAAAATAACATCTGAATTATTGTAATTCCAGAGGGCATGGAGAGAGAGAGGACTAGAAGGTATACTTCAGAAAATCATAACAGAGAAATCTCTAAACTGGGGAAGGAAGCATACATTCATATCCAAGAGGTAGAGAGGCTCCCTCCCAAAACTAATAGAAGTAGATCAATACCACAACATATAATAGTGAAGCTTCCGAATTTCAGAGATGAAGAGAAATTCCTGAAAGCAGCTCAAGACAAGAGATTGCTAACACACAGACAGAGATATATTAGATTAACAGCCAACCTACCCACACGGACTGGGCGGCCAGAAAGGGCTGCCATGATATATTCAGGATACTAAATGACAAAAACATGCAACCAAGAATACTGTATCCAGCAAGGCTGTCAATCAGAATAGAAGGAGAAATAAAGAGCTTCCAGGACGGAGAGAAGCTAAAAGAATATGTGACCACCAAGCAGCCCTGCAATAAGTATTAAGGGGGATCCTGTAGGCCAAGAGAGAGACAAAGAAACAGAGATAATCTGCAGGAACTGGGACTGTACCTGTAACACAATGGTGCTAAATTCATATCTTTCAATAGTTACTCTGAATGTGAATGGACTAAATGCTCCAGTCAAAAGACGCAGAGTATCAGAATAGATAAAAAGAGCAAGACCCATCTATATGCTGCCTACAAGAGACTCATTTTAGACCTAAAGACGCTTTCAGACTAAAATGAGAAGATGGAGAACCATTTACCATGCAAATGGACTTCCAAAGGAATCTGGGGTAGCAATCCTCATATTACACAAATTAGATTTTGAAAGAAAGACTGTAGTAAGAGACAAAGAGGAACACTGTATCACACTTAAATGGTCTTCCTCACAGGAAGGTCGAACAGTTATAAATATTTATGCCCCTAATTTGAGAACAGCCAATTATATCAACAGATTAATAACCAAAGTAAAGAAACATATAGATATTAATACATTAATTGTAGGAGACTTCAACACATCACTCTCAGTAAGGAATAGATAATCGAAGCAGAGGATCAAGAAAGAAAAAACAAGGGCTTTGAATGACATACTGGACAAGATGCACTTCACAGCTATATATAGAATATTCCTTCCTACTGCAATATAATACTAATTCTTCTCAACAACACATGAAAGTGTCTCCGGAATAGAATACATACTGGGTCACATGTCAGGCCTCAATGATACCAAAAGATTGGGGATTATTCCCTGCATGTTCTCAGACTACAATGCTCTGAAACGTGAACTCCATAACATGAGAAAATTTCAAGGGAACTCAAATAGTTGGAGGTTAAAGAGCATTGTACTGAAGAATGACGGGTCAACCAGGATATTAGAGAAGAATTTAAAAGATTCATGCAAACTAAAGAAAATGCAATCACAACTGTTCAAAACATTTGGGATACATCAGAGGTGTTCCTAAAACGGAAATACATTTCAATACAAGCCTCTCACGAAAAAGGAAAAATCTACAATTCGTAAGCTAACCTTACACCAATGGGAACTGAAGAAAGAATAGCAAATAAAGCCTAAACCAAGCAAGTTTAGCTCCAGCTGAAGGAGTTCTCATGACTTTCACAGATGGGATACAGCCTAGAATATTAGCTGGTAATTTCAACTACCCTCCAGGGGGGTACTGGAGATTGATAGTAAAGATTTTCCTTCTTTTGAGTTTCTTCCTCTGAAAGAATGACCACACCATGTGCTAATTTGCCCCTAGTGGTCATCAACTCCAAATCCTGTCTACTAAATTATGGAAACATGATAATACACATCCATTTCCCTGTATATATGCAATAAATGGACACTGAGATAGAGTCTATGAAATCAAAGTGTACAAGAGTGACTCAAACAATTATGGAAAAGAAGGTGTTAGCTAAGTCTATTAAGGCATAGCAATCCCTCCAGGCCTGTTGCATCTCTTCTCTATCACATCCAGTCCAGCTCAAGCAATCAGAAGACACCTATTTAATCTTCAGTAATCTTCTTTACCTCTTATCCATTGACAAACCAAATTGTCTTTAAAAAACAAAACAGATTTATTGTGAATCAAATTCCAAACTCAATCATTTCCCTACCAGAACATGGACATGTTGCTCTTCATGAATTGTGCACTGCTTAGTGTACTGCTGGTAAGAATCACGGCAAGTCAAAAGATTCCCACTTAGCAAGTGTGTGAAAACTGAGCAGATGCCCAAGTGCAATGACAACACCCATAACTGTTCATATAAAGTGTATCCCAGTTATGCATTCGTGTCGATGCCCTCAAGCTAAAAACCACCAGGAGCCCAGCTGTAGCTCAGTAGCTTGAGGTCATGATCACTGCAGTGGGAGAGAGCATCCACCATGGGCAATTGCAGAAAGGGGTCTCAGCTCAAGGGTCTTAGAAAACACACAGGAATTGGGCTTGTGTTGGGTGATTTGGGGGAGGTTGTAGGGAAGCAGGTCTCTTCCCTGGATTGGATGCTGTCAGGGAGCATCAGTGTGCTATGATTGGGGATCATAACAAACCTTTTCTACAAGAAGAGATGGGAATGAGGCAAAAATTATGATAATTAATGACGCAGCATCACTTAGTTTCTTAACTAAGAAAAAAGCCTCGGTGCTGTTACGGGCTTGGCACACTGACATTGTTTTTGTCTGCACGGAAGCAATACTAGGACATCATCTTGCTCTTTGTCTCCATTCATCACAGTCGCTGAGTGCCCGTGTCTGCCATTGGCCTTCTGTGACCGGGTATGTGTTCAACAGAGGAACACCATTTTCTTGCTCTGAGCCCAGCTCCTCCCTAACACTCCAAATCCCAGCTGTGCCAGACCAGTTCCCAGATGGCAGGGCTGCTCTCCTGCTTCTCACCTGCTAAGTCATTGCAGGTAAGAGACTTATCATTGCTCAGTTCATAGTAGAGTTTGGTATAATCCAAAATGGATATTGGTGCCTAGTAAATGTTGGTTAGTGCACTCGGGTGAGAGAAACCTGTAGTCCTTGGTGATGGGCCCAACAGGTGCGTCTTATGTTTAAAAATTGGGGACATGTTCACAAAGTCCAATTCACAGTCAACTATGAGGGACTAGACAAAACTCAAAGTTATCTGTCACTGTCACTAGTTTGCTTAGTCATTGGACAACCACTCTCCAACCTCTTAAATATATATGATTTCTGCTGTTGCTCAATGTAATTTTTATATTTGCAAACAGATAAACTGATTAGGAATAAGAGAGATATGGTAGATATGATAAGCAGCTGAATTAAATCAAATGAACAGCTATTGTGTCTGAGACCAGTTGGATCAAATGCAGACAGCCCAGGCCAATGCCATCCTAGTAAGATTTTAAGGCGTGTTCCTAAAGAAGTCTCTGAATCCTGCAAAAGAATAAAATATATTGTCAAGAGGGTTTCAAAAAAGGATGAAAGACATGGCTTCTTTCTTGGGAATCTGCAAGGAAAGGAATAATGTCATTTGGCACTAAATTCTGTGGAGTCAATGGAACCGACGTGTTTTCCACCCTGCCCCACCCCCTCCCCTGAAATGGGTTTTGTAGACATGGTAGTTGCCTAGGGAAGCTACATTAGAGAGAACAGTAAGCAGGCCAATATGCATGAGTTTACTTCAACCATACTACAAAGCAATTCAGCCATCTTCTTAAAAAACTCATTTTCTGGGGATCCCTGGGTGGCTCAGCAGTTTAGCGCCACCTTCAGCCCGGGGCATGATCCTGGAGACCTGGGATCAGGTCCCACATGGGGCTCCCTGCATGGAGCCTGCTTCTCCCTCTGCCTGTGTCTCTGCCTCTCTCTCTCTCTCTCTCTCTCTCTCTCTCTGTCTCTATCTCTGTGTGTGTGTGTCTCTCATGAATAAATAAATAAATAATCTTTTTTTAAAAAACTCATTTTTCTACTATAAGAGACCAGTATATGTCCTTGAGCAAGGTGCCAAGCATGTCACGGCCACTGAAGGAGTATGAGCAATATTTGAAAGTTTCCTCAAGACTTTGATTATTTAAGTAGAAATCCAATGTCTCCCATATGTTCAGGGGAAAGTCTTTCATTGCAGTTTTCCATTTCTTTACCTTTACAGTATTTACTAGAATGACTCTGAGATTTAAATTATCTGATATGTGAATTGTAAACCACACTGCCTGGCATATGTGCACAGTCAACAAATTTGGTTATTGATGTTACATGACTGGTAAAGGGCAGGAAAGATGAACCAGGACAGGAAGACTGTACTGTCTTGATTCTCAGTGAATGTCCAAATTCCCAGAAGTATCCTTGAATAATGCTCAAGGAGGCCTCATTTTAAAGCTGTTGTTATTTTTAGGAAAGTCTTTCAAGGGAACAGAAATTTTCTGATAAAAAAAGAAAAAAAAAAACACATACATAGTTACCTGGCTCCAAAGAGACACTTACTTTGGTCTTTTCTTTTTTTTTAATTTTTATTTATTTATGATAGTCACAGAGAGAGAGAGAGGCAGAGACACAGGCAGAGGGAGAAGCAGGCTCCATGCACCAGGAGCCCGGTGTGGGATTCGATCCCGGGTCTCCAGGATTGCGCCCTGGGCCAAAGGCAGGCGCCAAACCGCTGCGCCACCCAGGGATCCCACTTTGGTCTTTTCAATGAAATTTCTACTAACGATGAATATTTCCTATTTAATGACATTTCAAGACCATGCAGCTAAACTGGTGAGCAAAAGACTGCAAATCTCAAGCTGCTCTGAAATCTATCAGTTGGGTAATTTGTAAAACAAAAAGTGATGAGAGACTAATAAAAACAGAGCTTTCTCAGGGCTTCTCTGTCCCACCACCCCAACTGGAGTCTATCCTAACAGTAGAGAACCCAGGAATCCAGTGGCCCCATAAAGAAAGAACTTAGATCAGGTGGACTCACTCTCTAAAATCCTACGATGATCGTCACTGGACGAGGTTTCAGGAGCATCAGAAATGTCTTCATCATCGTCGGGTATTCCGGTGACTTCATCATCAGGTGGAGCTGAAATCAGGAAATCCAGCTCAGACAATGGACTCTGCCCCAACGAACAAGCTTGGAGGTGCATTCCTCTTTCTGTATTCATCTCTATGACCTTCAACAATTCTGTCAAAGTCTTAACCTGGCTACCCACTTTCAATTAACCTCATTCTTTTTAGCCCTAACATGTAGAATGGAAAGAATTCGGGCTTCCCTGCAAGGACTGTGACACTAAGAGAAGACACAAGCAAATACGTTCTCCCAGAGGTGAGACAATAATACCAAGTCCATATGGATTTCTATTCACAGGGATCCTGGCATAAAGGCAAGAAGCAAACCCTCCGTGGGTTGACTTTCTGGGGCCCTACTATAGGGTAATATGAACTGAGTAGTTTCCTCCGCAGCATGCATGAGTGTGAGTAGTGGAATAACCTGTAGGGGAGAAAGAATAAATAAAGAAATAAATAAAGAAAGAATAAAATCATGTATCTCAAATTCGAGCAATAGGATCTCCTTTCTTTGAAAGAAGCACAATCTCTTCCTTCAGGTTCTGGCCTGAAACGTGATTAAATTTGTCTCCCAAGTTGATCAACTTGGACTCCATCTACTACAGAAATATCTAGGAGAGCCACATAGGCAAATTGGGAAATATTAATATTGTAGCAGTGACAAAAATGAGCAAATTCCCCATCAATCCTACCATGTTGAAGGTAACGTGGCAAGATTGATGACAATTATCAGTCTCTACACTTTACACCAGAGCTCCTGACAGACAGCCACAGGCCGACCCTACATCTGTGAGGTACATCTGCCTCAGCAAGTGGATAAAGCTTATTCTCTATACCCACACTAGGGTCATCCTGTCTCAGTCCTCAATGAGGAGACAAGATATTTTTTCGAATTGACCCCACATGTCAGAACATATGGTTCAGTGTGTGAGGTGTGACTGCAGTCTCTGCCATTATGACCAAAGGACACAGGTCCCCAACTGTGGAGGAAAGAAAGAGAAATCGTCCTGCTGTCCACATGAGCACAATACACATGGCATTGGGCATACAGCACACCTTAGGAGAAACCCAAATTATACCAGGCAATTTGGTCCAAAACCTTGAGTTTCAGATCAGAGAAGGAAAACACCTGGGAGCCTGGGAATAAGACATATATACGGTTACAAAGAGGAAAGCTTAAGGCCATCTTTCTACTTCACCCCTACATACCACGGTCTCCATTCCGCATTCCCATGTGTTCCTAATGCCCACTTCTCCACATCACCTTCAACATCTACCTTCTCTTCCGATATCCTGAGACTTATTAACTTCTCTTTTCACACTGGCCATATATTCGACCCTTCCAGTTATAGTAATCAGAAGGGCTGTCATGTATCTCCCCAAATTCCCAGACCACAAATTCCAACCCTATTCTCTCATCATTTTTCATAGAGAACAATTCATATAATCCACAATTTATATAAATCCATGCAAGAGACTTTATATTCTCTAACGATGCATAAGAAATAAGCTCATTTTCTGTGTTTACAAGTAACTTTAGAAACAGAAATGTGGTTCTCCAGGCTTCTGCTGAGGAGTCTCAATACTCTGTCCCCCATGACCACCTTGACATGAGCCTGGGATGGAAGACAGTCATGACAGGAAGGGCACGAAGAATAAGCAGAGACTTACCAGTAGGGCTATCAGATGAAGCATCTGGTGGACTCTCTGAAAGAGAAAAGAAATACTAGGTGAAAGTTGACCATCTATTTGAGGGGTAAGGGAAAAGAGAATATGGACAATATTGCAAGCTTTCACAATTGAAGCATCTTAGGCTTTCTTGCACATATTGAGGGTAAAAACATGCACAGAAAATATGTAATGCACAAAACCCCACAAAAAAATCATAATGTATCTCCATTTTTGCTTCCCTGAAATCAACCCCAGATCACATTCTTAAACATATTCTCCTGAGCTAACATTGAAAAGGACAAAAGGTTGACTAAATCATCAAAGCTGAAAGGAAGAGTCCACTCGATCTTGCGTGGTCAGTCAAATGGGGATGGAACGGGGTAGTGAAATGGAGGACACAGGGGCCAAATTCTAAGCCCCTCTGAACCCGCATCCACACAGAGCTTATAGCATGATATACTCTTGCTCCAGACTTTATTTCAAGTAAGGAACGCTACTTACGGCCTGAGACCAGGAAGGCGGAGACTGCCACCAGGACCAGCAATGCCAGGACCTTCATTCTGGTGAATGGATCAGCAGCGAGCACAGAGAGGAAAGCGTCAGAGCTCAGGAGAAGGTAGGACTCTGACCCCAGCGTTGCACATCCTGACCTTATATAGGCAGAGGGCGCCAATCAGGAGATCCCAGATCAGAATCCAGGCTAGATGATGTTGGGAAATGTTGGTAGTTGGAGAAACCACTGGAGAGTCAACAGCACAGCCAGAGGCCCTTTGGAAAGATAACAACCTCCCTTGATGCTGACACAGGATTGAGGTCAAGAGTTTCCCATATTAAACATTTTCCAGGAAACAACTCTGCTTCCAGGCTTCCTCTCACCTTGTCGGGTAGACTAGCACCATGATTACCAGCTCTGCTGACAAGCCAAGGGGCCTGAGAGCCAGCCCTGTGGGATTACTCCAACCTGCAGTGTTCCTTCCATACACAGGAGTTGGACATCTACAGCTTTCGTAGCACGAGGTCTCCTCAAAGCAGCATCACGGGGGTGGGGCAGCGAGCTCTCAGAACCATCCACCTGGGCTGCTTGTACCTTCCTCCAGGGATGGCCTCCTTCTTGTACATGGAGGTACTCTCATCTGACGCTCACACAGCGAGCTCACACCAATAGGATCCCTCTGGATTTAGCACTTCTTGTGGAAAAATTCAAAGTCATAAATACAGTAAATAGAAAATGAAATGAACACTGCCCAGATAACAAATTCAGCAACGGATCAAAAACTCCAGGTTCATGTCACAACCTAGTATAGAACCCACCCAAGTCCCGATGAGAAGTACTGAACAAGTTTGGAAAATCTGAAACAATGAGAAAGCGCTTCTAAATGTTCCTATACATTTAAATGGCCCTGATGCTTTGCAAGTTGTCTTGTTCATACAAAGTGTCCCTTTCTGTAGCCTGCCCTCAGTGGGGGAATGTCTGCCCTGTGGAACAGCGCTGAGCACCGAGTCCATCTTTTCATCCTTCATATTGAAATATACTTGATATTTAACCCTGTGTAAATTTTTGAAGGTGCGTTGCCTGTTAATTTGATGCATTTGTATGTTGTACATGTTAGCCATGGGAGCATTAGGTACCACCACTAGCATGTTACATAATGATCATCTCTAAAATGTAGAAGGAGGAATATGTAGAAATATGTAGACATAGGAAAAGTAGAAGTTGGAATAATTTTTTAATAATAAATTTATTTTTTATTGGTGTTCAGTTTGCCAACATACAGAATAACACCCAGTGCTCATCCCGTCAAGTGCCCGTCACCCAGTCACCCCTACCCCCCGCCCTCCTCCCCTTCCACCACCCCTAGTCCGTTTCCCAGAGTTAGGAGTCTTTATGTTCTGTCCCCCTTTCTGATATTTCCTACCCATTTCTTCTCCCTTCCCCTCTATTCCCTTTCACTATTATTTATATTCCCCAAATGAATGAGAACATATAATGTTTGTCCTTCTCCGATTGACTTACTTCACTCAGCATCATACCCTCCAGTTCCATCCACGTCGAAGCAAATGGTGGGTATTTGTCATTTCTAATGGCTGAGGAATATTCCATTGCATACATAGACCACATCTTCTTTATCCAGAAGTTGGAATAATTAAGGCTCTATTCTCCGAGTGAGTCTGATGATAGTACAAAATATTGTTGTCTATATGGTGCCTACCACTCTAGTGTGCGTTAGATCCCTGGGGCTCACAAATCATCAGGGAAACACAAGTCAAAACCACAATGAGATATCACCTCACACCTATTAGGATGGCTGCCATCAGCAAGACGAGCGTTGGCAAGCTTGTGGAGCAAAGAGAACCACAGCACAGTGTTGGGAGGAACGTAAATTGGGGCACTCGCTATGAAAGAATATGGAAATTCCACAAAGATGGATCAGTTGATGTATCCTGTCTTTCAGCAACCTCTCTTCTGGGTATATGCCTAAGGAAAATGGAAAAAATGATCGTGAAGTGGAATCTACCCTCCCATGTTTATTACTGCGTTTTTCAAAGTAGCTACGATAATGGAAACAACTATGTCCTCAACAGGTGAATAAATGAGGAAGATGTCGTATGTACATCTACACACACGAATATTATATATAATTTAGCCATGAGGAAGGACAGCTGCCATCTGCTACAAGGACGGATCTTGAGCACATTATGCTGAGATAAATCAGAAAGAGAAGCACAAGTGTTGCAAGATACCAATTTCATGTCGAATCTAAAAAAGCCAAACTCAAAAACAGACACTAAAACTGTTGTTATCTAGGACGGGGAGTGGGGAAACTGGACAGTTGTTTAAATGAACAAACTGACAGTGAGAAGAAGAAAAAAAAACACCCCAGGGATATCTTCCTTCTTTTAGATGAGTCTCTGAAGCACAAGACCCTCTCTGCTTACAAGACATGCTGGGGGAGCCTCATCACATAGATGCAGAAAGGAGGCAGGAATCCCTGAGAGGGCGTTCCACTCTGTGAGGCAGGGGATGTCCTGGTCCTAGGTAACATCATGTGGCACTTAGATGTCAAATTAGTGGAGATGTAGCTTAAAAAAAAAAAAAAGAGAGATCAAAACAAAACATACTCTGAAGGGAAAAGGAAAAAGATTAAAAGAAGAAGAAAAAGAAAGTCGCCAGGAAGTCAAGGGGCTCCAGGACCACTCCCAGTGTGGAATACGCCCCAGCAGCCCACCACCCACTCATGGCCTCTCAACAGAAGCAGACTCACCCTGAAGGCTCCCCCAGCACGTGGCTCTGTATTGAGCACCCTCTGTATGCCTCCCACCACGCTGCCAGGGCAGAGGCCAGGAGACTCACCGGGTGCAGTGAAGGGGATGCTTGGTTGGCTGATGACGGAAGACGGCAAATGTGCCTCATGTAGGGTCCACTCTGGACTTAGAAACACACAGTGGGTTAACCAGGGGAAGTTAGTACAAGGGAACCTGAGTTCTGGTGCATGAGTGACTCTGTGGAACCCCGACCTGGGCCCCCAGGGCTGAGGGAGGCAACAAGGAAGGACGATGGCGGGAAGAGGCTGTCTCCCTGACACTGTGGTCAGACCTCAGGCAACAAGGCTAGTCCCACCCACTGGATGGCAGAGGTGTTCCCTGATTTTTCTAGCCTGAAGCTGGGCCCCAGGGAACAACCCCGCACACAGAGTGCAGGGAGAGGAGACAGTCAGCACCCCCTGGCCTGAATGTGCAGAGAGACGGGGCTCAGGGTGGAGGTGGGCACGTGGGGCCTGCAGGGAGACACGGGCTCGTGGGACCCCCAGGCCACTAGCAGGTCCTGCTGGGGGAGTTGGGACTGTGCAGGAGAGGGGTCCTTGGGATGCAGGCGCCCTGCCGAGAGGCGCTGGAGACTGTGGTGCCCACCCGGACCGCGTGTGCAATGCCCCCAGGACTGGCCGTGCTGGCCGCGGGGCTGGGGCAAGACTCCTCCACACGGTCTCACACCCCCGCCGACCACCGTGCTGCGGCCACAACCCTGGGAAGCCCCTTCCTCCTGCAATCTCTCTCCAGCGGCCTCTGCTCAGATGGTGGGGGCCGTGCTCACTGTCAAGGGCAGCCGAGCCCGAGTCCTCTGCCCTGTGGCGGAGCCTGTGCTGCGGGGCGGGCCTGGAGGTCGAGGGCACTGAACTGCCCACCGACACAGCAGCACAGGTACAAATGCCAATAACAGGGAGCGTCCGATTCCCAGGGTCAGTGGGAGGACCCCAAGTCCCCACCAAGGGTTCCACCAGCACAAGTCGTCGCTCATCGGTCTTCTGTATCAGCCTCCACAGTAAATGTGGACGGAGAGTTGTCAGGGTGTGTTTCTCTGACAAGATGGAAATTACAGTGACATTGTAATGCTTCAGATAGTATTTCTTAGAATTATCCTCTTAAAAAAAATAATAAAAAATAATAATAAAATTAAAAATAATAAAAAATAATAAAATAAAAAAAGAATTATCCTTTCAAGAGCAATCTAAAAATTGTGTCATCATATATGTAAATGTTGAAAATATGCTCACAAACACCAACAAATTTTTTAACAAAAAAATATATGTATATGGCATGGGATATCAAAATTAGGCTGAGATCATTTCCACACCTTTAGTTTTTGTATAGTTATATGACATCTATTTATCTTTATTTAGATATATTTGACACAAATTAAAAGCTGTGGGCCCTGTTTGGATCAGTCGGTTAGCCTTTAACTCTTGATTTCAGCTAGAATCATAATCCCAGGATTCTGTGAATCAAGTGCCACACCCACCTCTGTGTTCAGTGCAGATGATGCTTCAGAGTCTATCTCTACCTATTCCAATGGCCTTTCCCTTGCCTCTCTCACTCTAAATAAATAGACAAATAAATAAAATCTTTAAAAACAAATGTATAGGTGTGTATATATACATATAGATACCAGTTAATGTAGCCAATTTACTTGTGCCTTGGGATATTTATTCTTACTAAGAAAATAAAATCACATCCATAATGCATCCTCCAAAACTCTAACTACTGCTCTTTCCCACAACTTCATATTTTCATGATTTTCATTATAAAGATTAAGATAGAAGTATATGTAAGAAGTAAAAGCAAACATCGCCAGACCTTCCGACACCACGAGATAACTGCCGTTATTATTTTGTCAATGATAACATTTCCTAAAATGTTTAGGGGCACCTGGGTGCTCAGTCAGTTAAGGGTCTGCCCTCAGCTCAGATCATGATCCCAGAGTCCTGGGGTCAAGCTCCAGGCCTGGCTCTCCACCTAACAGAATTCTGCTTCTTCCTCTTTCCCCTGCTCATGCTCTCTCTCTCTCTAATAATAAAATCTTAGAAGATAAATAACAATAAAATTCTTATGCATATATAAACACACGCTTCTCCATGCCTTATCATTTCATGCCATCACTGTTGCCACCACCAAAACCCAAATGTTAAATGAGTTTGTCCACATGCTCATTCTCACATGCATATCTGTGTGTATAGAAATGTAGGTCTGTATTGTGCTTGTTTCTTGTAGAATGATATACAAAAAAAGAAAAAAAATGCTATACAAAGATGGCATTGTATTCCAGACCATTCGTTTTTAAAAAAATATTTTATTGAGAGTACATCGACAGCGAGGAGGGGCAGAAGGAGAGGGAAAAGCAAGCTCTCAACTGAGCAGGAGGCTGCTGAAGGGCTTGAACCCAGGGTTCTGGGACCAAGACCTAAGCTAAAGGCAGACATTTAACCAAAGGAGCCACCCAGAGGAGCCCAGACCACTCTTTATTGTGCACTCAACTCCACTTAGTAGAAATCCAAGTCAGCCACTACCCGTCTACGGCATCCTTTTCACTGGCTTTCCAATGACATCATTACTCTACCTGTTGTTGAGAATCCAGGTCATTTCTAGTGTTTTGCTGCTACTAATCATGAAGCCATTGATATGCTTTCTACCGACCCATATGTACCCTAGTGTCTATGATTGTGCTTCAGGTCTCTAGAGGTTTTTAATAAAATTACATGCATATTTTAAATTGAATAGATATTTTCTATTTCCAGAGGACCCTAAAATTTATTATTAACAGAAATGGAATAGAGGAGCATATTTTTCCAACCCTCTCTGCCACCAGTAACTGCTATCCGGATTTAAATCTGCATATCTGATAGGTGAGGAGCGACATTGTCATGATTATTTGCATTTCCTGATTATAGAACACCTGAGCATACTGATCTATTTGTTGTCCATGGGAATTTTCACTTACAGGATTTGAGAATCAAATCTGCGTAATTACTGTGTCTTCTGTTCTTTTCATTTAACAACTTACAATGACATGAGAATTATTAACATTTTCATCATTCCTAAAATCACAAACGTTTCCAATCTAACATGTTTATTTTATTCATAATATACATTTAGATGTTTTAATTGAAGAAATGCTATCATAATTATCATGATTTTTATATTAAACAACTTGGGAAACATGTAATGGGGTCATCTTAATTTGCGACACCTTAAAATCTCGCAGGCAGAGATCACAGCTCTCTAATCCCTGACTTCCCTGATGATCACAAGGTTGACCCTGGTCACTTGTGCACACTCTAATTTGGAGTTTGTTTGTTTATTTCTCAGTGATTTTTTTTGTGTATTTTTTATTAGAGTTCAATTTGCCACATATAGCATAACACCCAGTGCTCATTTCCATCAAGTGCCCCCCTCAGTGCCCGTCCCCCAGTCACCCCATCCCCCTGCCCACCTCTCCTTCCACTACCCCTTGTTCATTTCTAATTTGGAGTATATTTAAAAGGGAGACAGGATCTGACACAAAACTAGAAAAGCAGCCTCAGCCTGAAGACAGGCCCTAGAGAGAAGAGTCAAGGACTCAGTCCAAAACAGAGCCCTCTCCCCCACCATGCACCACTCAGAATGTGGAAACATCTACAACCATCTTTGGTTGCCATAGGCAAGAGCACACAACTGAGTCTCAATAAAACAAGAGTTAACAAGGCACAGACATTGATGAGGGCTGAGAAGTCCTAGAGCAATGGAAGGCCCAGTAGGATTGGGAGTTAGCAACAAAAGTAACATCTTTCCCCAGCAACTCCCCAGCCTTGGAAATCTGAAGGCAGATCAAGCATCACATACAGAAATAGTGTGTTTCTACTCTGTTCAGTACATGTGACTGCTGTCATATCCTATTGCCATTCAATCTCAACCTCAACATCACCTCTTTTGGGGAATCTCTGGTGGCTTCCAAACTGAAGTACCCCTCAGCTATGGTCACATAACTTGTTTCTATTCCCGTCATATTTTTCACTACCTGTTGTTTTCTTGGCTCTTTGGTTTTTTTGCTCTTTGTTTGTCTGGTTTTGGGCTCTCCTACAATACATAAGACCTAAGTGAACAAAAGATTATTATGTTCAAGGACTTAGGACTTAGAAGGGAGCCAAGCACTTAGTAAGCCCCAGAGAAATGTGACTTAAGAACCTATAAATGAATCCAATAGAAATCCATATAATAAGCATCAAACAAAAAGAGAAGACTTTCCTTAAAAGATCAGGAGGGAGTACATACACCATGAAAAATAAGGACAAGTGGAAGTAGATGACATTTTGGAAAGCAGAAATCAGACTATGCTTGTGAGTTATGATATGGAAAAGAAGAAGACTTAGGCATCCAAGAATCCCATAAACAAAAGAGTCAAGGCCTATGGTATGTAACTACAACAGTATTTTACTGTCTCAAATCTCTATAATCGAGAAATCTGGATATATGGAGAGTTACACAAAAGCAACATGCACGTGAGGGGAAGATACAGGCTCCACACACACAATGGAAGCACAATCATTATTCAGCTGTACTTCAAAACCTCACAAGTACTTCCTATTGAAAATCCAGGGAAGCTCTCTCCAGACCTTCCATGTGTCCTCATTCGTTATTTGACTGTCAGGAAAGATCTCCTAAGCACAACTACTCACCAGAATTGGCTTTTTGTAATCAACAAAAAGAACTTCCAAATCTTCCCCTAATTCTCCATCATTTCTGAAAGAGAACTCTTCGTGATCACTGCTTGATATCAGTTCCTACCATTGCCCCATCATCGTTGCACTAAACGTGAATGGCTGTCCCTTCTGGAAAACTCAGAACAATCCACAAACGCTCACTGGTGAAGGCGAACATTCTCAAGTGTTGGTTCCCAAATTCATTACTTCATTTTTATCTTTCTTTTCCAAGAATACCTCCTTATTACTTTTTCTTCATTGTTACTTAATGGGTCTTCCATTCTTTCCATTTTCTGAACTCTTACGGTTTCTCTCTACACTTCTCACTTGTCCAAATGCCTTTCTCGTATTCTGTTAATCAATAGTTACCATCATCCTATGACCACATCCAATCTTTGCTAAATAATTACCTTTATTTTACTTAAATGTTGGGAGCTACGCAATGTTCTCAGGCGTCTAAAATGCCCTTCCTGGAAATCTGAAAACAATGACACTTTGAGAGGGTCCTCCCAAGCATCCTAGTGGAACACCTTTCTGAATACAGTGTCAGGGGCACACCAGAACACTTGAAGGAGCCTCCTTTTCTTGACTCCTCACCTCCGTCAATGCTCACACTTATTCCATCAATCTTTAATCATCTCATTACCCTCCTGGGCATCTGACAACACTCATACTTCCACAGGTTCCTTCCTGACACCTTAGGGCAGTATCATTCTGAATATGGTGCCAAGCAGACCTTGAAATATAATCAAGATTCCTTCTTCTTGCTCAACTCCCTCTACCCTAACGTCTACCTTCCCAGGCTTGACTCATCACACACACCGGATATTGACTTTGCACACTGGTAACTATTTGTTGAAAAACCTGTTCAAGTTTCTTGGTCACTGTGGCAATTTTTACCTGGCATTACTGTCCATCTGTTCAGCACCACTGTCCAAAGAATGAAACAAAGACTTACAGCTATCGATGAGAAATATAAAAATAATAAAATAATAAAAATAATAAATAATAATATAAATAAGTAAATAAATCATTTTTAAATAAATTACTTTCACCATCATGTGAGCTTAACAAGAGCAACAAAGGTTCAAATTATTCCGAAAGAATTTCTAATACATGAAAATAAATTCTATGTTAGCTGTTACACTGGAAATGGCTCCCAATTTTTCCATTTATGTAAAATTTATCTTCCAATGCATACTAAAATTGCTAGAAGGCATGCAACTTCTCTATCTCTCTGTAGACCCAAAAGAAGAAGGTTGGCAATTTGCAATTATGGCTTTAGTGACTTTCTGAAAGAATGATATGAGGGAACTCTGGGACTCATTACCTCCTTGAAGATCTTAGAATGCAAGCTGGTACAGCCACTCTGTAAAACAGCATGGAGGTTCCTCAAGAAGTTAAAAATAGAGGTACCCTACGACTCAGCAATTGCACTACTGGGTATTTACCTTAAAGATACATGTGGAAGGAGTCTGGAAGTTTTCACCAGATGAATGGATAAAGAAGATGTGGTCTATATATACAATGGAATATTACTCAGTCATCAGAAAGGGTGAATACCTACTATTTACATTGACAGGGATGGAACTGGAAGGTATTATGCTAAGTGAAATAAGTCAATTGGAGAAAAACAGTTATCATATGGTTTCACTCCCATGCAGAATATAATAAATAGTGCAGAAAACCATGAAGAAAGGAGGATAAAGTGAATAGGAAAAAATAGAGATAGAGATAAACCATGAGAGACTCAACTCTGGGAAATAAACCAAAGGTTGCTAAAGGATAGGTGGATGGGGGGAGGGAGTAACTGGGTGATGGGTATTGAGGAAGGCCCATGATATAATAAGCACTGGGAGTTATATGCAACTGATGAATTATTGAAAACTGTATCTGGAACTAATGATGTACTACATGTTGGCAAATTATTTTTTTAAGATTTTATTTATTTATTCATAATAGACACAGAGAGAGAGGCAGAGACACAGGCAGAGGGAGAAGCAGGCTCCATGCAGGGAGCCCGATGTGGGACTCGATCCCAGGTCTCCAGGATCACACCCTGGGCTGAAGGCAGCGCTAAACCACTGAGCCACCCAGGCTGCCTGGCAAATTATTTAAATAGGAAGAGGAAGGAAGGAAGGAAGGAAGGAAGGAAGGAAGGAAGGAAGGAAGGAAGGAAGGAAGGAAGGAAGGAAGGAAGGAAGGAAGGAAGGAAGAAGGGAGGGAGGGAGGGAGGGAGGGAGGGAGGGAGGAGGAAGGAAGGAAGGAAGGAAGGAAGGAAGGAAGGAAGGAAGGAAGGGAAAGAGAGAATATCAATCGGAAAAGGACAAGCATTATATGTTCTTATTCATTTGGGGAATATAAATAATAGGAAAGGGAATAGAAGGGAAGGGAGAAGAAATGGGTAGGAAATATCAGAAAGGGAGACAGAACATAAAGACTCCTGACTCTGGGAAACGAACTAAGGGTGGTGGAAGGGGAGAAGGGCAGGGGATGGGGGTGACTGGGTGACGGGCACTGAGGGGGGCACTTGACAAGATGAGCACTGGGTGTTGTTTTGCATATTGGCAAATTGAACACCAATAAAAAATAAATTTATTATTAAAAAAATAAATAAATATTTTCCCCATAAAAAAAGAAAGAGAGAATATAAGTGATCTAAAAAAAGAAAAGAATAAAGAATCTAGTCATCCTGTTAAAAGCCAGAGAGATGGGTCAGATGACTTAATTCTGAGTTCTCTTGTCCAAAGGGCCTTAAAATTAGATTCGAAGGTCGCAAACTGTCCAATGAATATTAGAAGAATTCAGCTAATGAAGAACAGACAGGATGAGCGTTGAGTCCTTGATTACAGGTTGAAGGCACATTGTTACCTGTTTAAGAACGGGGAACAGTTGTTCTTCCCTGCAGAAGACTGGATGAGAGAAATGAGCTAAGGTTTCAGCAGAATGAAGTTCAGACTAAATCCCAGGGGGTCTTATTGCCAGTAACAATAATGAAACAACAGGATCATGATGACTGAACAGGAAGGGATAGGATTTCCTGCTTTGGAACCCTTGTAGACTAAAAAGCAACAACAACCACAACAACTCAACAACTCAACAACCACAACAACTCAACACAAAGAACTCTTACAAAGAATTCAAAGGTTGACTGGGTGACGGGCACTGAGGGGGGCACTTGATGGGATGAGCACTGGCTGTTATTCTATATGTTGACAAATTGAACACCAATAAAAAATAAATTTATTAAAATAAATAAATATAAATAAATAAATAAATAAATAAATAAATAAATAAATAAATAGAATTCAAAGGGTTGTGCATTCAGAACAACTTCAGGGATTCATGACAATTGAGAAATATTCTTACAGGTGACAGTCAGTTGTCACTAAGGAGAAGAACTGGGGAGTGAAAAGGGGTGATTAACCCTGGATGAGTACTTCTTCAAGTCTTAACAAGAAAGGAGATGATCTGAAACCCATTGCTCCCTCAGTAGGGCCATACCCTTTGAGTACCTGTGAAGGTGCCAAAATAGGAGCTACAGTGGAAATGATGGGGTGTCTCCACATAAAGGGTTCAATGTAAAGAGAAGAATGTCCTCTGTTGAAATCTGAACTGTGTGTTTGTAGGTGTTGGTGAAGAAGACGGAACATGAAGGCAATACGCAAGAAAAAGGTGAGCTAGGTCCTGTCACACCCCAACCATAGGCCCCAGGGTCCGGCCCACATTCATACTCAACCTGAAGACATAGCTGATCATTACTTTTATTGCTAATTTTTACAATTGTTATACATAACAGTAATTAACTATTATTACTGATGCAAACACATTTTAAGACAAATGTCCCTCTGATGGTCCAAATACTACTCCACATCTTGGTTAGTAATTCTATAAATGCCCAAAGTTTTCACAATATGGCACTAATGACAGTGCTTTAGGTTGAATATTCAGGGGGTAGAAATCTCAAACCGTCTACAATACTAATGGAAATTATTTTCTCAAGGGCCTGGGAAGGTCAGAGACACAGCAGTCTTCCCATGAGGCTTGAGCTTACCTCAAACAATATAACCAAAAGATTTTGTTCATTCAGTTCCTTGCCTTTGATTGAGGATGGTTCTATTGTCAGTGAGTTTTGCTTTTCAACCTCTAGGGAAGGGCTTACACTCAATCCTGAGCTCCAATCTTCCCCCATTACAAACCTATTCCAATACAAAAATACTGGGTTTAGGGCACCTGGGTGGCTCAGTGGTTGAGCGTCTGCCTTTGGCTCAGGTGGTGATCGCAGGGTCCTGGGATCAAGGTCCCCATCAGCTTCTCCACAGGGAGCCTGCTTCTCCCTCTGCCTGTGTCTCGGCCTCTCTCTGTGTGTCTCTCATGAATAAATAAATAAAATCTTTTAAAAAAACTTATGTCAATACTACTCACTGTTTCTTAGGGGAGAGCTCTGCAAAAGTTTGATTAGATTCATTCCTAGCTATTTCATCCACTAGAATCTATAATAATATCATTTTAAAATTAATTTTTATTGCCTTACTTCTGGTAAATTCAAAAAAAAAGGAAGAAAGAAAAATGCTTTTGTACACTAATTTCATATCCAGCTGTGATGCTACATTTTGTTAGTAATCTCAGCTAATTATCCTCAATTTTCTATAGGTACCATATGTTCTTTAAAAATGACACTAATTTTATTTCTTCCTTTACAAGCTTCTGTTCCTTCTTCCTCTTTTCTTGCTTTAGTGACCTGCCTTAGACATTCATTGCAATGTTCCATAACAAGGGTGATAATGAGCAACATTCACCATACTCAATTTCAGATAAAAAGGGAAATATTGTTTCAAAGCTTGCAAAACTCTTATCACATGTACTCAGTTGATCTTATGATCTTAGGGTCTTAGAAGGCAAACACCAAGGCACGAGAAATTATGTTCCTTTCTAGAGAATGGAGAAGAAACTTCTTCCAAGATCAATCAGGTTGTTGAAGAATTCACATCCTGCTCAAGGGGTCCTGTTCACTGTCAAATCATCAAGGAGACACTGAATCATACATGTGCCTCACATATTTTTGCCATTCATCTCAGCCTTCCTGCCTTTTTAATATATTTTTATTTATTTTATTTAAATTCGATTAGCCAACATAAATTACATACTTAGCTTCAGATGTAATGTTCAATAATTTATCGATTGTTTATAACACCCACCGCTCATCACAACCCATGTCCTTCTTAATGCCCATCACCAACTTACCCAATTCCACCACCCACCTCCCCTCCTGCAACCATCAGTTAGTTTCCTATATAGTAAAATACCTCTCATGGATTTTCTCCTCTGATGACCATCCACTTATTTTTCTCTCCCTCATCCTATGATCCCCTGTGCTGTTTCTATTTTCCACATATGACTGAAACCATATGATAATTGTCTTTCTCTGATTGACTTACTTCACTCAGCATAATACCTTCCAGTTCCATCCATGTTGATGTAAATGGCAAGTATTCATCCTTCCAGGTGGTTAAGTAGTCTTCTGCTGTGTATTTATATGGATCACATCTTCTTTATCCATTCACCTGTAAATGAACATTTCATCTCTGTCCAAAGTTTGGCTATTGGTGACGATGCTGCTGTGAACACTGGGGACCAGGAACTACTTCACCGCACGTTGATTGATTTGTGAATGTTGAACCACCCTTACAGCTCAGGAATAAATCCCACTTGGACACAGTAAATAATCCTTTTAATATACTGTTGGATCCTTTTGGCCAGTATCTCATTGAGTAATCTGGCATCCACGTTCATCAGCACCTCTGCTTTCCTCTTTTTCTTTTAGTGTCTCAAGTTGATTCCATTGGGCTCAGGTAGGTAATCTAGGAGAATCTCCCTGTTTTAAGGTCAACTGTAGTACCCTGTGTTACTGAAGTTTCCCTCTTGTCACAATATCACATCATATTCATCAGTGTGTGATCTCATCATATTGATAACCCTGGTGATTTGAGCCTGAGGTCATCTTGGAGGCCACTCAACTGCCCACCTCCCCCTCTACCTAGATAAGATATAGATACAGTTCTGTGAATACAGTCAATTTTCATTAATAATGTCACCATTGTTCCAGTTCAAGTAAAACCTTCTAAACTACACCTGACTTCTCTTTTCTTTCACAACCCATATCCAAATGGTCGGCAATCCTTAAGCTCCTTCTTCAAAATACACCCAGACACAGACAACTTCTCATCACCTCCATCTTCTCCTAGACCTGGTCAACACCCAGAGTTGGCCTGTAATAGCTTTCCATACTTTGTTTTTGCACACACACTGTCTCCCCATCATCTACCATCGGGAAATTAGCCATAATTGCCATGTGAAAATGTTAATCCTGTCGTGGGATTCCTCTGCCTTCAACCCTGGAAGGCTTATAAACTTTCTGCAAAATCTGAATCTTCAGGATTGCAGACAAGCTGTGCCTTACCTGGGATTCCACACATGACAGTCTCTCAGATGACTAGAGTCAGAATCTATATGGCCACAAATCAAGGGTGGGAAGTGGAAAGAATGGAGTCAGCTAAATACTATCTATGAAGATTTACGATGTTATTGCTAAGAATAGGAAAATTGTGTTAAAAAATTAACCCACACAACTAATAACAGGTACTCAAATAAAACTGTGGTTACACTGTGTCTGTGCTGGAACAAGACAAAAGCAAGACTACCCCATAATCCTGGATGGATCCACTGTCACAAGATGCTGTTTACTACAAAAGTCATCAAGCAGCCCCCTCCAGTGGTGGACCTGTGTGTTTATAGCCCCTCAACAAATCTTGATGCCAAATTCATCCTCTCACTCCATAGATGACAAATTTTAAGAACCTGCAGTTCTCAAGGTCCACTAGGAGATATAAAACATACAGTAATTGGAACAGAGGACAGTCTAACTATAATAGCAGAGAAAACTAAATATAACATATAGGGGACCTGGGTGACTCAACTGGTTGAAGGTCCAAGGGTTCAACTCAAGTCATGACCTCTTCTAGAGATTAGGCCCCACATCATCTCTGCATCCAGCATCAAGTCTACTTATCTCTCTCCCTCTGCTCCACCTCCTGTCCTGGCGCTCTCTTGCTCTCTCTCTCTCTCTCTCTAATTAATTAATTAATTAATATAATCTTTAAAAAAAAGAAATAAACAGGTAAGGATATACAACTTTTGGAATATATAACAGATTTAATAGAAATCAGAAATAGCAGGTACAGAGAACTGCCACTCTTGCTGGGGCTGGAGCCAGACACCCAAGTAAGGAACAAATTGTAGGAGGATTCATATCTCGGGGATCGCTGGGTGGCTCAGCGGTTTAGCCCTGCCTTTGGCCCAGGGCGTGATCCTGGAGTCCCGGGATCAAGTCCCACGTCAGGCTCCCGGCATGGAGCCTGCTTCTCCCTCCTCCTGTGTCTCTGCCTCTCTCTCTTTCTATGTCTATCATATAAATAAATAAATAAATAAATAAATAAATAAATAAATAAATAAATAAAAGAAAATTCATGTCTCATCAGTGAAAATATGGACCCGGGCCCATTGCATAAGAGAGACGCCAAACTGGTATAGGAAGTGACCTGAAGGCAGGAAACAACCCACTGTGCTGATGGAACTGCCTGGGACGCTACCAATGGGCAAAGGGAATAGTAGGAGCTACTGGGAGCTGCCAGGAGGCCACCACTGTGGGGACAGTGAGACCTGCTGGGATGTGGCTGGGCCAGGGCTCACCACTAAGCATCACTCCAGAAACTGAATTTGTGGTTAGAAACCTCCGACAAGGAACAGCTCCAGGTTCAGAAGTCTTCCCTAGTATCTTTCAACAAACACATTGGGAATGGTTTGAAAGAGTCATTTATTTAGGAACAAATCAACCAAACCAAACCAATTGTAGAAATATGAAGAGGGTAAACTTGCCAAGTTTTTTATGAGGTTGACCTAACCTTGATCCCAAACCGGACAAAAATACTACAAATAAATAACATCACATACCAATATCCCTCATCAATTCAGCCCCTTATAGCCACACACTAGGGAGACAAAATACATAGCTGTGACAAAATATAATATGAAGGGGGAGGCAGCAGGTGGAGTGTGTGCAAGGAGTGCAAGGTGCACTAACATTTGATATTATCCAGTAGGATCCAACGATTTAACAGAATAAAAGAAAAAACAGATGTAATCTTAAATGCTGCACAATAATTCTTTTTTAAAGAACCAAAACACATTCGTGTTGATAGAGTGGAGAAGAAAACTATGGGTGAATTGTATAGCACAGATTTCTTCAATCTGCTAAATGGCATCAATAAAATGCTACAACTAGTTACGTATGCAGTGGAGAAGCCCCGAATGCTTTCCCCTAACATCAGGAATCAGAATTTGTAAGTATCTCTGTTCTTATGCACCCTCCGGGTGAGGGGGGGGCTCTGCGGGTGGGGTCACCTCCCCTCCTTAGGGGTCACAGGGGTCACAGGGGCAACGACCTTCCCCCGGGGAGGCTCTGCGCCCGGGGCTCACCTCCCCTCCTCAGGGGTCACGGGGGGGTCACGGGGGCAACGACCTTCCCCTGTGCAGGCTCTGCACCCGGGGGTCACGGGAGGTCACAGGGTCACGACCCTCCCCCGGGGAGGTTCTGCACCCGGGGGTCACCTCCCCTCCTCGGGGGTCACAGGGGGTCACAGGGCCACAACCCTCCCCCCGGGGGTCTCTGCACCCGGGGCTCACTTCCCCTCCTCGGGGGTCACGGGGGGTCACGGGGCCACGACCCTCCCCCGGGGAGGCTCTACAGCCAGGGGTCACCTCCCCTCCTCGGGGGTCACGGGGGGTCACAGGGCCACGACCCGCCCCCGGGGGTCTCTGCACCCGGGGTCACCTCCCCCTCCCTCCGCTGCACCCCGGGGCCCCCCGAGGCCCTCGCTGCGGGAGCCTGAACCTGCAGGGGTCCCGGGGGGCCTGGACTTGGGCTCCCCGAGGCCGTGTCTGGGCTCCAGGCTGCACATCCGGGCGCAGCCCCTTTGCTTTCCTTCACCGTCAAAACCCAACGAGGGGGGATCCCTGGGTGGCGCAGCGGTTTGGCGCCTGCCTTTGGCCCAGGGCGCGATCCTGGAGACCCGGGATCGAATCCCACATCGGGCTCCCGGTGCATGGAGCCTGCTTCTCCCTCTGCCTGTGTCTCTGCCTCTCTCGCTCTCTCTGTGTGACTATCATAAATTAAAAAAAAAAAAAAAAAAAAAAATTAAAAAAAAAAAAACCAACGAGGGGCAGCGGAGGGAGGTGGGGGGGGGGGTGGTGACCGGTCGGGCTCTGGGGCCTGGGCGGGGCGGGCTGAGCACTGCGGGTGATGCTAGATGTTGGCAAATTGAACTCCAATTAAAAAAAAAAAAAAAAAGAAAGAAAGAAAAAAGAAAAAAGCGGTAGGGAAAGCCCCCGGGGACCTGCGGTGAACTGGGCCCAGACCCCGAGACCCGAGAACCGCCCGAAGGCCCCTGCGCAGGGACCCGCCGAGCAGGTGACCAGCACGTTCACGGGCCGCGCAGGACTGGGAACCCAGGACTCGGGTAAAACAGTGAATGAAACTCTAGGGCTTTTTGTTATGATTCCTTTGTCTTTCAGTTTAAAATTTTTCCCGATATGTTTTTCTTTTTTCTCAACTCATTTGTTATTTTATCAATTCTTCATTTTTAACTCTTTTCTGACTCTCTTATTTTTGCATTGTATGTTGTAGATATAGTCTTCATTTCTGGATTGCTTACCTGTCTTCAGTTTTAGTTTTGTAAATATATAAGTCTTGCTTTTTTATGCTTTTGGAATTTAGAGTCTTCTAACACACAGACAAAAAAACACACTCAGGACAAAATTTACTCTGTGAGATTATATTCTCTCCCGCCCCCCTTCTTTGTTTCTTTGTTTCTTTTTTTTATTATCATTTGTTTTCTTTTTTGTTTGTCTTCTTTCTTTTATTCTCGGTTCCTGACATCTTCAGAATTGTGTACTGTGTATTCTGCTTGGGTTCTGGTTGATATTTTTGACTCTGCTTACTTGTACAGCCATTCTACGCTGGACAAAATGACTAGAAGGAGGAATTCACAACAAAAGAAGGAGCCAGAGGTAATACTCTCTACCACAGATCTAATGGATATGGATTTAAGTAAAATGTTAGACATGCAGTTCAGGATTGCAATTATAAAGTCACTAGTTGGGCTTGAAAAAAGCATAAAAAACTTGAGAAAAGCATAAGAATACTCGTTGGGCTTGAAAAAAGCATAAAAGACTTGAAAAAAGCATAAGAATCCATTAGTGCAGAAATGAGACCGAACCAGATGGAAATTGAAAATACTGTGAGATGCAGTCTAAACTGGATGCTCTAACAGCTAGGGTTAATGAGGCAAAAGAAAGAATAAATGACTTATGAGAAATTTATGGAAAGGAAGAAAGCTGAGGAAAAGAGAGAAAAACAACTAAGAGCCCACCAGGATAGGCTCTGAGAAATAAGTGATAGTTTGAAAACAGAAAAACATCTGAATTATTGGAATTCCAGAGGGTGTGGAGACAGAAAGGCAGAAAGTATATTTCAGCAAATCATAACTGAGGACTTCCATAATCTGGGGAAGGAAACAGAAATTCATATCCAAGAGGTAGAGAGCATCCCTCTCAAAAGTCATAGAAGTAGATCAACACCCTAGTATAGAATAGTGAAGCTTGCAAATTTCAGAGATGAAGAGAAAATCTTGAAAGAGCTTAAGACAAGAGATTCCTAACATACAGAGGGAGAAATCTTAGATTAACAGCGACCTACCCACACAGACTGGGCAGCCAGAAAGCGCTGGCATGATATATTCAGGATGCTAAATGACAAAAACATGCAGCCCAAAACACTTTATCCACCAAGAGTGTCATTCAGAATGGAAGGAGAGATTAAAGAGCTTCCAGGACAGACACAAACTGAAAGACTACATGACCACCAAGCAGCCCTGCAATAGATACTAAGAGGATCCTATAATCGAGGAGAGAGCCCAAAGAAACAGAGATAATCTGCAGAAACCTGGACTGTACATGTAACACAATGGCACTAAATTCATATCTTTCAATAGTTACTCTGAATGTGAATAGACTCTGAATGTGAATGGACCCAATCTGACACTAGGGTATCAGGGTAAAAGAGCAAGACTCATCCATTTGCTATCTTCAAGAGACTCATGTTGGACCTTAAGACACCATCAGACTAAAATGAGAGGATGGAGAACCATTTATCATGCAAATGGACCTCCAAAAGAAGCTGGGGTAGCAATCCTCATATTACATATATTAGATTTTGAAAGAAAGACTGTCATAAGAGAGGAAGAGGAACACTATATCATGCTTAAATGGTGTACCCAACAGGAAGATTTAACAATTATAAATATTTATGCCCCTAATTTGGAAACAGCTAATTATATCAACCAATTAATAACCAAAGTAACAAAACGCATAATAATACATTAATAGTAGGATACTTCAACACTCCACTCTCAGGAGGGACAGATCATCTAAGCAGAAGACAAAGAAACAAGGGCTTTGAAGGACACACTGGACAAGATGGACTTCACAGATATGTACAGGACATTCCATCTTAATGAAACACAATACGAATTCTACTCAACAACACATGAAACTTTCCCCAGAATATACCAGATACTGGGACAAAACTCAGGTCTCAGCCAATATCAAAAGATGGAATTATTTCCTGTATATTTTTAGACCACAATGCCTTGAAACTTGAACTCAATAACAAGAGGAAATATGGAAGGAATGCAAACACTGGAGGTTAAAGAGTATCATACTAAAGAATGATGGGTCACACAGGAAATTAGAGAAGAATTCAAAAGATTCCTGCAAACAAATGAAAGTGAAATCACAACTGTTCATAATCTTTGGGATACAACAAAGGCAGTCCCAAGAACTGAGTTCACTTTCAAACAAGCCACTTTCAAAAAAATAAGAAAAATCTCCAATATGTAGCTAAACTTACACCTAAAGGATATGGAGAAAAAACACCAAATAAAGCCTAAACAAAACAGAAAAATAATAAAGATTAGAGCAGAACTCAATGAAATGGAAACCAGAAGAACAGTAGAACAGATCAACAAAATCAGGAGCTAGTTCTTTGAAAGAATTAATAAGATCAATAAAATCCTCGTCAGGCCTATCGAAAAGAGAAAAGATCCAGATTAATAAAATCATAAATGAAAGAGGGGAGATCATGACCAACATCAAGGAAATACAAACTATTTTAAGAATGTATTATGAGCAACTATATGCCAACAAGTTAGGCAATCTAGAAGAAATGGATACATTCCTGGAAACACATTAACTCCCAAAACTGAAACAGGAAGAAACACAAAACTTGAACAGACCAAAAACCAGCAAGGAAATTGAAGCAATCATCAAAAATCTCCCAAGAAACAATTGTCCAGGGCCAGATGGCTTCCCAGGGGAATTTTACCAAACATTTAAGGAAATAATACCTATTCTACTGAAGCTGTTTCAAAAGATAGAAAGAGAAGGAAAACTTCCAAACTCTTTCTATGAGGCCAGGATTACCATGATCCCAGAATAAGACAAAGACCCCATTAAGAAGGAAAATTACAGACCAATATCTCTGATGGACATAGTTGTCAAAATACTCACCAAGATACCAGACAATAGGATCCAACACTACGTTAAAAGGATCATTCACCAAGACTAAATGGGACATATTTCTGGGATGCAAGGGTGGTTTAACATTCCCAAGTGAATCAATGTGATATATCATATTAATAAAAGAAAGGACAAGAATCATTTGATCCTCTCAAATGATATAGAATAGCATTTGACAGGGATCCCTGGGTGGCGCAGCAGTTTGGCGCCTGCCTTTGGCCCAGGGCGTGATCCTGGAGCCAGCAATCGAATCCCACGTCGGGCTCCCTGTGCATGGAGCCTGCCTATGTCTCTGCCTCTCTCTCTCTCTCTCTCTCTCTCTCTCTCTGTGTGTGTGTGTGTGTGTGACTATCATAAATAAATAATTTTAAAAAATTTAAAAAAAAAGAATAGCATTTGACAAAATATAGCATCCTATCTTAACTAAAACTCTCACAGTGTAGGGATAGAGGGAACATGCCTCAATATCATAAAAGCCATCTAAGAAAAGCCTAGAGCAAATATCATTCTCAATGGGGAAAAGCTGAGAGCTTTTCCCCTAAGGCCAGGAACACGACAGGGATGCCCACTCTCACCACTGTTGTTCAACATAGTACTAGAAGTCCTAGCCTCAGCAACCAGAATCAGAATCAACAAAAAGAAATAAAAGGCATTCAAATTGGCAAAGAAGAAGTCAAACTCTCACTCTTTGTAGATGGCGTGATACTGTATGTGGAGAACTGAAAAGAATCCACTCCAAAACTACTAGAACTCATACAGCAATTCAGCAATATGGCAGATACAAATCAATGCACAGAAATCAATTGCATTTCTGTACACTAACAATGAGGCTGAAGAAAGAGAAATTAAGACATTAATCCCATTTCCAATTGCACCAAAAATCATAAGATACCTAGGAATAAACCTAACCAAAAGGTATAGGATCTGTAGTCTTTAGAGATGAAAGAAATTGAGGAGCACAAAGAAATGCAAAAACATTCCATGCTCATGCATGGAAGAAAAAATATTGTGAAAATGTCTATGCTATCAAAGGAATCTACAAATTCAATGCAATCCCTATCAAAATACCATCAACATTTTCACAGGGTTGGAATAATTACAACTAAGATTTGTATGGAACCAGGAAAGACCTCAAATAGCTAGAAGAATGTTGAAAAGGTAAATCAAAGCTGGGGCGTCACAATGCCTGACTTCAAGCCAGATTACAAAACTGGGGATCATCAAGACGGCAACATACTGCCATCAAAACAGACACATAGATCACTGGAACAGAACAGAGAATGTAGAAGTGGACCCTCAACTCTATGGCCAACTAATCTTTGACAAAGCAGAAAAGAATATCCAGTGGAAATCAGTCTGCTCAATAAATGTTGATGAGAATATTGGACAGCCACATGCAGAAGAATGAAAATGGACCCTTTTCATAAACCATACACAAAGATACACTCAAAATAGATGAAAGACCTAAAAGGCGAGACAGGAAACCATCAAAATCCTCGCAGAGAACATAAGCAGCAAACTTTTTGACCTCAGCTGCAACAATTTCTTGATAGACAAAACAAAAATGAACTATTGGGACTCCATCAAGATAAAAAGCATCCACACAACAAAGGAAACACTCAACAAAACTTAAAGACAACCTACAGATGGGAGAAGATATCTGCAAATGACACATCAGATAAAGGGCTAGTATCCAAGATCTATAAAGAACATATCAAACTCCAAAAAAAAAAAAAAAAACCCAGGCAAGAAATGGGCAGAAGACATGAACAGACATTTCTCCAAAGATGGCCTATACATGTCCAACAGGCACATGGAAAAAATGGTCCATCACATGTCATCAGGAAAATACAAATCAAAACCACGATGAGACACCACCTATACCAGTCAGAATGGCTAAAATGAACAAGACAGGAAACAACAAATGTTGGTGAAGATGCAGAGAAAGGATGAACCTCTTATGGTGCTGATAGGAATAGAAGCTGGTAAAGCCACTTTGGAAAACAGTATGGTGGTTCTTTAAGACGTTGAAAATAGGCAGCCCAGGAGGCTCAGCGGTTTAGCACCACCTTCAGTCCAGGGCGTGATTCTGGGGTCCTGGGATCGGGTCCCATGTCGGGCTCCCTCCATGGAGCCGGCTTCTCCCTCTGCCTGTGTCTCTGCCTCTCTCTCTCTTATAAATAAATGAAATCTTTAAAAAAAAAAAAAGAAGTTGAAAATAAAGTTACCCTATGGCCCTGTAATGACACTACTAAGTACTTATCCCAAAGATAACAAATGCAGTGATCCGAAGGGACACCTGCACCCCAGTATTCATAGCAGCAATGTCCACAATAGCCAATCGTGGAAGGAGTTGTGATGTCCTTCAACAGATAAACAGATAAAGAAGATATGGGGTGCGTGTGTGTGTGTGTGTGTGTGTGTGTAAAGGATACAATGAGACATTACTCAGCCATCAGAAAGGATGAATACCCACCATTTACATCGATGTGGGTGGAACTGGAAGATATTATGCTGAGTGAAATAAGTCATTGGAGAAAGACAATTTTCATAGAATTTCACTCTATCTGGAATATAAGAAATAGTGTAAGGCTCCATAAGGGAAGAAGGGGAAATATAATGGGGAAAAATCAGAGAGGAAGACAAACCATGAGAGACTCTTAACTCTGGGAAACAAATAGGGTTGCTGAAGGGTGAGGTGGGCGGGGGGAATGGGATACTGGGTGATAGCCTTAAGGAGGGCACACGATGTGATGACCATTGGGTAATACATTATATTTTGACAAACTGAATTTCAATTTTAAAAAATGAAATGAAAAAATAAATAAATAAAAAATGAAATGAAATGAAATAAAATAAAATAGAAAGTCAACTTATAAATTCGGTTATATTTTCCACATGTTAGCAATGATCAACAGGATAATAAACCTTTTTAAAACGCTATCTTAAACAGCATGCAAAATAAGTATTGATTTATGGAATATTTAATCCTAAAATATGGCAGACCTCTACAGAGAAGGGATAAAACATTGATGACACAAATCAATCACCAGAAATGAATGTACACAAATTTTGTACATGTCTTGAAAAAAAAAAAGTAATGTTAAGGTATCAATCTATCCGTACCATCCATTCAATCGCAATCAACATATTGGCAGGCTTTTTGTAAAAATTGACAAGCAGATTACACAAGATACTTGACAAAGCAAAAAACTGACAGGTAACCAAAAGCATCCTGAGAAAGACCAGAGTTGGAAGCATCACACACCTGACTTCAAACTGCTACAACTACATTAATCAAATCACTGAGATAGTGACATAGAGATTGAGAAATAGGTCCATGGAATAGACCAGAGTCTAAAAATACACTCACACGTATGAGGTTAATTCATTTTTTTTAAAGATTTATTTATTTATTTATTTATTTATTTATTTATGATAGACAGAGAGAGAGAGAGAGAGAGAGGCAGAGACACAGGAGGAGGGAGAAGCAGGCTCCATGCCGGGAGCCCGACGCGGGACTCGATCCCGGGACTCCAGGGTCGCGCCCCGGGGCCAAAGGCAGGCGCTAAACCGCTGAGCCACCCAGAGATCCCCGGTTAATTCATTTTTGACAAAAATGCTGGATTACTCAAGAAAGGAAAAACCTTTTGACAAAGTATAAGTGACTCATACTCATCTATATGAGTAAAGAAATAAACCATGGTTCATACCTTATGCTGTCCACAAAAACCAAAGATATTATGGGAAAACAAAACATTTTAGGTCATCTAGAAGAATAAATTGTATGCCTTTAAACTGAGGGGATATCAAGATATTAACATTTCTTAGACAGAAACCCAATAAAAGAGTCTAACAGAAAAAAAAGAAATTTTTAAAAATTGGAGTTTATCAAGACATCATGCTGGATTTACCACCTTTGTCCATTAAATAGTAGTTCCTAGTAGTAAGCTTTGTAAACCTGAGAAGAAATATGTTCAAGTGGGCCAAATTGATGAAGAATTGGGTGTTCCAAATGTTCATTTCATCTCTAGGGTTGCTCCTTTACAGGATGAGCAAATTCTAGAGTAAAACAGGTGCCCAATTAAGAACCGGTGCCCAGCCTGGGTGGCTCAGTTGTTTAGCGTCGCCTTCAGCCCAGGGCCTCATCCTGGAGACCCGGGATCGAGTCCCACATCGGGCTCCCTGTGTGGAGCCTGCTTCTCCCTCTGCCTGTGTCTTGCCTCACTCTCTCTCTCTCTGTGTCTCTAATGAATAAATTAATAAAATCTTTAAAAAATAAAATAAAAATAAAAAATAAATAAAAAAGAACCGGTGCCCAGTACTCACATCCACTTACAGCATCTTGGGGCTACCAGGAGAGGTTCAGTGTGGTCCACGTGCAGGTAATTTCACCCACAGCCATTATGAAGCAAAGCCCTTCCTGTAGACAATGGATGTATTTTCTTGTCACATCATTTCCCTTTGTTGCGATAAAGGGGACTGTGTTCTCTCTAGACCATGGGGGCCTGACTTGAGCTTTCCCAGGCACCTCCTTTCAGGACCCAGGGATGTCTAGGGAGCTTTGTCAGCATTCAATCCTTTTCTTGGCCAAAAAAAAATTTATTTTCATTTCACATTCATATGATTTTGATCCCTCTACTGAAGTCAAAGACATTTCTTATCTGAGTGCATCATACAAGTGGCTTGTTCTGCTACTTGCCTGGAGCCCATTTGCCTGACGAACATGCAACCCTTGGCTACAGCCCCACAGACTAACATCTGAATGTGTCCCCAGAGATAGGAGCCTGATGCTTTATCAACTGCTAAACAAAGAGCTTTCCACCCTATTCTCTGGGCCAGTTCACCCTTCTTTTCTCATCAGGGTTTTAGTATTAACAGAGTCTGCGGCAAACTAACTTCCAAGCAGCAACATAGGCCTCTACTCAACAACTTCCATTGGAAATCCAGCCGTCCTGCTGCCGCAGACCACTCAGTAATGAGGTCCGCGGCGTCCTTGCAATCCCATTTTCTATCCAACAAGCAGAAACACACCTTGTTCGTATCGTGTGGGACTTTCCCTGAACTTCTGCTACAATGCACCTCAAAATAAATTGTCACTTTAGGAGTGACCATTACCATGCTGCCCATCACATATCTGACAGCTTCCCTGGCCTTGTCCAGAACACGAAAGGAAACCAGACATTATGTGATGCTCCTCATTGGAAGGGATTTTTGCATCAACACCACTGAGATGCTAGCACTATTTTTTAAATAAACTGGAAGAAGAATCTGCCTCGAGTAATTTTCATATCCATAAACCGAAAAAAAAACTTTACAAAGAAATTCTATTTTTTTACTATATCCTACTTAACTTATGCAAATCGCCATTTCATCAAAGTGTATGTATGTTGGCAAATTGAACACCAATAAAAAATAAATGTATTATTTTAAAAAAATAAAAATAAAACTTATAAAAGTGAAAAAAAATAAAGTGTATGTATGATGGCAGCAACCTCTATCATATAATCACATCCTATGGGCCCAGAGGGACTGACTTTCAATAAACCTACTAACAGTTTCACCTCAGGGTCTGATGAAATTCAGATAACTCTTTGGTCACATGATAAGAGGCTAACAGGATTTCTGCAGGAGGAATATGATTTTGCCAAAACCGGAATAGTCCTCAGAGTCTCTGGACTTCTTGCTTATTAGCATGATCATTCCTCATTCTGAATTCATCTCAACAAATGTCAACAATCCCATCATATCCTTAACCCGGCTACCACTTTTCTTTGGCCTCATTCTTCATAGCCATGCCTGCAGGAAAGGAAGAATTTCAGTTTCCCTACAAGGACTGTGGCACTAAGAGTAGACATCAGCAAATATCTTCTCCCAGAGGTGAGAACAAAATACGAAATCCATGTGAATTCCTATTCACGGGGATCCTGGCAGAGGCAACGAGAGAACCCCTAGTGGGCTGACTTCCTGGTGCCCTCCCATGGGCGAACTGGAACTCTTTTAGTTTCCACTATTGTGGCAATGAGAAAGTGAGCAAATGCCCCCCAAAATCATCTCATGTTCAAAGGTAATGACAATTATCACTCTCTACTCCTTACTCCAGAGCTCCTGATAGACAGCCACAGGCAGACCCTACATTCGTGAGGTGCATCTGCCCCAACCAGTGGAAGCTCATTTTCCATACCCGCACCCTGGCCGTGCTGTCTTGGTCCTCATACAGGAGGAAGGATATTTTTTTAAGTTGGCTCCACATGGCAGGTAGGACCTATGGTTCAGTGTGTGAGGTCTGACTGCAGTCTATGCCCTTATAACCAACCTGGGTTCCCAACCTGGAGGACGAAAAGAAAATTCCTCCTCATGTCTCCATGAACACAACACACATGGCATTGGACTTACAGCAAACAATGAGAGACACCCAAAGTATACTAAGGGTTTGGTGCACAGTCTTGGTTTCAGGTACAAGGAAAAAGCCTGGGAATAAAGCGTACCCCATTACAGAGAGGAAAGCTTACAGCCATGCTGCCTCACCCCTCCATCCCCCAGTCCGCATTCCACTGTCCCATGTGTTCCTAATCCTGCATCTCCACATCACCTTCAGCATCTACATTCTCTTCCGAGACTTCTTAACCACTCTTTCACGCTCTGCCCGGGTATTTAGCTCTTCAACTTATGGGAACCACAAAGATAAATGAGACCGCAAATTCAGACCTTATTCCCATGTCATTTTTCATAGAGAATAATTTATATAATCCACAATTTAGATAAATCCATGTCGGAAACTTTATATTTTCTTTTTTTATATAAATTTTTTATTGGTGTTCAATTTGCCAACATATAGAATAACACCCAGTGCTCATCCCATCAAGTGCCCTCCCTCAGTGCCCGTCACCCAGTCACCCCCATGCCCCGCCCACCTCCCCTTCCACCACCCCTAGTTAGTTTCCCAGAGTTAGGAGTCTTCATGTTCTGTCTCCCTTTCTGGTATTTCCCACTCATTTTTTCTCCTTTCCCCTTTATTCCCTTTCACTATTTTTCATATTCCCCAAATGAATGAGACCATATAATGTTTGTCCTTCTCCGATTGATTTACTTCACTCAGCATAATACCCTCCAGTTCCATCCACGTCGAAGCAAATGGTGGGTATTTGTCGTTTCTAATGGCTGAGGAATATTCCACTGTATACAGAAACCACATCTATACATTTTCTAATAAGGTATAAGAAATCAGCAGGTTTTCTATGTTCACAGTAAACTTTAGAAGCAGGAATGTGCTTCCCCAGGCTCCTGCTTTGGAGTCTCTATACTCTGCCCCCCAAGGCTGCTTTGACACGAGGCTGGGATGGAACAGTCGTGAGAGGAAGAACATGAAGTATAAGCAGAGACTTACCAGTAGGGCTATCACGTGAAGCGTCTGATGAACTCTCTGAAAGAGATATAGAAAAATAGGTGAAAATAAAACATCAGTATGGGAAAGGAAGGAAGACGGAATATGGAAAATATTGCAGGCTTTCCCAATTGAAGAAACTTAGGTTTTGCTGCACATATGAGGGCAAAAAAGATGCGTAGATAATGTGTAATGCACAAAACCCTGCAGAAACCATAATACATCTCTATTTTTGCTTTCCTGAAATCAGCCTCTGATAACCTTCTTAAACATATTGTCCTGAAGTAACATTGAAGTTACGTTCCGAGGTTAAAACTGACCAAGACCTGTCTGAGTTGTCAACGCTGAGAAGAAGAGTCCACTCTGTCCCGAGCGCTCAGGCAAAATGGGGATGGACCAGGGCAGTGGAGTGGAGGACACAGGGGCAAATTCTGAGCCCCTCCAAACCCTCATTCACACAGAACTTACATCTTTAACGTCTTCTTGCTCCAGACCTTATTTTTAACTACGAATCTTTATTTATGGCCAGGAAGGCGGAGATTGCCACCAGTACCAGCAACGCCAAGACCTTCGTGCTGGTGAATTGATCAGCAGGGAGCACTGAGGAAAGCATCAGAGCTCAGGAGAAGGTAGACTCTGACCCCAGCGTTGCACATCCTGACCTTATATAGGCAGAGGGCGCCAATCAGGAGCTCCCAGATCAGAATCCAGGCTAGTTAATGCCAAAAAATGTTGGTACTCAGAGACACCACTGGAGAGTCAAGTCCAGAGGCCCTTTGGAAAGATCAGAATCTCAGTTCCTTGATGCTGATACAGGTCAACTCTTGACTCAGGTCAAGAGTTTCCCATATTAAACATTTTCCAGGAAACAACTCTGCTTCCAGGCTTCCTCTCACCTTGTAGGGTAGACTAGCACCATGATTACCAGCTCTGCTGACAAGCCAAGGGGCCTGAGAGCCAGCCCTGTGGGATTACTCCAACCTGCAGTGTTCCTTCCATACACAGGAGTTGGACATCTACAGCTTTCGTAGCACAAGGTCTCCTCAAAGCAGCGTCACAGTGGTAGGGCAGCAAGCTCTCAGAACCATCCACCTGGGCTGCTTGTACCTTCCTCCAGGGAGGGCCTCCCTCCTGTACGTGGAGATACTCTCATCTCACGCTCACACACAGTGAGCTCACGCCGATAGGATCTCTCTGGATTTAAGCACTTCTTGTGGAAAAACTCAAAGTCGTAGAGATAGAAAATAGAAAATGAAATGCACATGTGTCATTAATGCAGCCACTGAGTCAGTGCACTGATGCAACAAATATCTATTGGCTTCTACACATTAGAGAAATAGCAGTGAACAAAGCACACAAGCATTCCATGCAATATGTGCAATTATGGGCATTCATGCATTAACAAGTAAACAGGAAGGAAGGAAGGGATGTGGGAAGGGGAGAAGAGGGAAGGGAAACAGTGCGTAGTTTGTAAAATGGTGAGGCCTAATAAATAATAATACAGAAAAGAAAGTGGAGTATCATGGAGACAGAAAATGAGGTTATAATCTTAGCTAAGGCAGCCAAAAAGGCATTACAGTAAAAGTGAGACGAGAACAAATCCTTCAAGATACTGAGGATCGATCCTGTAACATCCTGGGAATGAGTGTTCAGAGGAAAGAAAGAGTTGGTGCAAGTCCCTTATTCCTTCTGCAGGTGCTGAGCAGGGACCAACACTACCCGCCTTTCAGCACACACACCCCAGCTAAGTAAATGCAACAGTGAAGCAAAAATTCCACATTCACATCAGAAATAAGTGTGGGACCCACCCAGGTCTCCAACGAAAGGTACTGAACAAGTCTTGGAAAATGCCGGAACTATGAGAAAGCCCTAGGTTCTGAACATTCCTTTACAGTTAAATGGCTCTAATGCTTCACGTTGTCCTGTTCATGCAAAGTGTCCCGTTCTGTCGGCCGCCCTCGGGGGGAACGTCTGCCCTGTGGAACAGCGCTGAGCACCGATTCCGTCTTCTCATCCTTTGTATTGAAATATACTTGATATTTAGCCCGTGTCCATGGAAGGTGCACTGCTTGTTAATTCGATACAGTCGTCTCGTGTCTGTTGCCATTGGAGCATTCATTACCATCTCGAGCATGTTATTTAATGATCATTTCTTTTTAGAAGTTGGAATGATTAGGTTCCGCTCTCCTAGCAATCTGATGATGGTACAAAATAGCGTTGTCTACATCGCACCTACCACCATGTTGTGCATTCGATCCCTGGGGCTCACAGATCATCAGGGAAATGCAAGTCACTGAGGTCTCACCCCACACTAATAAAACGGCTGCCGTCGGCAAGACAAGAGATCACATAAATTAAAATAAAATTTCTATGCACGCATGAACACATGCTTCTCCAGGCCTAACAATCCATACCATTGCTGTTCCCACCACCCAAAAGCACGTTAAATGAGTTTGTCCACGTGTTCATTCTATATGCAAATATGTGTCTATACAGATGCATGTGTATATGTGCTCGTGTCTTACAAAAGGATATACAAAAAAAGAGAAGTAGTATACAAAAATAGCATTATATTCCAAACTATTCTTTAAAAAAAAATTATTTGAGAAAGAGAAAGAGTGCACATAAGCAGGGAGGAGGGGCAAAGGGAGAGGAGGAAGCAAGCTCTGCGCTGAACTGGGAGCCCAATAAGGGTCTTGATCCCGGGACCTGAGCAGAAGGCAGATGCTTAACAAACTCGGCCACCGAGGGGCCCCCAGTCTGTTCTTTGTTGTACGCTCAACTCTACCTCCTAGAAATCCAAGCCAGCCACTACACGTCTACAGCCTCCTTTTCACCGGCTTTCCTATGACATCACTTACTCTACCTGTTGATGGGAATCCAGGCCATTTCTAATGTTTTGCTACCACTAAACATGAAACCATTGATATGCTTTCTACTGTACCCTTATGTATGAAATTTTCTATACATGTGGTCTCCGGGGGGGTGGGGGTTTATATATCACATGCATGTTTTAAATCGAATATTTTCAAATTATTTTCTTAGGGTACCCTAAAACTTATATTAACAGAAATGAAATAGAACAGCACATTTTTCCTAGGACTCCTGGGTGGCTCAGCAGTTGGGCGTCTGCCTTTGGCTCAGGGTGTGATCCCCAGGTCCCAGGATTGAGTCCCACGTTGGGCTCCCTCATGGAGCCTGCTTCTCCCTCTGCCTGTGTCTCTGCCTCTCTCTCTCTCTCTCTGTGTCGCTCATGAATAAATAAAATCTTTAAAAAAAAAAAAAGAAAAGAACAGCACATTTTTCCAACCCTGTGACTACTATCTGGATTTAACTCTGCATATCTGATAAGTCAGAAACAGTATATTCATGTTTATTTGCATTTCCTGATTAGAGGACAATTGTCATACTTATCTATTTATTGTCCACTGGAATTTTCGCTCTCAGGTTTGGTCCATAAAATCTGTTAATCTATCTTCTGTTCTTATCATTTAAGGAATTATACCAGATGACTAATAGTATAATTTTCATCTTTCATAAAATCACAAAGATCTCCAGTCTAAAAATATAAAATAAAACAATACAGATATTTTATTTTATTCACAATATAATTTTCAATGTCTTAAACCCAAGAAGCGCTGTCATACTTATTAAAAATTCCATTAAACAATTTGAGAAACAGGTAATGGGGTCATCTTAAAATCGAGACACACTAATATTCCTGCACGCAGAGATCACAGCTCTCCAATTCCTGATTTTCCCAATGATGATGAGGTTGGCCCTGGTCCCCACACTATTATGGAGCATATTTGAAAGGGAGATAGCATGTTTGAAGTATGAGACAAAATCAGAAAAGCAGCCTCACCTGAAGACAGGCCCTAGAGAGAAGCATCAAGGACCCAGTCCCAGACCAGACCCCTCTCCTCCCACCATACACCACCTAGAAGGTGGAGGCCTCTGTAGCCATCCTGGACTGCCACGGGCAGGGACACACAACTGAGTCGCAATAAAATAAGAGTTAACAGGACAGAGATGATGATGAGAGCTGAAGAGGAGTCCTAGGGCCATGGGATGCCCAGCTGGATGGGGAGTTAGCACCAAGGTAACATCTTTTACGTTTCTGCCTCCAAGGAGTTGAGGCACTCAGCGCAATGACTCTCAGGTGGTAGAAATCTGAGTGTGCACCACGCACCGGATACTCACCCAGGGTGTTTCTACTCTGTTCACTATACGTGACTGCTGCCATACGCTATTGCCATTCGATCTCAACCTCAACATCGCCTCCTCCAGGACCTCTCTGATGGCTTCCTAACTGAAATACCCTTCAGCGATGGTGACATAAGTTTATTTTATTTCCATCGTATTATTTATCGCTACTCTGATGTTTTCTTGGCTCTATGTTTCTTTGCTCTTGGTTTCTCTGGTTTTTACTTCTCTCTCAATAAATAAAATCAAAGGGAACAAAAGTTGACTTTGTTCATTGCTATTCCATAAGACTTAGACGGGAGCCAAGTGCTTAGAAAGCTCTTGAGAAATGTCAGTTACGGAAACATCAATGAATGCAATAGAAATTCGTATAAAAAGGATCAAACAAAAAGAGAGAACTTCCCTTAAGGGATCAGGGATGGAGTATACCATGAAAAATAAGGACAAGTGGAAGTGGACAGCATTTGGAAAGCAGAAGTGGTCCATGCCTGTGAGTTCTGGTGTACAGTAGACAAAGAAGATTTAGGCAAGAATCCCATAAGCAAAACTAAGAGTCAGTTCCAACCGTGTGTAGCTACAACAGTGTTTTACTGTCTCAAATCTCTACAGTCAACGAAATCTGGATATACGAAGAGTTACACAAAAAGCAACATGCATGTGAGGAGAAGATACAAGGTTCCATACACACAAGTGAAGCACAATCATCACTCAGCTGTACCTCAAAACCTCACAAGTACTTCCTGTTGAAAATCCAGGGAAGTCCCTTCCACGCCTTCCGTGTGTCCTCATTCGTTATTCTATTGTCAGGAAAGATCTCTCCTAAGCACAAATTCTCCCCCCAAAAATTGGCTTTTCATAATCAACAAAAGGAAATTTCAAATATTCCTCTAATTCTCCTTCATTTGCAAAACAGAACTCATTCTACTTACCACTTACTATCCGTTCCAACCATTGCCCATCATCTTCCCACTAAGTGTGAATGGCTGCTCTCTACTGAGAAATCCAGAGCAAACCGCAAAAGCTAAACATTCAGAAAAGTGATTGTTCTCAAATTTGTCACTGTATTTTTATCTCAGTCTTTCTAGGAATACTGCATTATTACTTCTTCCTTTATTGTATTTTGCATTCTTTTGATTTTCTGAAAACCTTCCTGTTTCTCTCTACGCTCCTCTCTTGTCCAAATGCCTTTGTCGTACTCAGTTAATCAATAGCTCCCATCATCCTATGACCACATCCAATCTTTGCTAAATAATTAACTTTACTTTATTTAAATCATGTGGGCTGTACAACATTCTCAGGCATCCAAAATGCCCTTCCTGGAAATCTGAAAACAATGAAACTTTGAGAATGTCCTCCCAGATATCGAGGGAGACACCTTTCTGAATAAAGGGTCAGGTGCACCCTAGAATATTTAAAAGAGCCTCCTTTGCCTCCTCCTCACTTCCCTCAACACTCACACTTATTCCATCAATCTTTTTTATTTATTTATTTATTTATTTATTTATTTATTTATTTATTTATGATAGTCGCAGAGAGAGAGAGAGAGAGAGGCAGAGACACAGGCAGAGGGAGAAGCAGGCTCCATGCACCGGGAGCCCAACGTGGGATTCAATCCCAGGTCTCCAGGATCGCGCCCTGGGCCAAAGGCAGGCGCCAAACCGCTGCGCCTCCCAGGGATCCCCTATTCCATCAATCTTTGATGATCCTACTAACCTCGTGGACATCTGACAACACTCATACTTCCACAGGTTCCTTCCTGACACCTTAGGGCAGTATCATTCTGAATATGGTGCCAAGCAGACCTTGAAATACAATCAAGACTTCCTTCTTCTTGCTCAACTCCCTCTACCCTAACATCTACCTTCCCAAGCTTGAATCATCACACACACCGGATGTTGACTTTGCACACTGGTAACTATTTGTTAAAAAAAACATTCAAGTTTCTTGGTCACTGTGGTAATTTTTACCTGGCATTACTGTCCATCTATGAAGCACTTCCAAAAAGTAAAACAAAGAATTATAGGCTTTGATGAGAAGAACAGATTCTGGGGTGACATTAATTTATACCAAAACCTCAAGAACACATGTTTCAATAGGAAGTCTATACTGCATCAAACCCCAACTCTAGAATAGTTTCACTGTGAGTGTAGACAACAGATAGACTTTAGAAATCCACATGAACTGGCTTCATTATTTAGCCTGCGTGGGATGCAACATCCCTTATGTAGCACTCTGGAGGGGAATGCATAAACTGAATCTACTTTGTAAGGAGCAATTTTTTTAAATCTGAAGGAGGAAATTTAGATTTTTTTTTTTCAAAAATGAGAAGGGAAATGTATTTTTCAAACCACCAATGTTATGAAACATTTTTTTTTAGAAACATTGTGTTTGTTTATCCATCATCTTTCGATGGACACCGAGGTTCCTTCCACAGTTTGGCTGTTGTGGACATTGCTGCTATGAACATTGGGGTACAGGTGTCTGGGTTTTTCACTGCATCTGTATGTTTGGAGTAAAGATGTGGTCTCTATATACAATGGAATATTCCTCAGCCATTAGAAATGACGAATACCCACCATTTGCTTCGACGTGGAGGGACCTGGAGGGGACTATGCTGAGTGAAGTAAGTCAATCGGAGAAGGACAGACATTATATGGTCTCACTCATACAGGAAATATAAAAAATAGTGAAAGGGAATAAAGGGGAAAGGAGAGAAAATGAGTGGGGAAAAATCAGAGAGGGAGACACAACATGAGAGACTCCTAACTCTGGGAAACAAACTAGGGGCGGTGGAAAGGGAGGTGGGTGGGGGGTGGGGGGGACTGGGTGACGGGCACTGAGGGGGGCACTTGGTGGGATGAGCACTGGGTGTTATGCTATATGTTGGCAAATTGAACTCCAATAAAAAATATATACCAAAATAAATAAATAAAAATTAAAAACAAAAAAAAATCTAAAAAAAGAAAAAAATAGAAACATTACATTTGAAAATAAAAGAGACTAAGACACCAAATAATTACGTGAAATATGGGATCATAGACTGGATCAAGTACTAGAGAAATACAATTTTATAAGAGACCTTATTGGTTCAAGTACTGAAATTGAGGGATCCCTGGGTGGCGCAGCGGTTTGGCGCCTGCCTTTGGCCCAGGGCGCGATCCTGGTAGACCCGGGATCGAATCCCACATCGGGCTCCCGGTGCATGGAGCCTGCTTCTCCCTCTGCCTGTGTCTCTGCCTCTCTCTCTCTCTGAGACTATCATAAATAAATAAAAATTAAAAAAAAAAAGTACTGAAATTGAGTACTTTTTTTAAGAAGAGATAAAGTACTGTATCCATGTTGAATTTACAAAATTAAAAACTCTACCTTGGTTACATGAGAAAAAGTTTGGAAGAATAAACACTAAGGTAATTAGTGAAAAAGAAATATAGGGCAGCCCGGGTGGCTCAGTGGTTTAGCGCCACCTTCAGCCCAGGGCCTGATCCTGGACAACCGGGATCGAGTCCCATGTCAGGCTCCCTGCATGGAGCCTGTTTCTCCCTCTGCCTGTGTCTCTGTCTCTCTCTCTCTGTATCTCTCATGAATAAATAAATAAAATCTTAAAAAAAAAAGAAGTTTGTACCTCTTAATCACCTATGTCTATTACACCCATCTCCCCATTCACCTTAAAAAAAAGAAAAAAGAAAAGAAATATACCCAATGAACTTTGGGATCTGACTAAAGAGATTAACCATCTCCACTGTGTTAACTGCCTTGAGCCACCATCCTAAGGAGTCCCTAGCTACAAAAAAGTCCGTGTATAGGCATTCTGGTCCACAGACCCAGCTAAATCCCACCTTAACAGCATCCCTACTGAGCACAAAAACATGCATCAAAGAACCTCCAAATGACTTCAGTCCAGCACGCACGTAGTCCCAAGGGTGGCCCCAGACAGACCCAAGAAGGAGCAACACATTCCTCGGGTGCCTTAGCCAAATATCTCACCTGGAGTTTCTTACACCACACAAATGTGGTTGTTCTACAATATCCTAGTATTTTGCAGGGGTCCATTAGGCAGAATAAATAATCAAAATGAATTGTATTCTCTTTCTCAGTGGTTTGGTCCAATATGAACTGACCACTCCTTAATACCACTTTCTCCTTCCAAATGCACTACTGTGACTCTCCTCAGTCACTGATAAATAATTCCTCTGCAAACAGAGGATTTCCAAGCATGAAAGCAAACAGAGAACATTCCCTGTTAGGATTATGTCCCACGTGCCATGTACTCAAAGGGAAAGGATTACACAGGAGCAGGGATCATTGTGGCTCACTTTAGAAGGTGCACACCACACAAGGAAGTCTCCTAAAGGTGAAATATGTTTTCACTTTCATGCCACATTGGAGTTTTTTGGAGAGAGCCAGAACAGTTACATCTCAAGACTCTATAGGAAGACGTCTATCATCAAAAGATAGGAGTCCAAGAGATCTTTTCATTTTTGTCAGTGACTATGCCTGAATCCCATCAAGGCAGGTCTTCCAATTAGAGAAGATATGGCCAGGCAGCTTCACATCAGGGGATCAAGGTCAGTATAACCTCACTGCTGGTACTAGGTAGGCATTAAGGTGAAAGACTGAATTGTAGGTATTGACAGAAAGAATATTGCAAAGGAATCAACCAAATCCTAAAGCAAGACTGAAATGGTTCACACTGAGCATCATGCTCTGAGACAGAACAGAGATGTGACTGTTCCCTTCCATGAAGGGAGACCCTGAGCAGCACAAGAAAGGCACAGTGAAGCAGTCCGCTCAGGGGAAGGGGCTGACGGACACGCTGCCAACAAGTTGACTGGACCAAATCCACAAATGTTTGGCCACAGCTACTTGAAAACGACTTACCTGTGGTCAGAACAGAATAAGCCTTCTTGTGAGTAGATTGGGCTCCCCAGGTGTGTAGACGGTAAGCGGGAAGCAAACAGAGCCTGAAATAGAAAACAAAACCACCTGGGGAAAACTGCAGAGTCCAGAAGGACACTTTAGTGGTTTCTTGGAAAAATTCCTTATGTTATAAGGAAACTCCTTATTCCTCCGATGATAGTTTTTCATTGCTGCTGTCACAAACTACCACAAAATTAGCATCTTAGAACAATAAGCATCCCCCAATTCCCCTGGATATGAATTCAGGGTACAACTGGCCTCAACTGGATTATCTGCTTAGGGTCTTACAAGGCAAACACCAATATAAGAGAAACGATGTGCCTTTCTGGAGACTGGGGAACAAGCTACTTCCAAGATCATTCAGGTTGCTGAAGAATTCACGTCCTATTCAAATGGTCCCCTTCGCTGTCAAATCTACAAAGGCACATTGAACCACTTATGCGCCTCACAGATTTCTGCCATCCACCTCTGCCTTCCTCTTTAGCTTTTAGGGACTCATGTGATTACATTGAACTCAGCTGGATAATCTAGGAGAATCTCTCTGTTTTAAGGTCAGCTGTAGTTCCCTGCATAACTGAAATGCCCCTCTTGTCATGTAACACAACATATTCATCAGTGTATGATCTCATTATATTGACAGTCCTTCATATCAGGGCCCAAAGACATCTTGAAGGCCACTCTACTGCCCACCTCACCCTCTACCTAGATATACAGATAGATGATAGATGATACATAGATAGAGATGATATACATATAGATACGGTTCTGTACGATAGTCAATCTTTATTAATGATGCCACTATTGTTCCAGTTACTCACGTATAAGCATTCAAAAGTATGCCTAATTCCTCTTTTCTTTCACAACCCGTATCCAAATTGTCAGCAATCCTTAAGCTCCGCCTTCAAAATACACCAAGACACATACAACTTCTCATCACCTGGAGGTGATGTTCTGCTAGACCTGGTCAGCGCCACAGGTGGCCTGAAATAGCTTTCTGTATTTTGCCTTTGCACACATACTGTCTCCCCATATTCCACCTTCAGGAAATTAGTCATAATTACCATGTGAAAATGGGTATGATGCTGAGTGAAATAAGTCAATCGGAGAAGGACAAACATTATATGGTCTCATTCATTTGGGGAATATAAAAAATAGTGAAAGGGAATAAAGGGGAAAGGAGAAAAAATAAGTGGGAAATATCAGAAAGGGAGACAGAACATGGAAGACTCCTAACTCTGGGAAACGAACTAGGGGTGGTGGAAGGGGAGGTGGGTGGGGGGTGGGGGTGACTGAGGGATGGGCACTGAGGGGGGCACTTGACGGGATGAGCACTGGGTGTTATTCTGTGTGTTGACAAATTGAACACCAATAAAAAATAAATGTATTAATAAAAAAATAAAGAGCATAAATGGTTTCGCATAAGAATAAAAAAGAAAATGTTAATCCTGTCATGCAATTTCTCGGCTCTCAACCATCTAAGGTTTATAAATCGTCCAGCAAAATCTAAAGTCTTCATGATTTCTGACAGCAGTTAATGCAGCGAGATTCATATTAACAAAATAAAGGAGAAAATACATGTGATCTTCCCAACTAGTGCACAAAGATTCTTTTAAAGAATCCAAGCACCATCATCTTGAAAAACAGAGGGAATGAAGTAGAAAACTATGAATAAATTAGGAATAGTACAAATTTCTTCAATCTACTAAATGGCATCAGTAAAATGCTACAAATAATAATATATGCAATGGAGGATACCTGAGTGATCTCCCCTAACATCAGAAATCAGAATTTGGTAAAGATTTCTGCTCTTATCATCTCTAAGTAATCTTTATTAAGGTCTTAGGCAGTGCAATAGGCAAAAAAAAAAACAAAAAAAAAACAAAAAGACATATAAAATCTCAGAAACAATGAAGTAAACTGACTTTCCTTGCAGGTGACACGGTCACACACATGTGTACCCACACAGAACATACACACACACACACATACCCCTAAAGAAACATCTGCTAGAAAAGAATAAAGTAATGTCATAAGATAGAAAGTTAATATATAAAAATCAATTACATATTCTACATGTTAGCAATGATGAATGGGAAAATTAACATTTTAAAAATACCATCTAAAACAGCATGGAAAACATGTATTTATTTACGGGCGAATTTATCCAAATATATGCCAGATTTCCACAGTGAAGCTACAAAACATTGATGACACAAAACACATCACCATAAATAAATGCAAACATGTTATGCTCATGTCTCAGAAAAAACAATAAGGTTAAGGTATCATATCTGTATTTCAATTCAATCCCAATCCATATGTTGACAGGATTTTTTGTAAAAATTGACAAGCAGATGCCGCAATATACACGACAAAGTAAAAACTGACAGGTAACCAAAGCCATCCTGAGAAAGACCAGAGTCGGAGCATCACACCGTCCGATTTCAAACTGCTACGGCTACATTAATCAAATCACTGAGATATTGACCTAAAGGTGGGTCCAGGCACAGAACAGTCTAAAAATACACTCACACATATGCAATTAATACATTTTTGAGAAAAATACTAAGGATACTCAACAGACGAAAGGAAACTCTTTCAACAAAGTATATTGCAAAAAAGCACTATTACCTGTACCATAAAGAAATAAACCATGATTCCTACCTTTTACCATACACAAAAATCAAAGACTTAATTATAAAATACAACATTATAAATCACCTAGAAAATGGAAAAATGTATCCTTTTAAACTTAAGGGATGTTAACATTTCTTAGACAGAAAACCCAGAGGTTTGAAAAGGGAAAAAGAATTGATAAACCGAATTTTATCAAAATCATTATGTTCCATTGACAACTCTGTCATTAAATAATAGATTCCAGTAGCAGTAAGCTTTGTAACCTGAGAATAATACATTCAAGTGGACCAAACTGATGAAGAATTGATTGTTCCAAACATTCACCACACCTCCAGGTTTGCTCCCAAATTCTAAAAAAGAATGAGTACCGGGCAGCCTGGGTGGCTCAGTGGTTTAGCGCCGCCTTCAGCCCAGGGCATGATCCTGGAGACCCGGGATCCAGTCCCGCGTCGGGCTCCCTGCATGGAGCCTGCTTCTCCCTCTGCCTGTGTCTCTGCCTCTCTCTCTCTCTCTCTGTCTCTCTCTCATGAATAAATAAATAAAATCTTAAAAAAAAAAAAAAAGAATGAGTACCTACTTAACACCAGTATTTACACACAGTTAATGAATCTTGCAGCTACCAGGAGAAGGTCGGTGTGATCCTCCTGCATGCAGCAGCTAATGTCACCCACAGCCCTTATGAAGACCATCCTTTCCTTTTTTTTTTAATAATAAATTTATTTTTTATTGGTGTTCAATTTGCCACATACAGAATAATGTGTTTTCTCTGCACGTCATTTCCCCTCGTTGTGTTCATCAGGACTGTGTCCTCTCTAGCCCACGGGGGCCTGGCCTGAGCTGCCCCGCTCATTTTCTTCAGGACCAATGGATGTCTAGGGAGCTAAATCAGCATTTCAGTCCTTTTTGAAGCCAACAAGTTATTTTTGTTTCACATCCTCATGACCTTAAGCCCTCTCCTAAATTCCCCAAGACATTTCCTTACCTGAGTGCATCGTACAAGTAGCTTGTTTTCCTACTTGCCTGGAGCCCATTTGCCTGACGAACATGCAACCCTTGGCTACAGCCCCACAGACTAACATCTGAATGTGTCCCTAGAGACCGGAGCCTGACGCTTTGACCACTAATAACCGAAGAGCTTTCACCTCTACTCTCTGCCAACTTTTTCTTTTTCATCAGGGTTTCAGTATCAACAGAATCTGCTGCAAACCGACTCCCAAACAGCAACATACCCATCTACACAAGGGCTTTCCTTGGAAAGTTACCCACCCTTCTTCCCCCAGTCATGAGATCTTGGATGTCTGTGCAATTCCATTTTCTACCCAAGTAGCAACACAACTTGCTCATGTTGTGTGGGACTTTCCCTGAACTTCCCTTACTACAATTCTCCTAAAAACAAATTGCCAACCCATGAGTGGACAGTCCCATTCTACCCATCGCATATTTGACAGATTTGCTTGCATCAACCAAAACAGAGCAGTAAACCGTAAATTGCCTGATGGTCTTCAATGGAAGGGCCTCCTTCATCAAACGCCATGGAAAACCTAGCAACTATTTTTAAAATGGTCTACAAGAAGAATCTGCCCCAAGTAGTTTTCAAATCCAAAACCCAACACAATTTTGCAAAGAAATCCTATTTGATTTCTGCCAAAGATTCCAGATTCCAGTACGTGTATGATGGCAGAAACTTTTATCATATAGTTACATCTTATGGGCTCATAGGGACTACCTGAGGCAGACTCTCAGTAAATCTACTAAAGGTTTTGGCTCAGGGTCTGATGAAATTCAAATACCTCTATGTTGACTTTTTGATAAGAGATTAACAGGATTTCTATAGGAGAAGCATGATTTTGCCAAAATCAGAATAGTTCTCATAAGTCTCCAAACTTCTTGCTTATTAGCATGATCTGAAAACCATGACAGCATTTTGCAAAATTTGAACAATATCTCTATTGTTCCAGCTGAAGGAATCCTCGGGAATTTCATGGGTGGAGCTCAGCCTACAATATTAACTTGTAATTTCAACTACCCTCCAGGTGTTCTATGGATATAAAGGTTTTCTTTCTTTCTACTTTATTTCTCCGAGGAGAGAATCATCACAACGTGTGCTAATTTGCCCCTTATGGTCATTAACTCCAAATCTTTTCTAACTAAAGTTCAGCAACAAAATAAAATAATATGAATCTGTTTCCCTGTGCATATACAGTAAACAAACACTGAGATCCAGTGTATGAAAATTCAAAGTGTGCAAGGGTGACTCAAACTAGTATGGAAAAGATGTTAGCTAAGTCTTTTAAGGTATATCAATCCTTTTTGGCCTCTTGCTCTTCCTACATAGCCTTTATCACATGGATCCCAGCTCAAACAATCAAAACACATATATTTAATCTTCAATAGTCTCCTTTACCTCTCACCCATTGACTGACCACCATCGTCCTTAATAATAGAACAGATTTAGTGGGAATCAAATTCCAAACTCAATCGTTTCCCTATCAGAGCATGGACCTGTTGCTTTTCATGAATTGTGCACTGCTTAGTGGACTGCAGGTAAGAACTAGGGCAAGTTGAAAGATTCCCACTTAGCAAGTGTGTGAAAACAGCTGATGTCCACAGTGGAAGGATAACATACGATGACTCCTTCATGTACAATATCGATCCTATTATGCATTCAGGCGTCAAAGCCCTCCACTGAAAACCACCAGGAGCCCAGCTGTAGCTCAGCAGCTTGGTATCATCATCTCCCCCACTGCGTTGGGGGAAAGCATACATACGGGAAATTGCGGAGCTGGGTCTCAGCATGAGGGTCTTAGAAAACACTTAAACAGGAATTGGGCTTGTTGTAGGTGATTTGGGAGAAGTTGTAGGGATGCAACTTCAAGCAGTTGTAGGATGCCTCTGCTCTAAATTGGATGCTGTTGGGGAGGATGAATATGCTATGATTGGGGATCTTAACAAAACTTTTCTTGCAGAAAATTCTGGAATGAAGCAAAGCTGTGATGGCTAATGAAACAGCATCGCTCAGTAACTAGGAAAAAGGTCTATGTGCTGTTCTGGGCTTGACGCACTCACATTGCCTTTGCATGGAAACAACACTGGAAAGTGGTCTTGCTCTTTGCCTCCCTTCAATGTCTGCCATCGGCCTTCTGTGACTTTGTATGTGTGCAATGGGAGAACTCTCTTCCTACGCTCAGCTCAGCTCAGCCCCTAACACCTCCGAATCCCAGCTGTGCCAGGCCAGTTCCCAGAGGGCAGGGCTGCAATCCCCCTTCTCACTGTTTAAGTTATTGCAGATAAGACACTAACCATATCTCAGGTAACAGAGTTTGGTGGAATTCAAAATGGGCTTCAGTGCCTAGTAAATGTTGATTAGTGCATTCAGGTGAGAGAAACTTCTAGTCTCTAGTGATGGGCCCAAGAAGTGTGTCTTATGCTTAAAATAGGATACAGATGGGGGATCCCTGGGTGGCTCAGAGGTTTGGCGCCTGCCTTTGGCCCAGGGTGTGATCCTGGAGACCTGGAATCGAGTCCCACATCGGGCTCCCTGCATGGAGCCTGCTTCTCCCTCTGCCTGTGTCTCTGCCTCTCTCTCTCTCTCTCTCTCTCTGTGTGTGTCTATCATAAATAAATAAATCTTTAAAAATAATAATAAATAAAATAGGATACAGATGTACAAAGTCCAATTCACAGTCACAACAGAGGGAGTGATAAAATTGAAAGTATCTGTCACTGGGTTAACTTAATCCTTGGACAACCACACTGCAACCTCTTAAAAATATACAATTTTTGATGTTGCTCAAAGTTAAATTTTAATTGAAAACAGATAAACTAAAAAAAAAAAAGAAAGAAAGAAAACAGATAAACTGATCAGGGATCAGAGAGATATGGTAGACTTGGTAAGTAGCTCAATGAAATCAAACGAAGAGAGTTTGAGGCTGAGCCCAGCAGGATCAAATGCAGATGGCCCAGTCTAATTCCATGATAGTAATATTTCAACTTAGCAATTTCTTCCACCAGCTGACGACACCTTCAAGAGAATAAAATATATTGTCAACAGCATTTCAAAAAACAATGGAGAACATGGCTTCTTTCTTGAGAATCCGCAAGGAGTCTAACAAATATCAAATAGCACTGAGTTCCGTAAAGTCAGAGAAACATGACATGTTCATCCCCTCAAAAAATGGGCTTTGCAACCCTAGACTGGAGTCTAGGGAAGCTGGAAGTTTGGAGAGAACAGGAAGTAGGCCCAAATGCATTAGTTTTTCTTCCACCATAGCACAAAGCAACACAGCCTTCTCCTTAAAAGGAATGAATACAAAAAAATAAAAATAAATTTAAAAAAAGGAATGGATACTCCTTTTTTCTCCCAGTAGCTACCACAACGCATCCCTGAACAAGGTGCCAAGCAATAGCCCTGACACTGAAAGAGGATAAGAAGTATTTGAAAAACTTTCCTCAAAATATTGATTGTTTAGGTACAAATTGAATGTCTCCCATAAGTTCAGGGGAAAGTCTTTCATTGTAATTTCTCCATTTCTTCATCTTTACATTATTAGTTAGTAGAATGACTCTGAGACTAAATTACATTGATACGTGAATTTTATACCACGTTTCCTGGCATATGTCCACTGTCAACAGATTTTGGAATTGATGTTCCATGAGTGTTGAAGGACAGGAAAGATGAACCAGGACTAGGAAGACTGTACCGTCTTGATTCTCAGTCAATGTCCAAATTCCCAGAACTATCCTGAGTAATGCACACAAGCTTCTGCCACAAGAATCTTCGATGCAAAGCTATTGCCTATTTTTAGAAAAGTCTTTCAGTAATTGTCTACGGACAATTACTTTGGTCTTTTCGATGCCATTTCTACTAAAGATGAGTATTCCCTATTTAATGCCAACATTTCAAGACCCCGTGGGTACTACTGCTGAACAAGAGGCTGCAAATCTCAGGCTCCTCTGAGATTTATCGGTTGACTTGATTTGTAAAACCAAAAGCAATTAGAGAAGAATGAAAAGAGAGCTTTCTCGAGGCTTCTTCCTCTCCTCCTCCAGACTAGCGTCCACCATGACAATAGGGACCCCAGGAATCAGGGGCCCCGTAAAGAAAGCACAGAGGTGAGGTGGACTTACGGGCTTGATGGGCAGTTTGAAAGTCAAGGGTCATTGTAGCAGGAGCTGCAGTGGTGGCATTAGAGGCAACTGAAATTAGGAGGAAGAGATCCAGCTGAGACACTTAACTCTACCCCAGGAACCCAGATTTGTACCTCTACCCAAGTTGGAGGCACAGTCCTCCTTCTGAATTCATCTCTGCAAATGTCAACAACTCGGTCATACCCTTAGCCTGGCTGCCTACTTTCCTTTGGCCTCATTCTTCCCAGCCCTGCCCATGGTGCAACAGAAATAATTTGGGGTTTCCCTATAAGGACTGTAGTCCAAGAGAGGAGACAAGCTAATACTTTCTCCCAGAGGTGAGCTTAAAATACCAAACCCATATGTATTCCTATTCACAGGGATCCTGACTCAGAGACAACAAGCAACCCCGTAGTGGACTGACTTTCTAGGGCCTTCCAATGGGAGGACACCAGCTTTGGACTCTTTCTTTCTTTCTTTTTTTTTTTTTTTTTTGACTCATTTCTATTGAAGTTTGCATGAGTGTGAGTAGTGGAGTATCGATAAGGAGAAGAGAAGAAAGAATAAGATGATGTATCTCACCACCATTTGCTTCAACGTGGATGGAACTGGAGGGTATTATGCTGAGTGAAATAAGTCAATCAGGGAAGGACAAACATTATATGGTCTCATTCATTTGGGGAATATAAATAATAGTGAAAGGGAATATAAGGGAAGGGAGAAGAAGTGTGTGGGAAATATCAGAAAGGGAGACAAAACATAAAGACTCCTAACTCTGGGAAACGAACTAGGGGTGGTGGAAGGGGAGGAGGGCGGGGGGATGGGGTGAATGGGTGGCGGGCACTGAGGGGGGCACTTGACGGGATGAGCACTGGGTGTTATTCTGTATGTTGGCAAATTGAACACCAATAAAAAATAAATTTATTATTTAAAAAATCATGTATCTCAGATTCAAGCAACAGGATCTCCTTTCTTTGAAAAAAACTCAGTCTCTTCCCTCAGGTTCAGGACTAAAATGGGATTATATCTGTCTCACCTGTTGTTCAACTTGGACTCCATCTATTCCAGAAATATCTAGCAGAGCCACAGTAGACAAAATGGGACACATTAATCCTATTCTGGCAATGATAAATGTGAGCAAATGCCCCATCGATCATCCCATGTTCAAAGGATATGTGGCAAGATCAATGACAATTATCATTCTCTACACTTTACACCAGAGCTCCTGACAGGCAGCCACAGGCACATCTGCGAGGTGCATCTACCTCAACGAGTGGACAGCTCACTCTCCGAGCCCGCACTGGAGCCATGCTGTTCAGTCCTCACACAGGAGACAGGATATTTTTTTGAATTGACCCCCACGGCAGGTAGGACATATGGTTCGGTGTATGAGGTGTGCAGTCTTTGCCCTCATGACAAAAGGACACAGGTCCCCAACTGTGGAGGACGAAAGGAGAAACTGTCCTCATGTTTGCACGAGCATATGGCATTGAACATACAGCACACCATGGGAGAAGCCCAAGAAATAAAAGGGCTGTAGTCTACAACTTTCAGTTTCAGATTAGAGGAGAGACCCGGGAAGCCTGGAAATAAGGCATATGGATGGTTACACAGAGCAAACCTTAAGGCCCTCCTTCTACTTCACCCTACATTCCACGGTCTGCATTCAACACTCCCATGTGCTCCTAAAGCTCACATCTCCACATCCCCTGCAGCATCTACTTCTCTTCCATCTTCCTGAGATTTATTAACCCCTCTTTTCACGCTAGCCATATATTCAGCCCTTCAATTTATGGTAATCAGAAAGTCTTTACATGTATCTCCCCAAATCCTAGACCACAAACTCATATTCCCTTGTCATTTCCACTGACAAAATAAATAATCCACAATTTATATAAATCCATGCCAAAGACTGTATATTCTCTAACAATGTATAAGAAATAAGCACATTCTCTATGTCCACAATGAACTTTAGAAACAGGAAGGTGGCTCCCCAGGCTTCTGCACTGGAATCTCTATGATCTATCCCCCATGGCTGCTTTGACGCAAGGCTGGGGTGGAAGACAGTCGTGACAGGAAGGGGATGAAATACAAGCAGAGACTTACCAGTATCAAATGAAGTATCTAATGTGCTCTCTGAAAGAGAAAAGAAAAAACAGGTGAAAGTTGATTACCAGATTGAGGGGTGGAGGAAAGACAAAATATGGACAATATTGCAGGCTTTCCAAGTTGAAGAACCTTAGGCTTTGCTACCCATGTGGAGGGCAAAAACATGCACAGATAATAAGAAATCCCACAAAACCCCACAAAAAGCATAATGCGACTCCATTTTTACATTCCTGAAATCAGCCTCTGATAACCTTTTTAAAGACATTGTCCTGAAGTAACATTGAAGTCGCATTCCAAGGTTAAAACTGAGCAAGGACCTATCTGAATTGTCAAAGCAGAAAGGGAGGGTCTGCAATAATTGAGTAGTGAGGCAAAATGGGAAAGGAACAGGGTAACGGAGTGGAGGACACAGGTGCAAGATGCTAAGGCCTCCAACACACATCTACACAGAACTTACATCTTGGATGTCCTCTCACTCCAGACCTTATGTTCAGGTAAGCATCATTACTTACTGCCTGAGACCAGGAAGGTGGAGACTGCCACCAGGACCATCAACGCCAAGACCTTCATGCTGGTGAATGGATCAGCAGGGAGCACAGAGAGGAAAGCGTCAGAGCTCAGGAGAAGGTAGGACTCTGACCCCAGCGTTGCACATCCTGACCTTATATAGGCAGAGGGCGCCAATCAGGAGATCCCAGATCAGAATCTGGACTAGATGATGTTGGGAAATGTTGGTAGTTGGAGAAACCACTGGAGAGTCAACAGCACAGCCAGAGGCCCTTTGGAAAGATAACAACCTCCCTTGATGCTGACACAGGATTGAGGTCAAGAGTTTCCCATATTAAACATTTTCCAGGAAACAACTCTGCTTCCAGGCTTCCTCTCACCTTGTAGACTAGCACCATGATTACCAGCTCTGCTGACAAGCCAAGGGGCCTGAGAGCCAGCCCTGTGGGATTACTCCAACCTGCAGTGTTCCTTCCATACACAGGAGTTGGACATCTACAGCTTTCGTAGCACGAGGTCTCCTCAAAGCAGCGTCGCGGCGGTAGGGCAGCGAGCTCTCAGAACCTTCCACCTGGGCTGCTTGTACCTTCCTCCGGGGAGGGCCTCCCTCCTGTACATGGAGATACTCTCATCTCACGCTCACACACAGTGAGCTCACGCCGATAGGATCTCTCTGGATTTAAGCACTTCTTGTGGAAAAACTCAAAGTTGTAGAGATAGAAAATAGAAAATGAAATGCACATGTGTCATTAATGCAGCCACTGAGTCAATGCACTGATGCAACAAATATCTATTGGCTTCTACACATTAGAGAAATAGCAGTGAACAGAGCACACAAGAATTCCAAGCAATTCATGCAATTATGGGCATTCATGCATTAACAAATAAACAGAAAGGAAGGAAGGGATGGTAGGAAGTGGAGAAGAGGGAAGGGAAACTGTGTAGTTTATAAAATAATGAGGCCTAATAAATAATAATACAGAAAAGAAGAAAGCAGAGTATCATGGAGACATGAAGTGAGGTTATAATCTTAGCTAAGGCAGCCAAAAAGGCATTACAGTAAAAGTGAGACGAGAACAAAGCCCTGAAGGTGCTGAGGAATCAATCCTGTTACATCTTGGGAACCTGTGTTCCAAGGACAGGAAGGAGTGGGTGCAAGTCCCTATTCCTTCAGGTGTGTCTGTAGGTGCTGAGCAGGGACCAACACTACCCGCCCTACATTGCTAAGTAAATGCAACAATGAAGCCAAAGCTCCAGGTTCACATCACAACCACGTGTGGGACCCACCCAGGTCTCCAACGAAAGGTACTGAACAAGTCTTGGAAAATGCCGGAACTATGGGAAAGCCCTAGGTTCTAATTGTCCCTTAAAAAAAAAATGAATGGCATCATATATACAGATATATACTGGACATGTTATATCAAAATTAGACTGAGATCATTATTACACAATTTAATTTCATACAGTTATGTGGCATCTGCTATTTTTATTTAAATATACTTTATGCAAAATCACAGTTATGGGCACTTTGGTGGCTCCCTCCGTTAGGCATCTGACACTTGATTTCCACTCAGGTCCTAATCCCGGGGTCCTGTATTGGAGCCCTGCATCCCGCTCCATTCTCGGCAGGGAGTCTGCTTGAGAGTCTTTTACTCCCCCTCCCTCGCCACTCTCGCTGTAAAGGAATCGACAAATACATAAAATCTATAAAACCAGACTCAGAGGTGTATGTGTATATACGTGTGTATATCAGCCAATGTAGCCAGTGTAGCTGTGCCTTGGGACATTTATCCTTACTATACTAAGAAAATATGAAAATATATATGTATCCTAAGACAGTCAAATCCATAATGCATCCCCAAAACATTATGTTTTCGTAATTATCATTATAAGAATTAAAACTGAAACATATGTAAGACGTAAAATTAAAAGTCACCAGGCCTTCCAGCACAATGAGATAACTGCCCCCAGAGAGAAGCATCAAGGGCTCCCTCCAAACCCAGGCCCTGGCTCCCCCCACACCCGATTCAGAAGCTGGAGGCCTCAGCAGCCGCCCTGGGCAGCCGTGGGCAGGGACACACCACTGAGCCTCAATAAAACGAGAGCCCACAAGGCACAGGCTGATGAGGGCTGAGAAGTCCTAGGGCAACGGGAGGCCCGGTAGGATTGGAAGTTACCCCGGAAGTACGTTTTGTCCTGTTCTGCCTCCAAGGAGCTGAGGCACTCTGCGCACAGTGACGCTCAGGTGGTAGAAATCTGAGTGTGCACCACGCACCAGATACACACCCGGGGTGTCTCTACTCTGTTCACTATACGTGGCTGCTGCCATACACTATAGCTATGCGATCTCAACCTCAACATCGCCTCTTCCAGGGAGCATCCGATGCCTTTCCAGCTGAAATACCCTTCAGCGATGGTGACTTGTGTTTATTATATTCCCATCCTGTTATTTATCACTACCTGATGTTTTCTTGGCTGTTTCTTCGCTCTTGGTTTGTCTGGTTGTCACCTCTCTCTCAATAAATAAAATCAAAGGGAACAAAAGGTTACTGTGTTCAACCCCTACTCATAGGACTTAGGAGGGAGCCAAGTGCTTAGAAAGCTCCTGAGAAATGTCAGCCACGGACGCATAAATGAATGCAGTAGAAGTAGCACGGTGCGTGCCAAGCAAAAAGAGAGGACTTTCCTTAAAGGACCAGGGAGGGAATGGACTATGAAAAGAAAGGACAGGTGGACATGGACGACATCTCGGAAAGCAGAAGTGATCCATGCCTGTGAGTTATGAGATATAACAGACGAAGAAGCCTCAGGCAGGCAGGAAGCCCATAAACAAAATTAACGAGGAGCGAGTGACCTCCAACGGTGTGTAGCTACAAAAGAAGTTTGCAGTCTCAAATCTCTGTACGTAAAGAAATCTGAATACGTGGAGAGTTACATAAAAAGCAGCAAGCCTGTAAGGGGAAGATAAGGCTCCACATGCACAAACGAAGCACAACCATCACTCAGCTGTACCTCAAAACCTCACAAGTTCTTCCTGTTGAAAATCCAGGGAAGTTCTTCCCAGACCTTCCATGTATCCTCATTCATTATTCTACTGTCAGGAAAGATCTCTCCTAAGAGAGATCTCCCCAAGTTCCCCCCCAAAATTGGCTTTTCGTAATCAACAAAAGGAACAATCAAATCTTCCCCTAATTCTTCATTTCCCAAAGAGAACTCATCCTACTCACCACTCCATTGCCCATCACTACCCATCGTCTTCCCTCTAAGTGTGAATCGCTGCTTCCTGCTGGAAAACTCACACAAGTGACAAAATGCTCTTCCGTAAAACTGAACATTCATAAGAATGATGGTTCCCAAATTCATCACTTTATTTTTATCTCTTTCTTGGAATACCTCATTATTACATCTTCCTCATTGTTACTTATTGTATTTTGCTTCTTTTCATTTTCTCAAGCTCTTCCTGTTTCTCTCTACACTTCTCTCTCGTCCAAATGTCTTAATCGTGCTTCATTAACCTACAGCTCCCATCATCCTTTGACCTTATCCAATCTCTGCTAAATAATTGCCTTTATTTTATTTAAATGTTTCAGGCTGTACATTCCCAGGCATCCAAAATGTCCTTCCTGGAAATCTGAAAACAATAACATTTTGGGAGTGTCCTCCCGGACATCCGAGGGAGGATGTCCAGTGTCGGGGGCACCTGGAACACTCACAGGAGCCTCCTTTTCTGCCTCTTCACCTCCCTCAACCCTCACACTTATTCCATCAATCGTTGATCATCTCATTACCCTCCTGGACATCTGACAACACTCCTAGGCATTCTGGTCCACAGACCCAGCTAAATCCCACCTTAACAGCATCCCTACTGAGCACAAAAACATGCATCAAAGAACCTCCAAATGACTTCAGTCCAGCACGCACGTAGTCCCAAGGGTGGCCCCAGACAGACCCAAGAAGGAGCAACACATTCCTCGGGTGCCTTAGCCAAATATCTCACCTGGAGTTTCTTACACCACACAAATGTGGTTGTTCTACAATATCCTAGTATTTTGCAGGGGTCCATTAGGCAGAATAAATAATCAAAATGAATTGTATTCTCTTTTTTTAAATACTAAATTTATTTTTTATTGATGTTCAATTTGCCAACATACAGAATAACACCCAGTGCTCATCCCGTCAAGTGCCCCCCTCAGTGCCCGCCACCCAGTCACCCCAACCCCCGCCCTCCTCCCCTTCCACCACCCCTAGTTCGTTTCCCAGTTAGGAGTCTTCCATGTTCTGTCTCCCTTTCTGATATTTCCTACCTATTTCTTCTCCCTTCCCTTCTATTCCCTTTCACTATTATTTATATTCCCCAAATGAATGAGAACATATAATGTTTGTCCTTCTCTGATTGACTTACTTCACTCAGCATAATACCCTCCAGTTCCATCCACGTTGAAGCAAATGGTGGGTATTTGTCATTTCTAATGGCTGAGGAATATTCCATTGTATACAGAGACCACATCTTCTTTATCCATTCATCTTTCTTTCTCAATGGTTTGGTCCAGTATGAACCGACCATCCTTTAATACCACTTTCTCCTTCCAAATGCACTACTGTGACTCTCCTTGGTCACCCATAAAACAATTGCTATGCAAACAGATGGTTTCTGAGCTTGAAAGCAAACAGACAACACAGGTGCAGGGGTTCACAACCTTACAGACCTTAGCGTGTGCACGTTATATTGATTGCACAGACTGACGATGGAGAGTTGCCTCATCCCAGCCACAGAGGGCACAACTACCCTGTGACTTTATCAGCTGGACTTTATCACTTACTCTCTATGGGCCTGTTTCCTCGTCAATTAAAAATTGGAAAAATAACGCGAAAGCAGCTTTTCTCCCAAGTTAACGTTAGGAAAACCAGATAAAAAGATAAAAGAGTGCTTTGTCAACTGAAAATCATATAAAATAAAGCAATATATTGTTTTATCTCATGAGCTAGCACTCTCCAAACTGACCTACAAATTCGCTTTTATGCTGTAATCAAAATCAAGATTACCGTCACTATAATTTTAGAGAAGTGCACTGTTCAGTCTTTGTCCCCTTGACTTTCATCAGTATGATCAGGATGCAGAACCTTCACGAGGGTGCCTTCTGACCTTGGCACACGCAGGAGGAATAAAGGAATGAACACAAGACTGTTGGTAAGAGACCCTGGCTCTTGCCTCCCCAAGACTGTAGCCTGCCATCCTTGGACAAGGCTCTTCCCACCCCTCAGCCTCAGGGTCCCCATCCACTTCCTCTTCCACTTGCAGCAGACTAGCACCCCTCAATCCATAATCCCCTTCCCTGCTATAATTTTTCTCCACAGAATTATACTATTTAACATTCCAGGTTTATTTATATAATTTATTTATTGTCTCTTTCTCCTGAAGACGTTGTAAGCTCCATGTGAGAAAGCCTGTCTATTTTCTATCCTCAGAACTAGAAAAGCCCCTGATAGATGACTCATTTTATCTGTTAGAGAGACAAATGGATGAGGAATCATCAGATTAGAAAAAATCTGGAATCAACCATCTTAACTTTGAATCTTTGATTTAATCTTTTAAATCTTTGGATTTAACTTTTAACTTTTTTAATCTTTGGTTCACCATGTAGTGTCTTTGCCCCAGATGATCTATAAAAATTACTGGGTGGCTCGGTTAGTTAAGCAGCTGACTCTTGACTTCGGCTCAGGTCATGATCTCAGGGTTGTGATATCTCACCCCACATCGGGACTTTCTCTCTCTCTCTCTCTCTCTCTCTCTCTCTCTCTCTCCCTCTATCTCTCATAAATAAATAAATAAATAAATAAATAAATAAATAAATAAATCTTTTTAAAAAATTACTTCCACTATCTTGTGAGCTTAACAAGAGGGACAAAGGTTCAGGTTAGATGGAAAGAATTTCTGATCCAGGATAATAAATTCTGTGTTATCTGTTACACTAGAAATGGCTCCCAATTTTCCATTTGTGTAAAACTTATCTTCCAATGTATACTGAAATTACTAGGAGACAGAGATCTTCTCTTTTCTCTGTAGACCCAAAGGAAGAAGGTAGGCAATTTGAAATTAGAGCTTTAGTAACTGAAAGAACATTATGCAGGGGTCCTGGGACTCATTCCCTCTCTCTTAGAATCCTAGCATTTCAAATAAGAAAGAATCTGGCCATCTCGCCTAGAGCCAGAGAGATGGATCTGATGATTTTTCTAAGTTTTTTGTTGCCCAAAGTGCCTTAAAATAGATTGGAAGGTTGCAAACTGTCCAAAGAACATTAAAAGAATTCAGATAAAGAACAGACCAGGTGAGTATGGAGTCCTTGCTTACATATCAAACCCTTGTTACCTGTGAAGAATGGGGAACAGTTGTTCTTCCCTACTGAAGAATGGGACACCAGAAACCAGCTAAGGTTTTAGTAGAATGAAGTTCAGACTAAACTCCAGAAGGACTAACCGCCAGTAACAACCATAAAACAACATGGTAATGATGACTGAACAAGATGCTATGGTGATTGCTACTGTGGAACCGTGTAAATTAAAAAACAAGAGATCTCCAGAGAATTCAAAGGGCTGTGATTTCAGAACACCTCCAGGGATTCATGGCAATTGAGAAATTATTTTTGAGATGCCTGAGGGGCTCAGCCGTTGAGCGTTTTCCTTCAGCTCAGAGTGTGATCCCGGGATCTGGGCATGGAGTCCCGCACTAGGCTCCCTGCGTGGAGCCTGCTTCTCTGTCTGCCTCTGTCTCTGCCTCTCTCTGTGTGTGTCTCAGATAAAATAAATAAATTTTTTAAAAAAAGAGAGAGAAATGTTTTTTTTAAAGTATTTATTCATGAGAGTTTAGTTTAAAAACAATTGAAAATAATTCACTTCTTCACATTGCTGAGTCCACAAACATGATCTATTCCTCTGATTTGAGGTTTTCTTTAGTTTGTCAATAATGTTCTTTGTTTCTTAGTGGAGACCTCTGCAAAAGTTTGATTACATATGTTCCTAGCTATTTCGTCCATCTCAACCTATAATCATTTCATTTTTAAATTCTTATTGCTTTATTTATGGTAAAACCAAAAAAGAAGAAAAATGCTTTTGTACTTAAACTTCATACTCACTTGTGTGGCTAAAGTTTATTAGTGATTCCAATTGAAGGTTGATTATCTTCAATCATCTATATATAACATATGTTCTACATAATGATACTAACTTTATTTCTTCCTTTCCAAACCTTCTGCTCCTTCTTTCTTTTTTTCCTACTTTATTGAACTTGCTTAGACATTCTCTACCATGTTGAATAAGCAGGGTGACAGTGGGCAACATTACCACACTCAAACTCAGATGAAAAGGGAAATATTGTTCCAAAGCTAGCGAAACTCTTATCACAGGTACTCAAACGAACAAACTTAAAAGTCTGAAACCAATCATATCTCCTTCTCTATTCCTGCATAACAAATGACCACCAATTTGGTGTGGTCTAAAAAGTACACATTTGTTATCTCACAGGCTCCAAGGTGAGGAAACCAGGCACTAACAACAGGAGTCCTCGTCGCAGGGTTTCACAAGGTTGCAGCAAAGGGTTAGCCAAGCCTTGTGTCTTTCTAGAGTTCTGGATCTTAATCCAACTTCACATGGTCGTTGACAGAATTCATTCCTTGAGGTCGGAAGACTGAGAGCCCAGCTGCTTACTGAGGGTCCCCTGAGGCTACACCATGTCCTAGGGGTCAACTGCAGTTCCACGACACATTGTTCTCTCCGTCAGCACCAAGTAACATCAATGTTCGCTTCCTCAGAGCCAGCAGGAGAATCTCTCCCTCCAATCCAAGAGCAAAGCATAATTGAGGCAGTGACATCATATGACCTTTTCCATGTTCTATTAGAATCTATTCTATTGATTAGATTTCAATATTGATTCTATTAGAATCAAGTCACATGTGTCATGTACTCAAAGGGACGGGATTACACAAGAGCATGGATCATTGGGGCTCATGTTAGAAAGTGTGCACCACACTAGGAAGCCTCCTAAGGTGAAGTATGTTTTCACTTTCATGCCACACTGGAGATTTTCAGGGAGAGTTGGGATAGCTCCACCTCAAAACTCTATAGGAAGAATTCCATCAGCAAAAGATAGGAGTCCAAGAGGTCTTTTTCATCTTTGTCAGTGAATATGCCTGAATCCCATCAAGGCAGGACTTCTGATTAGAGAAGACATGGCCAGGCAGCATAACTTCAGGGATCAAGGAAGCATGTCACTGTATAACCCCACACGCTGGTACGAGCAGGCATTAAGGTGAAAGACTGAATTGTAGGTACCAACGGATTATTCCAAAAGGATCAACAGAATCTTTGTTTTTTTAAGATTTTATTAATTTATTCATGAGAGACACACAGAGAGGCAGAGACACAGGCAGAGGGAGAAGCGGGCTCCCTGCAGGGAGCCCAATGTGGGACTTGATCCCAGGACCCTGGGGTCACGCCCTGGGCCCAAGGCAGATGCTCAACCGCTGAGCCACCCGGGTGTCCCATCAACAGAATCTTAAAGCAAATATGAAAGGTTCACATTGAGAATCATGCTCTGAGACAGAGAAGAAATGTGAAACCTGCCCTGAAGGGAGACCCTGGGTAGCACAAGAAAAGCACAGTGAAGCAGTCCACTCAGGGGAAGGGGCTGACGGACATGCTGCCAACAAGTTGACTGGACCAAATCCACAAATGTTTGGCCACAGCTACTTGAAAATGACTTACCTGTGGTCAGAACAGAATAAGCCTTCTTGTGAGTAGGTCGGGTTCCCCAGGTGTGTAGACAGTAAGCGGGAAGCAAACAGAGCCTGAAATACAAAGTATAACTGCCTCGGGAAACTGTATACCCCCAAAGGACACTTTGCTTAGGGTTGGAATACGTGCTTCTGAGTTTCCTCCTCTGATCATTTTCCATTGCTGCTGCCACAAATCACCCCAAAGTTAGCATCTTAAAACAATAAACGTCTCACAATTTCCCTGGATCAGAATTTAGTGACCTATATGGCTAAACGGAATTCTTTGCTTAGAGTCTTACAAGGCAAACACCAAGGCAGGAGAAATTATTCTCCTTTGTGGAGACTCTGGGGAAGAAACTCCTCACAAGATGACAAGTTGTGGAAGAATTCCTGCTCAAGTGGTCCCCCTCACTGTCCTGCTCAGGTGATTCCCCTTCACTGTCAAACCTGCAAAGGCCACTTGAACCTTCTATGTGCCTCACCTATTTCTGCCATCCACCTCTGCCTTCCTCTTTTGCTTTCATGGGCTCGTGATTACATTGGGCTCAGCTGGATAATCCAGGAGAATCTCTCTGTTTTAGGGTCAACTGTAGTAACCTTCATTATTGAAATATCCCTCTTGTCATGTAACACAACATATATGTGATCTCATCGCATAAAGACGATGTGATCTCATCGTCTTTACAATTCTGGTGATTGGGACCTGAGATTATCTTGGAGGCCTGTCTACTGTCCCCCTCACCTTCTACATAGATGATAGATGATAGATAGATAGATAGATGATAGATAGATAGATAGATAGATAGATAATAGATAGATGGATGATAGATGATAGATATATGGATGATAGATGATAGATAGATGGATGATAGATAGATGATAGATATATGGATGATAGATGATAGATGGATGATAGATAGATGATAGATGATAGATAGATGATAGATAGATAGATGATAGATGATAGATCCATCTGTGAAGACAGTTGACCCTCATTAATGACGTCACCATTGTTCTAGTTGCTCAAGTACAAGTCTTCCAAACTAAGTCTGACTCTTCTTTCCTTTCACAACCCGTATCCAAATCGTCAGTGACCCTGAAGCTCCACCTTCAAAGTGCACCCAGACAAAGACAACTTCTCACCCCCTCCGTGTTCTCCTGGACCCGGTCAGCACCAGAAGTCTTTGCACACACACTGTCTCCCCATATTCTGCCTTCAGGAAATTAGCCATAATTATCATTTGAAAATGTTAGCCCTGGCATGGAATCCCTCTGCTCTCAATCCTCTAGAGCCTATAATCTCTCAGCAAAATAGGAAGTCTTCACGATCGCTGACAGCATGCATTACTTGGCCTCCAGACATGATAGTCCTGTAGTTGGTTAGAGTCAGAGTCCATATGGCTACAAATCAAAGGCAGGAAGAGAAAAGAACGAAGTCAACTAAAAACACTATCAGTGAGGGTTCACAATTTTATTTCTGAGACCAGTAAAGTTTCATTTAAAAATTAACCCATGCAACTAATAACAGGTAATTAGCAATCAACTGTGGTTAGTCTGAGACTGTGGTGGAAAAAGACAAAAGCAAGGCCAGTCCATAATCAGGGATGAACTTGCTGTCACAGGACACTGTTTACTACAAAGTATACAGGCATCCCCTCCAGGGGTGGACCTGTGTGTTTGCAGCCCCTCTCTCAATAACAAATCTTGATGCCAAATCCATTCCTCTCACTCCATAGATGACAAATTTTAAGAACCTGCAGCTCTCAGGGTCGATTCAGAGGATATAAACATACAGTAACTGAAATAGGGAACACCTAACTATTACAAGTAAAAAACATCCAGAAATAGAACATGTGGAGACCTGGGTGAATCAACCAGTTAGGTGTTGAACTCTTGGTTTCGAATCAGGTCATGATCTCAGTGTCCTAGGATCAAGCCCCACATCGGTCTCCATGCTCAGTGCAGAGTATGCTTGTCCCTCTCCCTCCGTTCCTACTCCTGCTCATTCTCTCTCTCGAGCACATGTGGGTATTTTCAAATAAATAAATGAATAAAATCCTTTTATAAAATAGTACATGTAAAGATATACAACATTTGAAATATATAAAAGAGAATTAAATGGAATAGCAGGTACAGAGAACTGCCACTCCTGCTGGGACTGGAGCCAGGCACCCGAGTAAGGAAAAAATTGTAGGAGGATTTTGAGGGTGAAAATTCAAATCTCATCAGTGAAAATATGGACCCGGGCCCATTGCATAAAAGAGAAAGATGCTGAACTGGTATAGGAAGTGACCTGAAGGCAGGAAACAACCCAGCGGGCTGATGGAACTGGCTGGGAGGCTACTAGTGGGCAGAGGGAATAGTAGGAGCTACTGGAAGCTCTAGGAAGCCACCACTGTGGGGACAGTGAGACCCACTGGGATGCGGCGGGGCCAGGGCTCACCACCAAGCATCACTCCAGAAACTGAATTTGTGGTTAGAAACCTCAGACAAGGAACAGCTCCAGGTTCAGAAGTCTTCCCTAGTATCTTTCAACAAACACAAAAGAGTAGTTTAGGAGTCCTATATCTAGAAATAAAAAACAAAATAAAACCACTCCTAGAAAATTGAAGTTGGGAAAACTTCCCAAGTTCTTTTTATGTGGTTAACATAATCTTGGTCCCAAACCCAACAAGAAATACTAAAAATAAATAACATCACATACCAATATCCCTCATCAATTCAGCCCCTTATAGTCACACACGAGGGAGACAAAATAAATAGCTGTGACAAAATATAATATGAAAGGGGAGGCAGCAGGTGGAGTGTGTGCAAGGAATGCAAGGTGCACTAACATTTGAATGTCAGCCAGTGGGATCCACCAATTTAACATAATAAAAGAGAGAACACACAATCTTCCCAACTGATACACAAAAAAATTCTTTTAAAGAATCAAAACACAGTCATGTTTTAAAACAGAGAGAATGAAGACGAAAACTATGAGTAAGTTAGGAATAGTACAAATTTCTTCAATCTGCTAAATGGCATTAATAAAATGCTACAACTAATTACATATACAATGGAGAAGCCCCGAATGCTTTCCCCTAACATCAGGAATCAGAATCTGAACAAGATTTCTGCTCTTATCACCTCTAGGTAATCTTTATAAGGTTCATCCAGTGCAATAGGCAAGAGAAACAGAAAAAGACATGTAATCGCTCAGAAACAATGAAGTAAACTGACTTTCCTTACAGATGACATGTTGTGCACATACACACCCACACACAGACACACACGCAAAACACATCTGCCAGAGAAAATAAAGTGACCACATAAGGTAAAAAGCCAATATATAAAAATCAATCCACTGAGGGGGGCACTTGGTGGGATGAGCACTGGATGTTATGCTATATGTTGGCAAATTGAACTCCAATAAAAAAAATTTTTTGATTAAGAAATTTAAAAATTTTTTAAAAATAAAATAAAATAAAAATCAATCATATTTTCCACATGTTAGCAATGATCAAAGGGAAAATGAACATTTTTAAAACACTGTCTAAAATAGTGTTGAAAGTATGTTTTTATTTATGGACAAATTTAATCAAAAAGAAAAATGCCAGAGGCACCTGGGGGGCTTGGTGGTTGAGGGTCTGCCTTTGGCTCAGGTCGTGACCCCGGAGTCCTGGGATCCAGTCCTGCATCGGGTTCCCCGTAGGGAGCCTGCTTCTCCCTCTGCCTGTGTCTCGGTCTCTCTCTGTGTGCCTCATGAATAAATAAATAATATCTTTTAAAAAAATTTAATTTCTCTATAGAGAAAGCTACAAAAACTTGATGACAGAAATCAAGTCGCTATAAATAAATGTAGACACGTGATGTTCATGTCTTAGAAAAAAACAATAATGTTAAAGTACCAATTTATCCATATCTTCACTCCAAATCAAAGGGTTGGTAGGCTTTTTTGTAAAAATGGACAGTTTCCAAAATGCATGTGACAAAATAAAAACTGCCAAAATCATCCTGATAAAGAACACAGTTGGAAGAATCACTGAAAATCTGATTTCAAACTGATAAGAGGCACCTGGGTTATAAAGCTGGTTGAAAGCCCAACTCTTAGTTTCCACTCAGGCCACCATCTCATGGACCCGACCTCAGGGCCATGGGATGGAGCCCAGCGTCAGATGGAGCCCAACATGACCGAGCCAGAGTGAGCTTCAGATTTTCTCTGCCCCTCCTCTGCCCCTTGCTCTCTCTCTAAAATAAACAAATAAAATCTTAAAAAATAAAATAAAACCTCTACAGCTACTTAATCAAATCACTGAGATATTGACCTAGAGTTGGTCCATGGAACAGAACAGTGAGTCTAAAAATACACCCACACATATATAGATAATTCATTTTTTATAAAAAATGCTGATACTCAAGAAGATAGGAAAGTCCTTCAACAAAGTATCTGGAAAAAAAGTACCATGACCTGAACGACAAAAGAAACTATGATTCATACCTTTTACCATAAACAAAAATCAGACTTGATCATAAAATGTAACATTATGTATCATTTGGAAGAAGACCTAACAGCGTATCTTTTTAAACTCAAAAAATGTTAACATTTCCTAGACAATAACCAAAAAAAAAAAAAAAAAAAACGCTCTAAAAGGAAAAAGGTAAATTGAAAAACTGAATTTCATCCAAGCCATTATGTTTCATTTAATCAGCTCTGTCCATTGAATAGGAGTTGCTAGTCGCGGTGAGCCTTGTAACCTTGAGGAGACCACGTTCAAGTGGAGCAAGCTGATGATGAAGTGGGTACTTCGGGCGTTGCCTTGCATCTCCAGGCTTGCTCCTTTACAAGACGAGTGCATTCTGGAGGACAGGAACCAGTTCACACCAGGTGTACACCCCATTACAGAACCCTGGGGCTTCCAGGAGAGGGTCGGTGTGATCCGCCTGCACGCAGCAGCTAATGTCACCCACAGCCCTTATGAAGACCATCCTATCCTGTGATACCAGATGCGTTTTCTCTGCACGTCATTTCCCCTCGTTGTGTTCATCAGGACTGTGTCCTCTCTAGCCCACGGGGGCCTGGCCTGAGCTGCCCCGCTCATTTTCTTCAGGACCAATGGATGTCTAGGGAGCTAAATCAGCATTTCAGTCCTTTTTGAAGCCAACAAGTTATTTTTGTTTCACATCCTCATGACCTTAAGCCCTCTCCTAAATTCCCCAAGACATTTCCTTATCTGAGTGCATCATACAAGTAGCTTGTTTTCCTACTTGCCTGGAGCCCATTTGCCTGACGAACATGCAACCCTTGGCTACAGCCCCACAGACTAACATCTGAATGTGTCCTTAGAGACAGGAGCCTGATGCTTTGACCACTGCTAACTGAAGAGCTTTCACCTCCACTCTCTGGGTCAACCTACCAGACCAGACCAGACCTACCATTCTCTTTCTCATCAGGGTTTCGATAGCAACAGAATCTGCTGCAAACTGACTTCCAAATAGCAACATAGAGCCAAACACAAGAACTCCCTTTGGAAATCCAGCATCCATCTTACCACACCCCACTCGGTAATGAGATCAGGGAAGTCCTTGCCGTTCCATTTCCACCCAACAAGTAGCAACACAACTTGCTTGGAATATGTGGGACTTTCTATGAACTTCTGATAGAATGCACCTAAAAATAAATCGCCACTTTATGAGTGAAAGTTCCTGGGCTGCCCATCACATGGTTCAGTTTCCCGGTGAAGTCCACCAGAACACAATGGAAACCATATGTTGCCTGTTGCTCTCCAGTGAAAGGGCTTCTTTCATCAAACCCCCCTGAGAAGCTCATGACTACTTTTAGAATGGTCTGGGAGAAGAACCTGCCCAAAGTAGTTTTCAAGTCCAACAACCCAAGACAACTTTGCAAAGAAATCCTATTTGATTTCTGCCAAAGATTCCAGTTCCCAGCACATGCATAATGGCAGAAACTTCCATCATAGTCACATTTATGGGCTCAAAGGGCTGCCCGGGGCAGACTCTCAGGACCTCTACTAAGGGTTTGACTCAGGGTTTGGTGAAATTCAGAGAGCTCTCTAGTGACTTTGTGAGGGGAGGCCTACAGGATGTCTACCTGAGGAGTAGGATTTTGAAGGTTTTGAAGGGAAGGAGATGGCAGGGGAGCAGAGGACCCTAGTTTCATCTGGTTCCTTGGATTCAGCTACGTAGCTATCAAATCATTCTGAACATCTGTGAACTCGACCTGCAGAAAAGCATTGCTGCAATTTTAAGACTAGAGAAGAGACTGCTTTCTGCAAGGGAGGAGGTGCAGAGAAGTGACCCCGAGGTGACACACGGGGGCTAAGCCATGGGGAAAGGAGCCTGTGTCACCAACCACCAGAAAGTGACAGAGCAGTGGAGCAAATGCAGAACCTTTAAACTCTGCTGCAGTAAGACACCTCCCTGCCCAAAAGGCCCTCAGGGGGCAAATCTGAGCCGAATCCTGGGTGGAGCAGTGTGGCCTCAGGATCCCCAGGGGCACAGAAAGGATGGGCCCGCCTGCACAGCAGAGCTCCCAGGCATCAGCGTGGGCATGGGGTAGGCTTTCAGCGTGGGGATGCCGCCTGCTGGGGACCGGGCCGGGGCCCAGCAGGGGACAGAGCCTCCGGGGGACACTCCCCACCTGGGCCAGCGGCTGGCTATGCACCCCAGGGGTTCGCAGACTTTGGACGTGGGAAAGGGGTGGTGTGCCTGGGATTAGGACACCTGGTCACTGGGTGGACAGGGGGCAACGGCAACCAGGAGACGAGTCGGCTTCTCTCTCTGCCTGTGTCTCTGCCTCTCTCTCTGTGTGTGTATGTGTCTCTCATGAATAAATGAATAAAATCTTAAAAAGGAAAAAAAAGAAAGAAAGAAAGAAACCAAGGGGACAAAAGTGACTGACTGCTTTTCCCTGAGGACGCTCTAAAGAGAGAGGACCAAGAACTTTCAGCACCAGCGCTTGAGATCAGGGCACCACCATCTTCATTGTCATCCTCTTAAGAGATGCAGAAAACCTTCAGGATCCAGAGCCCCTTAGCCTGAGCCCAGTCCCCTGGCAGGACCAGTGCAAGTCCACCCCTGGGAAAGACCCCTGAGAATCAGCACAGCAGGCCCCTCCCACAGAAAACCAGCAGAAAAAAACCAGCTAAAACCAAGTTAGCCCATCACACAGAACTGAAAAACAGGGACGCCTGGGTGGCTCAGCGGTTGAGCACCTGCCCCTGGCCCAGGGTGTGATCCTTGGTCTCGGGATCGAGTCCCGCATCAGGCTCCCTGTCTGGAGCCTGCTTCTCCCTCTGTCTGTGGCTCTGCCTTTCTCTTTGTGTCTTTCATGTATAAATAAAATCTTTAAAAAAAAAAAAAAAAAGAACTGAAAAACACCAGCACCAAGGGAAAATAGTAGACAGGATCCCAAGTTTTTCTCATCATACTTCAGTCTTTCAGTTTAAAATTTCCTTCTTCTTTTTTCTTTTTTTCCTTTTCAACTACTTTATTTTATCAACTCTTTTTTTGAGTCTTTTTTTAATTTTCATTTTTACATTTACACTTTACATGTATTCTTCATTTTTGCTTCCTTTCACTGTATTCAATTTTATTTTATATATGTGTATGCATGTGTGTGTGTGTGTATTTTTTTCCTTTCTTTACGATTTTGAGATCTAGTGCCTTCTAACAAACAGACCAAAATATACCCAGGACCTATGTATTTGATTATATACTCTCTTTTTTTCCTTTTTTTTTTTTTCTTTTTTGGTTTCTGGTCTCTTCTGGATTATCTAGCATATATTTAACTGAGTCATTGTTGATATTTTTGTATTTTATTCTCTCGTTCATCTATTCTCTGCACAAAATGACAGGATGGCAAAAATCATCCCAGAAAAAAAGAATAAGAGGCAGTACTAACTACCAGAGACTTAATAAATATGGATATTAGTAAAATTTCAGAGCTAGAATTCAGGATAATGATTATAAAGATACTAGCTGGGCTTGAAAAAAAAAACAGAAGACTTTAGACAATTCCTTTCTGGAGAAATAAAAGAACTAAAATCTAATCAGTTTGAAATCAAAAAGTGTATTGCTGAGCTGCAATCAACAATGAAAGTGCTGAGGGCTAGGATAAATGAGGCAGAAGAGAGAATCAGTGGTATAGAAGATAAAATTATAGAGAATAAAGGAAACTGAGGAAAAGAGAGATAAACAACTACTGGATCATGAGGAGAGGATTTGAAAGATCAGCGATATCATAAAGCAAAAGAATATTAGAATAATTGGGGTCCAGGAGGAAGAGGAAACAGGGGGGGACAAAAGGTATATTTAAGTAAATTATAGTTGAAAACTTCCCTAATCTGGGGAAGGAAACAGCCATTCAAGTCCAAGAGGAACAGAGAACCTCCCTCAAAATAGGTCAACATCTTGACATATAATATTGAAGCCTGCAAATTTCAGAGTCAAAGAGAAGATCCTAAAAGCAGCTCAAGACAAAACATCCTTAACCTACAGAGGTAGAAACATAAGGCTGGCAGCAGACCTATCCACAGAGACCTGGCAGGCCAGAAAGCACTAGAATGATATAATCAGGGTGCTAAATAAGAAAAATATGCAGCCAAGAATACTTTATCCAGCAAGGCTTTCATTTAGAATAGAAGGAGAGATAAAGAGCTTCCAGGACAAACAGAAACTAAAAGAATGTGTGGTCACTAAACCAGCCCTGCAAGAAATGTTGAAGGGGATCCTTTAATCAAAGACAGAGCCCTAAAGTAACATACACTAGAAAGGAACAGAGACAATCTATAGAAACAGTGACTTTACAGGTAATACACTGACACAAAATTCATATCTTTAAATAGTTACTCTGAATGTAAATGGGCTAAATGCCCCCAATCAAAAGGCACAGGGTATCAGATTGGATTAAAAAAAAAACAGCAAGACCCATAGATATGCTGTAGGGATTGTAGGACCACTGACTGTAGGCCCAAAACCACCTTCAGATTGAAAGGTATCATACTAATGGACCTCCAAAGGAAGGAGGGTAGCAATCCTCTTATCAGACAAATTAGATTTTAAACCAAAGACTGTAATAAGAGACAAAGAGGGACACTGTATAATACTTAAAGGGTATTTCCAAGAAGAAGATCTAACAGTTATAGATATTTACGCTCCTAACTTGGGAGCCCCCAAATATATAAACCAATTAGTAACCAGATTAAAGAAACACATTGATAATAATACGATAATAGTAGTGGATTTTAACAGCCCACTCACAGCAAAGGACAGATCATCTAAGCAGAAATCGACAAGGAAATAAGGGCTTTGAATGACACACTGGACCAGCTGGACTTCACAGATATATTCAGAACATTCCATCCCAGGGGATCCCTGGGTGGCTCGGTGGTTTAGAGCCTGCCTTCAGCCCAGGGCATGATC